>NC_069115.1:43690455-44032122 GCF_025612915.1 Magallana angulata
AAAACATATTATATTTGAGACGAATATAACAAACAATATTTTATATCAAAAACTTTTATAACCACTTATTGAATTATTCTTTCAAAAATTATATAACTACATATAAACAAAATATGAAACTGAATTTATATACTGACAAATAAATATATTTTTACACATTTAAGGTGCAGTTAATGCCAAAATGGATGAGCAACTTGAATTCGACGGTTGTTTGTATTTGTTGAAAAGGTGTGATTATTTGATGGGTTTTAAGGAATTTGTCGACATACGTCGAACCGCTCATCAAACGTGGTTAGAAATTTCAAGCAGAGGGGATGTATTTGAAATGAAACTTGTCGGTTCTCATGGAGATGGCATATGCTATCGGACAGGTGCATCTGACCAATTTGTGATATTCAAAAACACGTGCGTTTTATCTGAAGAATCCCAATGGAATCCATCACTCGGAAGCAAATCAGTGTTTTTAGCTGAGTTTGTCAATCCAGAGTATTGCCTCTTAAGATATAGCAGTGGCCCAGTGTTTTTAGATGATTTATATGATCCTAACAGTGACTCTCAAATATGTTTTTCAAGTCTCAAGTTTATGTATAGGTGTTTGTCTTTAACGTCCACAAATGCTCAATCAGGCGGACCAGTTGTTGTAAACGATAGAGAGAGAACCACGTGCGCGCTTCCTGTCCTTGACTGGCCACAAGTTGCCAAGAAATGGATCACAAGGAACAGAAAACGATGTTGGCCAACACAGGAAACGTTGGATAAAATTATACGTGATGGCTGCCATTGTGTCCCAGTTGGCCAATCACAATCTCCATCAAGACATCTAGAATGGCAACTCTGTTTTTCCGTTGCTGAATGTACTTGAGTACATTCTATGAATCACTGTCTTTTTAAATTCTATCAGATCTTAAGAATTCTTATTCATGAACGACTGAACAATTATGATGGATGCAGAGGGGTTGTGTCCTCATACATGATCAAAACACTGATGTTTTGGATGTGTGAGGACAAATTACCAAACTTCATTTGCGCGGGAAATTTGAGAGAGAGCATTCACGAATGTTTAACACAACTAGAGGATTGGATCAGAAAGGACTGTGTTCCTAACTATTTCATCCCAGAGCGAAACCTCATTGATCAAAATTTAAGACCGTTACAGAAATCTAGAATTCTTGAAAGACTTTTGATCATCAAAGGCAAAGTTTTAAGAGAGTTATTAAGATGTTCATCTTTTAAAACTGTTAAAAAAGAGATATCGGGGGATCATCCTCAACCTTTTGATATTGATGTTGACGTAGGTTCAGATTATTTCAAGAGCGCTTGTGAATGTGTCTTCTTCTCAAACATTAGAGACTTTAGCAGAATACTTCTTTCTCAAGCCCTTCGAGTTCTAAGGATCTTTGAAACTTCATATTTATTCGAGAATGTAAGCGATCTTCAAAGCAGTTTCTTAAATCAAATTTATTATGGGGTAGCTAATGCTGCTGGGAAGATATTTCATCGAATTGTTCGAAATTTAGATTCAAATATAGAAAAATACCGTTTTCTCCGTCTATCAGAGGCCTTTCTTAAAATTGGATGCTCAAAAGATGTAACCAGTGGAAAACTCGCCTATGCTACTCTGTATTTCTGCCATGGAAACGCAAAGAAATGCATTTTAATTACAGATGCAATACTTCTTAAAATAAGGCCTTTCGTTGTTTATTGTCGAAATCATGGAAACCTTGCAAACAATATGAGTCGTCTTAAGCTTTATCAAGATGCTATCTTGAAAGAGTCTATCCCATTATTCTTGAAAATGAGGAAGGGATGTATGACCGACATTGAAATTATCCGATCCACCTTCCTATGGCCGGCGGCCATCAACTTAGAGATGGAGATCTATTTCACTGAACATAGAGTGATATGGGTGCCAGCTTTGGTTTATTTGTACTTTTTACGGTTTTTATGTTTTGAAATGCGATGTGACAATAACCTAAAAGTGGAGGCTCTGTCAAACTTGTCTGTCATATCGCACGATGACGAACACAATGACAAGTCGTTTCTGACTTATAACATGATCGGTATTTGTCATACAAAAGTTAAGAATTTTTCAAAGGCCGTTGAAATGTTTGCTAGAGCCGCCAAACATGCAAAGACATTGGTCTGGATGAATGAAAATATGAACCCTGGCCTTTTGCGAATAAGTATAGTTTTAAATATAACTTTTAGAGAAATCAGAAAGTATCAGACCCGTACACGTGAAATGCACAAGTCATAAAAGATTGATACGATAGTTTATATTCTGGTTGTTCTGAAATGTATTACAAAGACAGTCAACTTTTCGGTTACAGAAAAAAATGTATTATCTGCCAAAGTATTCAAATTTGTTTCTTTTTAAACAATTCTGCATCTCATTTTGAAGACCTGCTTTTAGGTTCTTAAATAAAATGAAAAATTGTCAATGGACAAGTTCAATAAAATAAATTATTGTGGTTTTTGTAACAATGTACATTGAATGGAAATAAGAATTCAAGTAATTCTATATTAGCATATTTTTGTTTACTTAGTTATATAAAGGATCAAATGCTTGAACAATTGTTTGAAATTTAAGATACCATTATAGCCCAAGATAAAATGTGCCACCTTACAGGCGCATAATACAATCGAACGGTCACCAACGATTAAACATTGCATTGTTTTTTAAGGTGTCGAGTGATGTTGCTACTTTAATGAAGTGTAGTAGTTGGGGCTATATGGTCTGTGTATATCAGCCTGGATAGCTCAGTGGTAGAGCTCCTGCTAGAGTTACAGGGGTCCCGGGTTCGATTTCCGGTCCAGCCATATGTTTTCAATATTCCTGCTTTCCTATTACACAAGATTTGATAAGATAAGAGAAACTCAGCAAGAAATTTGTCAATTTAAGAGTAATTATATGTGCATTGTTTAATGAATATTTTCACGTTGCATCGACCTTGGTAACTTGCCACCAAATACAATTTACACCAATACTATGTCCCAAGATATCCTCGATTCATATTTTGTTTAATTATGCAATATTTATTAATACTTCAGGGTTCAAACGATGCTCATTCAAAAGTATGAACACTTCTCAAGACTTCTTATTTAAAACGCCACCTCTAGCTTATCAGTTTTCAACAAACGGCTTAAAACGGTGATGTCCTCGGGGACTTTGTATTGCAACAAATGATGATAACGTTGAAAATTTTTGCGAGGTATTCCTAGTTAATACTTCCAATGGAGGAAAGCTGTCAACATATCCCATTATAAATTTCCGTAAGAAATCTTCTTTCGTTCCTGCTAATTTTTACGTGGGAAACATGTTTATGTGTAAATATGTGTTACTTTTTCTTTCATCTATTTGAACATCATTTCATTCACATGTATGTGTATTTTTATTAAAATCATCCAAATGTGCGGCAAAATCTTGGGACAGACTAAAATATATGTAGCCGCATTATCAGGTAACATCACACTCAATCCAAATGAAACCGGATTTTGATATCTGTAAACTTTATTATGCCAATTATAACGTAGAGGCATTGTATCTTATGCAAATGGAAATTATTTGGAGAGAGAGAGAGAGAGAGAGAGAGAGAGAGAGAGATGCCATATTCTAGTTGTTTTCAAATGTCATTTTAACCTGTTATAAACACCATTGTTAAACATAAATAAAACGAAAACTTGTCCATATTTTTTCTTGCGTTCATCTTTTGAGAATGAAGCCTGTAGAGAATGTCACTGTAGATAAAACCCTTAATGTATAGTTGTGCATTTTCCTCAGGTTCTTTTATTAACAATATGACGCAATAAGTTTTATCAAGAAATACTTTTTTCCACCACCTTTATCACTGGACGATATCATGAGATCAAGATCTAAAATATAAAAATGTCCACATTTTTGGCTTCAAACTCTTTTAATGACGCTTGATAAAAAGATGTGCTACGTAAAATGCATCTAAGCTTAACTCTTACGGTAACAAAAGATACTTTGTTTTTAAAAGGTAAGGTTTGCGGCTTCACTATACTTTTTTTCTTATAAAATTTAAATGATTTTGCCGGGCCCGTTTTATAACCACAAAAGGTTAATTGAAAGTTCATGATTTGTTTTCTTTTTGTGAAGAGGAACCACTTGTGCTATTTCCATACGGTCTGGGAAAACATTTCGTAATGAACAAAAATTTACTATGTTAGTCACTGGGTTCAAAATCTGTTCATGTCTAAGTTTGACAATTTTATCCGAAATACCATCAATACCAGTAGCTGTCTTCATTTCCAATTTGTTAATACATTTGCTTATAAATTTATTGTCCACGGGATGGAAAGAGAACGATTCACCACTACTCTTGTCTTTGTTGTTCTCACAGATTTTAACAATACTAGGATGTTTGCTATTTACATCAACACAATCTTTTCCAATATTGTTTGTTACATTGACAAGAAAGTTGTTAAAGGTATTACAAACTTGAGTTTTTGGTTCATTGAGGGAGCATCATCTGTAGGCATTACAGGTACAAACTGTCAGTGTTGTTGTTCTTGTTGTGTGATGATCTGCGGCCGGCTTGTCCATCTTGGGATTAAATACAGGCGTAGGCTGAGTGTGGCGCCGGGTAGTAGAGTCTTCATCTATCTGTTGTTTAAGTCTCTCTAAAGGAGTGTGTGCAAAATGGCGGTGCTCACAATGCCTCTTAATGTCTGCTGATCTCTCAGTTGTGTAGTGACAGTACTCGCACCTCATCCTTTTGTCGTGTTTACGCCCAACATGATCGAGCACTTCCTCTGGTGTTTGGAAAATGTCCATACATCGTGGACACTTTTGCATTGCAGATACTTCACGCACTGTGTTCGTCCTACCCATACGATCGCAGGTTTATAAATGACAGTCAGAAGCAGTGAGGTTTGGATCAAGCAGTTCTCTCTTTGATGTTTGCGCTTATTTATTACCCTGCGCCGAAGGAGAAGGGGGTTTACCGTTTCACCCTTGTCTGTCTGTCTGTCTGTCTGTCCATGCATGACAAAAATTTTGTTGCATTTTTCTCAGCAACTATTTATTGCAGATGCTTGAAATTTTAACACATTATTTGTCTAGGCATGCCATATCATGGGGTATATTTTTGTACCAATTGGAAGTCAACTTCCTGTTAAACAGGACTTTGTTTATTTTTATCCACAATATTCAAACAAATTGTCGTCAAAGATTTCTTAGCAACCATTTGTCGCAGATGCTTGAAATTTTAACACAATGTTTGTTTAGGCATGACTTATCGTGGGATATATTTTAATGAAACGTAAATAATTTTGTTAAAATATGTACATTTTTATATGACTATTATAGTGATTATATATGCTTAAAATGATAGGAAATAATGTCACTTTTTATGTCATAATTCGTTTCAATTAATTTCTAACGAACTATTTTAATATAAAATTTAATGCAATAATTTAATAATTTGATTATTATAATGTAAACGAAAACATTTTATTCGAAACGTTTTCACTGATTTTACGAAAAACTTATCTTTATATATGTGTAATTTGGGGTTTCCGAAATGGTATTTAAAACCATATGTTGCGGACATCGTTCTTTTTGGAGATTGATTGTGTCCTCTTATTTTTTCACTGTAAAAGAAAAACCCGGCGAAATAAGCAATAAACTGAAATCAGTTATTATGTTATAAAAATCTTGTCGTTATATCTGAATTAAAGGGTAGTTAGTGTTACTTCACAATTATAATAATCTGTGACTGGTCTCCCTGGAACCGTAACCCTCACCTTAAACTGTCATTTTTAACTAAACAAATATACGAGGGTCAATAAAAAAATACGAAGACTTTTGTCATAGCTATGTTACTTAACGTCATATCATTACTAAATTTGGTAGACATAATTTAGCAACAATTTCAAACAGTTTCCAAGAAAAAAAGTTAATAAATTCCTTTATTTCTAAGAATTATTTAGAATTTAATCCTGCAAAAATGAGGTCACGGCGCACGGTCAAAATTTGTGTAATGTCAACAATAATCCATATAATGTTGAAAGTAATATCTCTAAAATTGGGCTTAAAAACAAATGATATTGAAACCTCAAATTAAGTTTTGTCTTGGTATTCAAAGTTCCAAACAATGACAGGATATATTGTTTTGTCGAACAGATATTAGTAACTAAAGACAGATAGTCCTCTTTAAAATTGACTAAAATCATCGACGTCGCCGGACGTCACGGCGCAACGAGAGGTACAAACAAAATGGATTTAACCCAGGAAAAAGCCGACGCAAGCTGTGAAAATGCTAAATGGTGCAAAAAATAAGTCAACAATTATTTGCAAGTTTGTGTTTAACTGTAATAAATTTTGTGGGGGTGGTGATAATTGTATTTTGAATATAAAACAGTCCGAAAGAGAGTAGAATATCTGTAAATATTTGGTAAAAAAAAATAAGTAACGTCAACCGACTTCTAGGGTTATCCTTGCTGTAAACTAAGAGATAAACGGTTAGAAAATGAAAACTTTGAATAACTAACTTATGATTCTCGAACAGATGTGTGCAAGTAAGATGTTAAGTGGTTAAGTGCCATTTTAAATTGTAAGGAGAAAGGCACAAGAGACTAAGCGTGATATGAAGATGGGGTATATCTATAACCTGTGCGTGTTTAATTTTGACGTCGTGTTTTGAACGTTACCGTGCGCCGTGGTGACAAAACATGTTGTTTTTAAAAAGGGGTAACAAAAATACCGTTTCATCAAATGGACTAAAACTTCGCATATCAATAACATTAGTGTTGGTGCACAGATTAATCTTTTAAGTATGACTCTCTTTAAAAATATATGATAGACAGCCACATTGTCTTCGTATTTTTTGATTGACCCTCGTATTCAGAATGCCTATAATCTCTTTTAATAAAGTATATAATACATTATTTTTATGAATAATGTTAAACTGAATATTGATCTTGGAATACTTGTTCGTGACTTTAGATTGAATGTCAAGATCATGTTTTTATTTTTAACATAAATTATTCCTGCAAACAACACTGTTTATAAGAAAAGATATATATCAAATTAAAAAATTATAAATACACCATTTTTGAATTTTTAATAAAGATTTTGTTCTGTTATCATTCTTTTCGGATAAACAAAGATGCCCGTAACTCAATCATTGAAAATTTTGAGTTTTGTATTCAAAAACAAGACACTAACATGCACAAAGATCCCAATCGGGAACAGCGGTCCGTGATTAAAGTCAAGAAATACCGAATTCAAACAAAATATGACAAAACTACATGGAGTTACTCATCTTTCTGATAAATCAAGGTCGTTTTCCAAACGTGATAAATGGGTCAAATCACAAATGAGATTGCATTAGCAAACCTGGGTCCTTTGGCATTAATGTTACCCGATTATAGCCCATAAGACTTGATTTTCGTTTTAATTCCATTTTAAAAGTTATTGAGAAATAAAAACAGGCTCTCGGTCCAGTAGTTTCAATGGAATTTTGGAAATTCAAATGAACATTTATAACCTGTTTTCCCCTGTATATTATGTACTAAGCAATATTTAATGCTAAATTAAAGTTGAACCTGCTTATTAGAATATTTTCATTTAAATCATTTTAGTTTTCCAATAAGCGTGTTTCTTTTTGGGGTTTGGAGAGCATCAATGAACTTGTATTTTGCTTCATCGGGAGATGGATTAAATCAGCTAAGCTAATGTTGCAAGAGAGTCGGCTTTTTAAGATGTTGATAGCTATTGTGATATATTCTCTAGACAATCACTGCAGGCCAACTCATTCAGTATTTCAACATCAGTGGTGTATCAAGAGATTCTAATATAATTTCCCCAACACCTCTGTATGCCAATTTATTGAGATGTTCTTCCCTTCTGCGGAGAATATGGCATTAAAATTACAAAACCAGGAAAAATGAATAGCCTAGTTTCGACATTTCCGTCACTAATGCAATATACTGTTAAGTTTTATAGAAAATCTTTTATTCGGATTGTTTTTGTTCAAATCAAAATATTTCCGGAATTAGGCGTGTCCGTTATTTTAGCACTTAAGCTGTTTTTAGTAGATTAATACAATGCTTTGCAAAAGAATTGATTAAAAAAGATTAACAACAACGCACACACCACATAAAAATTAATAAAAATAGATTAAGCAGCTTACCCGGTGCTTGCCAAAATCAATAAGCATTTGTGCTTTCTAAAACATTCGTACGTGAAAACTTGACAGTTCCTGTGAATGTTGAGAAAACATAGTTTTGATCTTTAGATTTTAGATGATCTCTTTTTCAGTTTCTGTTTTGTGGAATTGTCTCTATATACCTTTATTACTGTTAACCAAAACGCGCAATGTTGAAGTAAAAGAGGTAAAAGATATTTTTCTTTTTCAGGAAATATCGATTGAATTTCATTGAGAATAGAAATGAGAACCCAAGCATGCTGTATTTTTGTAATTAGATTATTCTTTATCATAAACTAAATCTCACAAGTCTGTTGCACTGCAACATATCAAAAGAGTTTAAAGAGTACTTAATAAACAAGGATGGATACTGTATTACATGATGATTATTCAATGAAAAACTATATATGATGTTAGTCAAATTTGGCCCCCATAATTCGCCAGTTTTAAAGTGATTCGGATACATTAATTTGTTGTGTAGTTTTATAAAAGAGTTGACATAAAATACGTTTTTCACCTATTTATTTGATTTATATGCACTCACTGGCAGTATATGACGTCAGAAGTGACGCTATTTTTATAATTAAATCAAAATCAGTAAAAAAATTGACATTTTTTTCTCTACTTTTTTAAATGGGAAATATAGAGCGAACAAGAACAAACTGTTAGTCACTTATAAGTACTGGGGAGATACATCTTTGTTGAAAATATTTTGTCGCTCAATGTTTCCTTAAAGAAAAACTGCTTCAAAACAAGCCGTTTTATGCTAAAAATGCGAATATGGTGGGAAAAGGTCAACTTTATGATTTCATATTTTAAATTGGGGGCTCTAAAATCAAAATTAAAAGTATAAAAGTATGAAAACACTTCAAATGTATAGTCTTACAAATAAAACAAAGAATTACAGTGAAATGACGATGTTCATTTAAGGGGCCATTTTAAGGATCAAACAGTATATAGTCCTTAAAAAGTTTATTATGGCAAAGTCGAAAGACTTTTGTCTGAAATATTAAAATTACATAATATGTAAAAATAAAAAAAAAAACCTAACTATAAAGGAAATTAAAATTAATGTCACTTAAAGCTAGTAATCAAACAACCAAAATGGAAAAAAAAGTTTGCAGTCGAAATAAAAACATAGGTAATCACAGATTACAAAGCTCGCCGACACGATGCATCATCTTTATGAGGCATCACCTTTATGAAACCACTTTTATCATATTATATTAAAATTATACTTTATTATCTTGGTTATTTATGGATATTGTTTTGACTCAATATAGTATGTCATATATAAAATTTGTATTATAATCACATGTTTATTTCATACGGCATTAAAAGATACAATGTTTATCAATACAGATATAAAATACAAATACAAATAGAATATCATATCACATAATACATCACAATATTGTAACATATGATACTATATTGTATGATATAGTATGATATTGTATTGTATGATAATGTATCATATTTGATGTACATATAATATTGTATCACATTATACAATATAATTTGATACAACATTGTATTTTGTCATACAACACAATATCTTATCTTTACAATATCGTACCATATAAGTATATCATATAACACAATTTTATATATTAAAATATCATAATGCATCTTAATGTGATATGATAATATATTACATAAACCAATATCATATAAAACACTATCATATGATTCGATATTATTATATTATACAATATAGTATAATATAATACAATATTATATTTTGCAATATAATATGAAACAATGTCATGTGTTAAATCATATTTAATACAATATCAGATTATAGAATATTGTATCATAATACACAATACTTTGCATAACAATATCGTAAAACTATATCATGTCATAATGTACAAAAAAATAAATACAATATCATATCATTACATAAATTTATAAAACTATACAGGTTTGAAATAGTAATATTATCTCAGATTCGACATTCAAGCCTGTCAGGTGCATCAGTATTATAAGACGCACCATCCATGCACGTTTCGTGAAATTAGGACCAGTAATAACTTAGATATAATCAACAGAGGTCACCTGCTCCAAAAACTTTTACCTGCTTCAAAAACCTTAACCTCCTCCAACATCTGAAATTCATGGCCCAGATTCAGCATCAAAGTCTCTCAAGTCCAAAAGTAGATCTAAATTTTTTAACCTCATCGAGCATTTGAAACCTTTGGCTCAGAATTAGCATTCAAGCCTGTCAGGTGCATCAGTATCAGAAGACGCACCATCCGTGCATGTTTGGTGAAGTGTGGACCTGTAGTAACTTAGAAATTGCTATCAAAGGGCACCTGCAACAAAAACTTTAACCTGCTTCAAAAACCTTAACCTCCTCCAACATCTGAAATTCATGGCCCAGATTCAGCATCAAAGTCACTCAAGTCCAAAAGTAGATCGAAGGTCGATCCAGATGCATCATCCATGCAAGTTTGGTAAAGACAGGACAAGTAATAAGTTAGATACAGGACCTGCAACAAAAACTTAAACCAGGTCCGGACGCCGATGCCGAGGGTATGGCAAAAGCTCCCCTCCCCCCACTTCGTCTCTGTGAGCTAAAAAATACCTATAAAATATATTGAAATTATGTAGTGTCAATTTGTTTATGGTAATAAAATTATTTAATACAAATAATAAATGAACAAATTTCACTAGCCGTCTTGAACTAGTTTAAACTTATGTAAGGATTCTGATATAATTTGACGCAAGAAGGAGGAAGGATGCACTTACACAACTATATATAGTTTATATTAATCTGTGACGAACTATTTTGTCATTTTTTGTACAACCTTTAACTCGATCTCTGACAATTCTCAAGTTAGTTGATTTGCAACACAAATAATTGACACAGCTGAAACGTGTTGTACACTATAAACGCTGAAAATTATCCAAATATTATGTCAAGGTGAGGTCCTTTTTTCAATTAAGGTAAGCCATTCTATCAATGTGACACGGAAATTTATAGTCTTCTGCATTTTGAAAACTGTTAAATTGTTTATTAATTCATACATATTGCGTAGATATTTTTGGAACACACTAGTATTGATTAAACATCCATATACTTACAATCAATATATCTTAAAGGTATTTTCTTATCGTTTTATCCTAAAGTAGTGCCCAGGCCTTATGCTTATTTCATGATAATGTTCGCCCATCTTACGTATACACATTTTTATCATTGCGCAGTATGGGTACAAATTTGACTGGCGTCTATATTCGATCTTATCGTACTTACATTCTTACCTTGTGGTATATTTATTTTATCGGTGATTTCAGCTTGACGTTCATTACTTTAATCTTTAATGAACCTGGCTGGTCAATACATTAACCACTAGATTACTTAACATTTTGAGATCTGATTTATTTTCCAATAAAGTATACTTTAGTAAAGAAGAAATCCATAAACTTGAGTCGTAAATTTTAGTATCTACCTATATTTTTATATAGAATTCTTCTTTGAAAGAAGATCAAAATAGTTCTTTTTTAAAATGGTCACTTCCACCGACCATAACTTTTTTGGCGACATGTACATCTTACAAAAAAAGTCTGATAAAACATTAACATCTAATAAAACATCGAATGTTTCCTTAAACTGGTTGAAAGTAAGTATGAACAAATAATCATAATTTTCATTATTTTTTTAGGCTACCCACTTAGTCATAAAATGGATGAACAGCTTGAATTCTACAAATGTTTGTATTTGTGGAGAAGATGTGATTATTTGATGGGTTTTAAGGAATTTGTCGACAAACGTCGAACCGCTGATCAAACTTGGTTAGAAATTTCAAGCAGAGGGGATGTATTTGATAGAAAAGAGATTGGTGCTCATGGAGATGGCATTTATTATAAGAGAGGTATGCGTGACCAATTCATGATATTTAGGAACACTTGTGTTTTATCAGAAGAGTCTCTTTGGAACCCATCACTCGAAAGCAAATCAGTGTTATTAGCTGAGTACTCTAACCCAGGCTATTGTTTCCTAAAATATATCACTGGCCCTGTATTCTCGGAAGATTTATATGCTTCTAACAGTGACTCTCAAATATGTTTTTCAAGCTTCAAATTTATAAATCATTGCTTAAAGGTAATATCAGAAAACGTTTTTTCGGAGGGACCAGTCGTTGTAAACGTTGAAGAGAGAACCACGTGCGCACTTCCTGTCCTTGGCTGGCCACAAGTTGCCAAGGAATGGATCACAAGGAACAGAAAACAATGTTGGCCAACACAGGAAACGTTGGATAAAGTTATACGTGACGGATCCATTGTGTCCCAGTTGGCCAATCACAATCTCCATCAAGACATCTCGAATGGCAACTCTCTTTTTCCGTTGCCGAATGTACTTTAGTACATTCTATGAATCACAGTCTTTTTAAATTCTATCAGATCTTAAGAATCCTTATTCATGAACGAGTGGACAATTATGATGGATGCAGAGGGGGTGTCTCCTCATACATGATCAAAACACTGATGTTTTGGATGTGTGAGGACAAATTACCAAACTTAATTTGTGCGGGAAATTTGAGAGAGAGCATTCAAGAATGTTTGACACAACTAGAGGATTGGATCAGAAAGGACTGTGTTCCTCATTATTTCATTCCAGAGAGAAACATTGCACGAAATTTAAGACCGTTACAGAAATCAAGAATACTAGAAAGACTTTTAATTATAAAAGGCGAAGTTTAACGAGTGTTATTAGGATGTCTATCTTTCATGAAAATTGACAAAGTTACATCTGTGGTACAACTTCCACCAATCGATTCTCTAGATATTAGTTCAAATGATTTAAAGACAAGGTGCGAGTTTGTGTTTTTTAAAAGCATAGGGGAATTTAGTAGTATACTTTTTCCTCGAGCTCTTCGAGTTTTAGGAATCTTTGAAAATACATATACTTTTGAGAGTTTGAGTGATCTTCAAAGCAGTTTCTTAAAACAAATGTATTATGGGGTAGCTAATGCTGCTGGCAAAATAGCATTCCGAATAGGCCAACACTTAGACTCAAATAAAGAAAGGTATCGCGTGATCTGTCTTTCAGAGGCATTTCTCAAAATTGGGTGCTCAATAGATGTAACTAGTGGAAAACTGTCCCTTGCTACTCTGTATTTTTGCTTGAATAGAGATAGGAAGTGCATAATTGTTACTGATGCAATTCTTCGTGAAATTCAGCCTTTCGTTGTTTATTTACGAACTTTGCCATACCTTTTAAACAATTCAAGTCGTTTTAGGCTTTACCAAGATGCTATTTTCAAAGATTCTATCCCATTGTGCTTAAAAATGAGGAAGGGATGTATGACCGACATTGAAATTATCAGATCCACATCCTTGTGGCCAGCTGCCATTGACCTAGAGATGGAGACATACCACCCTGAAATAAAATTGATATCGGTACCAGCTTTGGTTTACTTGTATTTCTTAAGGTTTTTGTGTTTTGAAAGGTGTTGTGATAATATTCTAACAATGGAGGCTCTGTCAAACTTGTCTGTCATCTCTTACGATGACGAACACAATGACAAATCGTTTCTGACTTATAACATCATCGGTATTTGTCATAAAAAAGTTAAGAATTTTGCAAAGGCTGTTGAAATGTTTGCCTATGGTGCCAAACACGCTAAGAAATATCACTGGATGTACACAACAAATCCTGGCCTTCTACAAATAGGCTTAGTTCTGAAAATAACTTTTAGAGAGATGAGAAAGAAATTATCAGTGTGATCATTAAGTGTGGTGATACAAGTGCGTCTTAAAGAGTTTGATTAAATAGTTATTTTGCATTGTATTTAATGTATTACAATAAAAAGAATTAAGGCTTGAAAACGTTGCTTCGATGTTCAGAACAGATTTTATTATCTGTCCAAGTATTCTTATTTTTAAACAGTACTACAGCTTTATCTTAAGATCTACTTGTAAGCTCTTTATTTAAACAAAATATTGTCTATGAACTACTTTCTGTTAAATTAACAATTGTGGTTTTTCAGTAACATGGGTTGTAATCTGTGGAATCATTAGATTTCGTTGTGGTCCAATTTTCGTGGAATTTGTGGGTACCTCTCAACCATGAATTAAAATCCTCCACGAATTATCTATTTTGGGTTATAAATACAATATATAAAGTCATATCTTCTTTTGTAGACATAAGAAAAACAAAATTACGTTCCCACGAACCTGTGAAATTTCCGTAATCCACAAAAATTGGCCCCCACGAATTTTTGTGATTCCACAGTAATGCAACTTTCGTGTTAAAAGAAAAATTCTATATTACCATAATATTGTTTTACTAGGTATATACCGGATCAATTGTGAATATATGCAAAGAAGTCAAAGTAAATAAAAATGTGTCACCTTTTAGGCACAGAATACAATCGAACAAGTATGTAAAATACACATTTTTAACGCATCGAGTGAGGTTAATTGATAAATAATAATGTCTCATTTAACATATACAATGACAATAAAAAGGATTATAGTCTGTCCCAAGATATTTATGCAGCACATTTGGACGATTTTTAGAAAAATACACATACCTGGGAAAGAAGTGCAATTGTAATAGTTGAAAGGGATAATCTCCAAGATAACTTCATTGACACATTATCAACTGTCACTCAGAAAAATTCACAGGAACGAAAACAGATTCCTTACGGAGATTTATAATTGGGAATGTTTACATCTTTACTCCATTCGGAATACACTCGGAATACATCGCGCAATTTTTCAACGTTATCATCAGGGCTTGCAGCAATACATAACCTCCGTAGACATCACATTTTTAGCATTGTATTAAAACCTGATAAGCTTACAGGGGCGTTTCGACTGAGAAATCTTGGAATTTTTTTTATACTTTTGAATGAACATCGTTTGAACCCTGAGGTATTTATAAATATCAAGCAATTAAGCAAAATGTGAATCCAAGATATCTTGGGACAGACTATAGTAAAGAAACATATATGCGTAAATAAGATCATTCTTGGACACTGCTTGTGAATATATATACACTTCAAATCGACCTTGGTGATTGCCACCTACTACAGTTTACAGCTGTCGGCTGCAATATTAGATAACAACACATTTCACCTCAATAATTCCAAACAGAATTTTGATAATTTATATTGAAATTTGATAATGATAGCATCAAAATCTTCCAAATAATGCAAATAGTATTTTTTTCAATAGTAATAACAGCGATTATAGCAAAAAGCTTTATTAAGAGATATTCTTTTACCTTTACCACTGGACGATATTATTAGGTCAAGATCTAGAATCTAATTATAAAAACGCTTACAGATTTTTGTTTTAATAATGCTAGATAAAAAAGATGTTTTAAGTAAAATGCATACAAGCTTAACTCTTAGGGTAGCAAAAATATTTTGTTTTAATCATTTTATACTAAACACCCCAAAAATATTGTAGGAATATTGTAGGCCATTTTCTGTATATCAAAATATAAATAAATCCAGAACCTACAATCTCTTTAAACACAGTACATGTATATAATAACCTCTTGGACTGAATATCGATTTGGGAATGGTTTTTGGTGATTCTGAATTAAATGTTAAGATCATTTTTTTAAACATCAATTGGACCTCCAAAAGCCCTCTACTAAGGTAAAGATAAAAAAAGAATGCATCAGGATGGATCAAGTACTAAAGAGATCCTTCCAATTAAGTCACCACAAGATCTTGATTTAAGAAAATTGGATTTAAACATCTGTAATGATAAAAAAAATTAATCATTTAAATTTCATGCACAGGAATACAAACAAACTATATAGATTGCAATAATCTCGTTGACCTTAGTGTAATGTTATGAAGGTAACTGAAAATTGCGTCGTACGATCAATATATATGTTCGTATACTGCTTTTTTACAACATTATAAGGAAACCAGTAAAAAATATTCATATAATCTTTTTAAACATCCCGTTATAAACTTCAACACCAAAATGTATACTTTTTATTTATCAAATTACAATCACAATCAAAAATTATTATTACAAATGACCAATAATTATATAAAAGATAAAAAGACACATCCATGTCCATTTCAAAGTTTATCAATTTGCAAGGAACCGTTTGGTGAACCATGTTGAATCAGTTCAGTTTCCAGCCAGAGAAAATGGAACGTCCTCCACTCCCACTCTCAATATCTCCATTATTGTCACCGACTTGTGTTCTGAGGTATACATCATCACCTTGGTTTACCTGGATGACAATTGTTTCACTGACCGTGTGATCTCCAGTAGGGGCATACAGATAGGCCACACCCATCACCTGATAGTTATGAACTAGCTCTGCTCTGTGATACTCTCCATTAAACAACCGCATGGACCAACTGAAAACATAAACACCTGTTTCGGGTGCCAGAAAAATTCCCGTGGTGCCGTGGTAACCATTGCCAACGTTAGTTACAACAGTGTCGAAGACCAAAGTGTGGGAGGCTCCCGGGTTGGGAAAATCTTGCGACATGTACGCATAGAAGGCAACCACATTAGTTTTTGGTACGTGTGTTGTTTGCGGATTGGGAAGCAGTAGTCTTTCTATAAAAGCAATTGAACTTGATTGCTAAACATGCCAGGCTACCTTCTTAAATAAATGACTCGTGTTTCATTAATAATTAATAAGTTTAAGTAAATGATATTGTTTTACTTTTATATGAACAAACCTTTTCTGATAACGCTTTGATCGTCTCTTTCAGCCATGTTGTCGATAGTCTCTTCATCAAGTCGTACAGACCATTGATGTTGTATGGATACATGCGATCTTTTTAAATCAGAGATTGTAAGCAACAGATTTCTATTCACGTTTTTCAGTTCATCAATTTCGATCCTCTGATTTTTACTCACTTTAGACAATTCGGAAACCTGCTGAACAAGAAAATTAATCTGCTTTTGTTGTGACGTAAGTATGTCTTCCATAGAACCATCATTATCCCGGGCAGAATTTGAATTTTCGTATCCTAAAACTTGATTTGTATGAATCAAAACAAGCAAGAGGAAACAAATTGCAAAAGCCATTGTATGTCCTATAACGGTTCCGACATATACGCAATTCCTTATCTTTTTTATCTGCGATAACAGGTCACTTATAATTGGGAGACCATTTTACAGCTATGCGACTTCCTTTCACCTAAATGCATACACAGAATAAAGATATTTCTATATAATCAAGCAAATTGTTATGATATATTGTATTGTATAATTAATCGAACGCTTGTTTCAAATTGAATTATTTAAATATTGCTATTGCTATCAGAAAAAAGGATAAGTCCTTGACAAAAATGCCATTCAGTTTTTACTCATATTTATAAGATCACCTTAAAATTTTTAGAAAAAAACCCCCATTTTCAATCATAGAGTGGCTCTTCATACCATCTACAAATGTGAATGTGCAGTGTTAATATGAACATCAGGAAGAGCCTTATCTATTAAATTTGTTAGTGTTGTTCGGTATTTTGCTGATCCTTGTATATAAACAATTGAAACAGAGGATTGAGCTAGAAAATCACAAACAGCAGACCTGACCCACAGTACGTCACAGTAGTTGAAAATGAGAGCGTCGCCAGTTGGGTTTTTTTTTTTTTTTTTTAAAAAAAAAAAAGGTAATGGAAAATGTTTTACAAATCATTAACATTTAAAATATTGATTGATATAAGGTCAAAATCTTATTTTTAACATGCAGTCATAGAAAGCAAAGCAAATCTGGCATCTTTGTTATAGACGCTCTAGATAATGATCTGAAAAGAGTTTAAGAAATTATAATAAAGAACATTGTTACAACTTTATCGTTAAGAATGCATAGTCTAAATAATTGGTACATTATTCATTATTATTATTATTTTTTGTAAACTTTATTAAAAAAAATTAGAAATTCTTGTTTTTACTTTAATGCGAATAGCCAATATCAGGCTATCTAATTTCTACTTAATCTTTTTAAATTCGATTTTCATTGTATTTAAAATATTCTAATTTGAATCGAAATTCTTCCCTATATCCCGGTGTATATATATTCTAGTTGCAAATAATAAATCTTTTTTATTTCTAATCATCCAATGAACATTTATTTCTTAAACCTTTGAAATCAGGTCTTAACAGTATACCGGTAATTACAAATCGTTCATCGAGTTACCGATGATCCAATTAATAGGGACTGGAAATACGGAGTGTGAGAAGATCAATAATGATAATATCTATTTTAAAAAGTGCATCTCTAAATCAGCAACAAAAATATAAGACAAATAGACTGGTGAAAATTGCAAGTTTCCATTTTGCAGTTTCAGAGGAGTAACAAGTAAAAGCAATTTGATCATACACTTTAGGGGTGATACAGATGCAGGGTCAACAAAGACAGCTATACTTAAAATATACTAAGACGTTATACAAAACAAACAAACGAAAAATACAGATACATACAATACAACTGCAAAACAATAATCAAATCTCGCAAACTGAATTGTTAAAACTGAGAATTAAGTCAAAATTTCACAAGAAATCGGCAAAATCACAGAATAAATATTTGAGTCAATATTTTATTACGAAACTCTACGTTTCAGCTAGCGCTGTGATAGATTATAGATTAGGCTAATAACGTAAAGGAAACAAACCAATCGGATTTAAACTATGTTTTGTATACCGGTTATTCAATATGTTTAGACTGAACATTTCCTTAAATCCTGAGGGCTTATATGCTTTGTGATCAAAGCGGCAAAATAACATCAAGGGTGTACATATTCGAAAAAAATTGAGAGTAATATTGCTTCTGATAGAGTAATACGGTATGTCAATTAATCTTTTTCTATATCACTGAAAACTCTTTTTCTTTCTCTCTCTCTCTCTCATTAGTTTTAAAATACTCTCTCTTTGAGAAATAAAACGTGTTAAATGTAGGTAACTTGTTGACATTCAATCAGTACAGTTGTCTTGTAACTTGTAACTTAGTAAAGGAGGACTATAAATTCAAACTCGCACCGGTGAGTGACCCGCTGATATTTTTTAAACATACACAAATCTATTTGCTATCTATTTGCATAATTTACTATTTTCTGTGCAGAAAACTTCTAAAATGGTTGACCATTCCGAGTTCTACAAGTTGTCGTATTTTTGGAGAATTTGTGATCATTGGATGGGGTTTAAGGAATGTGTAGAAGTAGGTCGAATCATCGAACACACTTGGCTAGAAATACCAAATCGAGGTGATGTATTTGAACGAAGAAAGATAGGTAGCCTTGGAGATGGAATCGAATTTCAAAGGAGGGGCAATGACGATTTTTTCGTGTTTAGAAACATATGTGTTTTATCAGAAGAAATCTTAATAAACCTATTTAGTAGGAACATATCAATTCTATTGGCAGAATACGTCGATTCAGGTTACTGTATCCTTAGATATATAACAGGCCCAGTTTTCTCAGAGGATCTATATGACTCAAACAAAGACTTTCAGGTGTATTTTTCTAGCTCCAAATTTTTGGACAAATGCTTGTCTTCAACATCAAGAAATGCCCGATCACGGGGACCGGTCGTTGTAAACGATGGACACAACAGTACGTGCGCTCTTCCTGTCCTTGGCTGGCCACCAGTTGCCATGAAATGGTTCCAAAGAGATCGAACAAGATGCTGGCCAAGACCAGAAACGCTGGATAAAGTTCTACATGATGGATGTCACTGTGTACCGGTTGGCATATCAGAATCTGCCACAAAACATCTGGAATGGCAGTTGTGTTTTTCAGTTGCTGAATGCACCTTAGTGCATTCTATGGATCATAGTCTTTTTAAGCTCTATCAGATTTTACGAATACTTATTCACGAAGGACTGAACAACTGGGTTGAATGCAAGGGGATTGTGTCCTCATACATGATAAAAACATTGATGTTTTGGATGTGCGAGGACAAACTACCGAACTTCATTTGCGCGGGAAATTTGAAAGAGAGCATTCGGGAATGTTTGACACAACTTGAGGAGTGGATCGGAAAGAATTTTATTCCTCACTATTTCATTCCCGAGAGAAATCTACTTCAAGGAAATGTCAATCCATTACATAGAGCACGAATTCTTAAACGACTCCACAACCTTAAAATTGGCGTACTGGACGAGTTATTAAGTTGTCGATCTTTTAAACCAGCGAAGATAATTGTTACTACTGAATTGCCAGCATCTGTCGATACCCTTGATTTCACATCAGATGATCTTAAGACAATGAGCGAATTTGCTTTCTTTGAAAATGTGGGCAGTGGATATTTTAGTAACATGAGTTTCTCTCGAGCCCAAAGATATCTTCGAAACTTTGAAAACGCATATACATTTGATACTTTGAGTAATCTTCAAAGCAATGCCGTTAAACAAATTTATCATAGGGTATCAAACACTGCTGGGAAAATTGTTTTTCGAATCCTGCAAAAAGTACGTTTTAACAAACAACGATATGACACGCTGCGTCTCTCCGAGGCATTTCTCAAAATTGGGTGCTCAGCCGATATGACCAGTGGAACACTGTCTTTAGCTACCCTATATTTCTGCCTGAAGAAATTAAAGAAATGCATCAATATGACCGATATCATATTGCGTGGAATAAAGCCTTTTACTGTGTATTTACGAAATTTGTCCAGATTATCTAACAACTTAAATCGGCGCATGCTTTATCAAAAAGTGATTTCCCCAGAGCTTTCCCCACTGTCCTCTAAAATGAAACGGAGCTGCGTGGCCGACATTGAAATTATCCGATCATCCTTCTTGTGGCCTGCGGCCATTAACTTAGAGATGGAGATAATTCCTCCTGAATGGAGCCCAATACATGCACCAGCTTTGGTTTATTTGTACTTCTTAAGATTTCTGTGCTTTGAGGTGTGTGGTAATGAAACCCAACAAACGGAGGCTCTGTCAAACTTGTCTGCAATATCGTATGATGACGAACACAATGACAAATCGTTCCTTACGTACAACATCATTGGTATTTGTCACGAGCATTTTGGGAATTATTCAGAGGCCGTAGAAATGTATGGCAAAGCCGCGAAAAAAGCAAAAAAGCATGACTGGATGAATGAAAATTCCAACCCTGGCCTTCTACGGATAGGAATAGTTCTAAACAATATATTTAAAGATGAATTATAGTTAGATTAAATACATGTTTGCCACCCTTCAGTCCCTCTCTGCTCTTTCGGCAAATAGAGATGTATAAAATTATTATTCTGTCGTTGCATAATAATGACACCTACTAAAAAACTTATTTTTTCAACCGGAATTTGAGCATACCTGGTTTTATGCACCTCAATGAATGACCTGTGCGTAAATGAGTCAAGTTGGACTGAAAGTAGTAGTTTCTTAGAAGTTAACCTACTCACAAAATTTAAACTTTTTTATTTATTAATGTAGTTGATTTACATAATTTGGAGCATGATATCTACTATATATCTATAGATTATTAAATAATTATTCTGATAATCAAGTTAGGGTTTTCTAAGGAGTTAAAGCAAAAGAAGCATTACTGGTCATCCGAGTTCCCTGAAACATCATCATTGCATACATGTATTTGATTTAGATATTTTGATAAAAGTATTTTCTGAGTATATGTGCCAAAAAAAATGGTTACTCGCACAAAAAAATAAAGTTTACAAATAGCATCCTGATCTTAACTGGCATCTTGCAATACCAGCAAACTAAACAGTTTAAACAAAGCCATCAACCTTGAATGCCGATGTTGTTAATGCTTTATAATGCTTTAGAAACCACAAATACCCTTTAACAAATAACAAGAATTTTAACACCGGTATTAGTTGACATAAATTCTGTCAAGAATACTCCAAAATTGTACCAAACAGATGTGTTTAAGAAATACATGTGGTATATCGATAAATTAAATTACCTTACATGTATTAAGTAAAGCATGTAACAAAAATGTGACATTGCTATGAAAAAGGTAAAAAAATTGTCGTTTTTTTCATCAAAAATATGAAATGCAATTAATACAAAATGATTAAAGAAGCATTAAATGTACATAGGCCATGCAAAGGATTGTTACAAACATGACTTTTCAAGACCATTCCAATTACAGTAGATGTACAAATTAAATTATACATGTAGTCTTAACATTGACCATACACAAATTAATAACAATAAAGGAAGGAAAAAAAATTTAGTCAAACAGAAATTCAGTTTTATTCTTTTCAATAAAAATTTCAATTCAAATGTTGTAAAAGAAAGAACTCTTTATACAAGTACAGGTAGTCAAAATGTCCAAAATACTCTGTGTCTGACCCTGAGGATAAGATAGTAATATCAGACATTTATTAAAACAAAGAGCAATTATTATGGCTATCTTGTTAATTACCACATAAGTTTGTGATGTTACTCTTTAATAATAACTTTTCTGAAACCAATAAACATATTGTAAATATTTAACAAAACTGGTTTTAAATTGTCGAATTTGGGTCCATAAACTTATTGAAGATTTCTTTGAAAAGAAACTATGTAAATCTAATTTAGAGAGTGTATCCGACATGTTCGCAAAAGTAATTTTAACAAATCAGTTCTATGTCATAGAGGAACATTTTAAAATATTATAGGATACAGGCAAAGAAAGTTTCAAAATAGTAGGTGCTCCCTCTGGTTATTTCGACTCGGCAAAGAAAAGGGCATGGGGAGATTATAATTAAAAAATGATTGCGAATACACACAGCCAAAAAATAAAAGTTTAGAAAATTTACATGTACATCTACCTAGAGTCATCAATGTTACAATGTACAAACATTATAAAATAATCTATCAAAGGTGATTTGCATTGCTCAACAGCTTTCAATCAATTTTTCTCTCTCTTTTGAACATGTTTTGCAATGTAATGTATTTTGGGCATGAGAACATCAGCATATGTATCATTTTCAAAATCCAAATTCTTATTTCCTCCACTTACTATTTTCTGATATTTTTTCAGTTTAGTCTCTGCAAGTTTATGAAAATTAGAGACATCAAATTCATAATCATCTGCTAGATTTTTGCACATAAAGATTGGAAAATTTAATATCATCCAAATGAAAATAATTGTCGTTAAATCTAGGATCTTTTCAGTTTGCCAGCATGAAATTGGTTCCATAGACTGTAAAAGCACATCATTGTTTGGATCGTACATAAACACAACAACTTGATCAACTGTGCAACCAATGGTAGGAATTGGCCAGCCAGTCAAAGACTTGGTCAAATTCATTTGTGAAAAAGCATTGGTGATAGTTTCTGCGATAAGTTGATCTATAACATTCATTTTCAACAAGCAGTCTCTACTGTGTCTTTCATGTGGATCTTCTTTGTACTGACTAACACAGCTGCTTCTTCTACGTAATTTTTTTTGAGCCGATGGTCCTGGGTTCTCATCATCAGAAGTCCCTTCACTATCTTTCATCACAGACACAGCAATAGTATCATTTATTAGAATGTCTACATAGCCATGCCAAGTTTCACCAGAACCTGTAAAAATTCATTAAGATATAATCACTTTGAAAGAATAAATTATTAAGTAGAATTAATTAAGTAGAAATAATTTTAAGAGGACTTTTTTTTATCGGAGACCATAAACAAAATGCAAACATTTTTCTTGCATTGTTTCTATTTGAGAATTAAGTTTAATTATAATGTATATCTGTATTCCAAATTTATTTCATTAATTTATCAGAAATTCATGCATCAGTCATTTACAATTAAACTATCATAGCAAAATCCTGTTTAACTAATCATGCTCATAAATAGACCAGATGTGTCTGTTTTGCTTCCTTATAAAATGAATTTTTTTTATTGTTACTACCACTCATAAATCATATGTAAATAGCTTAATAACCTCATATTTTATTTCCAAAATCTATTTTCTTTTATTCAAAATCTCAAAATTTTTATAGCATGATTTCTGCCCTACTAAAGTGCAGTTTACTGTACATATAAGTACCTAATGCTGTACATCCCGCCTTGATTTCCTTTCCACAGTTTGGCTGTTGACATGGACAGACATTTGGTAGATTTCTAGATCTGTTGTTGATACAGTATTTATTGCCTGGAATAAGCTGGGAAAACAGATGGTGTGCCATAACGGCTGTTACACTGGCTGTATCTCCTCCTTTTCGTTTCACACTGTATATGGCATTCTGGTGGTACTCTATGTCTGTTGAATAAATGACAAAAAAAAGTTTTTATGAGGAATGGCACTTACTGTATGCAGTTTTATATGGTTTTGAATTGGCCAGATATTTCCAACAAATTGTCATGATTGTGTTTGATATTAAACACAAATGCCCCCAAAAGTGACCATTTCTTAATTCAGGAAGACATTGCATTGAAGGGATTAAAAAACATAGGTAATCACAGATTACAAAGCTCACCGAGACGAGGCATCACCTGTATGAGGCATCACCTTTATGAGACCACTTTTATCATATTATATGAAAATCATACTTTATGACCTTGGATATTCATGGAAACTATTTTGACACAATATCGTATATCATCTGTTAGAAAAATTGTATGATAAACATATGTTCATTTCATACAGTTTTATAAGATACAATGTTTATCAATACAATAATATAATATACAATATTTCAACCTATCATACTTAAAATATATATCATATAATACATAAAATAACGTAGTAAATAATGATGAGATATGATATTGTAACACATTATATCTATGACATAACATTGTATTTGATCACATAATACAATATCATAATACATAATATATGATATAATATAGTATTATATGATGCAATATCATATCACATTAAACATCAAAATATTGTACATCATGATATCGTATTGTAAAATAAAGTATGATATTGAATTGTATGATACTGTATAATATTAGATTATTGTATCATATGATACAATAAAATTTGATACAACATTGTATCATATCAAATGAAACAATATCATAATGATAAATATTATATAATACAATATCATATGATACAATATTAAATATTACAATTTCATATAATACAATTTCATGTGATATAATGATTTGTTTTCCCTTGGACTGAAATGTCACATTTTCATTGGTTTAACCAAAGCACGTGATTGCCTCATATATCTCTATATTTGTTCTGTGAGAAATAATATTAGGCAATATGGCCGTCATTGGTCGACGCTTCGCTTACTCATTTTTACTCATTATACATTTCATAGTATTTTATACATAAACTGCATGCCGTAAGTTCTTAAAGTATTTGGAGTAGTTGCCCTTTGTAATTCTTTAAAATTAGAGTAGTTGCCCTTAGGATATTGACGTCACATTATTTTGTCTGGAGCAGAACAAAATGGCAGCGTCCAAATTTGCTCAAATCTCTGCAGAGGAAAGGTAGAAAACATTTAAAATTGAATAGCAACAAAACATTGTAAGTAAACATGGGTGAAGCCAAGACTTTGAAAGAGTATTTCAAAGGTGAGATTGAAAATTTTGAAGAGTTTAAATGAGTTAAATTGGATGAGATGTTTGGCATCTTGTACATGGCTTTGCGTTGATCATCACTATTTGTGAATAGATATGTCGCTTGATAGTCCTCGAGAAAACAAAACACTTATTAGGTTAGTTACTGACTCACTACGGAAATATATTGGGTTGATCAATCTCATAGAAGACTCGGCTTCGCCTCGCCATCTATGAGATTGATCAACCCAATATATTTCCGTAGTGAGTCAGTAACTAACCTAATAAGTAATAATATTATATAAACCAATATCTGATATTAAACAATACCAAATGAAATTATATAATATACAATATTGTATCATATGAAACAATATTTTATATTGCAATATCATATGTAACAGTTTCATGTGATAAAATAATATATAAATGTAACAGTATCATATTATACAACATTATATCATAAAATACAATACTATAGATAACAATAACATAAAACAATATCATATCATAAAATATAAAAAAAATTATACAATATCATATCGTATCATATATCTTTTTACAATATTACATATGATATAATATTGTATCATATTAAACAATAGTGTATCATATCACACAGTACTATATTATATGAATCATGTTATATCATTAAACAACAAACACATCTATCAAGCAGGTTTGAGTGAGGTAGATTTTTTTGGCATTCTTGATAATGGGGATCAGGCCCTGCATCTGAAGCTACCCCTATGAATCATTTATATTATAGTTAAATCAACTATGCAAGCTATTATCTATAAAACATGTGACCTGTTCCAAAAAACTAAACCTCATCCAGCATCCAAAACCTATGGCTTAGATTCAGCATCCATGCCTGTCTGGTGCATCAGTGTCATAAGACACACCATCATGCAAGTTTGGTGAAGTTAGGACCAGTAATAACTAAGATATACACCAGCTCCAAAAACTTTAACTAGCTCTTATAACCTTAACCTCCTCCCGCATCTGAAACCTATGGCCAAGATTCAGCACTCAAGTCTGTCAGGTGCATAAGACCCACCATCCATGCAAGTTTGGTGAAGTTAGGAGCAGTCGTAACTTAGATATTGCTATCAGAGGGCACCTGCACCAAAACCTCCTCCAGCATCTGAAACCTATGGCCCAGATTCAGCATCCAAGTCTTCCAAGTCCATAAGTTAGTCCAGATGCATCATCCATGCAAGTTTGGTGAAGATAGGACAAGTAATAACTTAGATACAGGACCAGCAACAAAAACTTTAACCAGGTCCGGACGCCAACGCCGGGGTATAGCATAAGCTCCCCCTGACTTTGTCTCGGTGAGCTAAAAAATGAAATAACAAAAATTGAGGTAAACGTGGGTAGGTATCAGGTGTTCTGTTTTTCTGGAGACCTTTTATAACTGGTTTGCATAAGTTTTGCCATTAGGATATATGTTGCCATTTTCAGTCAGATTAACTCATTTTTCAATTATTCTGTACACCGTCGGTACACTACTGCTGTTCTAAACTGTTAATAGCACAGCTGCAAATCTGTAGATCTAAATTTGGTTGACATGATCATTATGCTGTGAGCTACAGTTCCTCACCTACAATGCAATTTACTGAGCTCAAAAACTTGCACTAGTTTTGAACTGATTAACCCTACTTACAAACACACATGTACATGGTGCAAATATTCTACTAAGGTGTATATGAAAAAAAATTCAGTGAGATATAATATTGATAGATACAAATTTTTCATATAGCTATAGATCTGTAACTAACGGCAATAATTCAGATGAATCTTTGACGACATACACATGATACATCTTTTGATAACTTAATATTTTTATCATGGAACAAGCAACAGGATGATACATGTACAAAAGTTTTAATAGATTTGTCTCAGAAGAAGATATAAGAAAATATTAAGATACAGGGATAGGAATCTAAGCATTTTTGGATATGCTTGACAATTTTAAAAAAGTGACGCAGTAAACGTGGTGAAACTTATTAGCATGCCATGGGCACTTCACAAGAGTGCAGTCCATCGCTTAGTAAAACTTCACTAACTAAAACTAACTGGGAATGCAGTTACATGCCATGGAAGCTACTTAGATAATGCTCCTGTCGCCATAGGGCTTCTATGACATCTTTTTCTTGTAAAAATTCTATGAAAAAATTGATTTCTCAGCAATTCAAGAATATTAATAATGCCATGATAACTCGGTGGCAACACGACTTGGTGTGACAATTTCTTCACTCTCAGTTAAATCTTGGGTATATCTATATTAAAAATTAACAGCACCGCTGAATTTGTATTCTATTCGGAACAGTCATCAGATGACAAAACATGTGTCCTTGGGAAAATGGTCAGTTGGGTCAAACATAAATCAAGATATATTAAGACTTAAGCGCAAATTACTTTTTAAGTCCCACAACAGTTTAATATGCCATTTATTTCTGTAACAAGCATGACTGTTGTGCATATACCATAGCTGCAGGTCTGTAGCTCTCAGTCTGAAAAAAATTCTAATGGACAACCTGAGAGCTACAGTTCCATATGTGTTAAACAGTTGCAATTTATGACACACAAAAAACTTGCACTTTTTTTGGACTGATGAATCTTATTTCCAAACATAATCAATACAAATATTTCAATCCAAAAACTCCTTGGACATTTTACTATAGATATCATCTCTACACATCAATAGTTTAATGTCTGAAGAATGCAATGGTACTAATGTAGTCCAGTGAGGTATATGGCATTTGCTACTAGCTCTGGCTAGTGGGTTAAGCCTTTAGCTCGATCGTTAGAGGGCAATATTTTCTCCTATTTATTTTTATACAGAAATCCTCTATATAGTTAAAGAAACAGAGGGTGTTTTGATATTCATTTTTTAATACTTGTCCTTTTGTAGAAATTCACTTGTTTGTAAGACATTGCTGTTTTTAAAAATTGATATGTACAGTGTGTATTATGTTGAATATCAATAAAAGATAAAGAAAAAAAAAAAAAGAGTGCTGGACTGGCTTACCAGAGGACCCGGGTTCAAACCCCAGCAGTGGCAATAAGTGTCTCTGTTACATTTGGTGCCCACGTTGGGACCTGGGCACCAAATGTATCAGAGAGAGAATAATCTTACCATGACCAGGCTACACTCAGGTCACAGTAAGAATTTGTCCCATAAACATGATAAACTTGCAATGTAGCAGCCGTGAAGTGGATCAGCTTCGCGTCGATTTCAAGTCTGGTAAAAATAATCTGCATGGGAAAAACACATTTCTATACATTACAAACCTTTATGAACATGCATATGTAGTTCAATCCACAAAATATCCATTTAATGAGTCATACCGAGGCATTTTGTTAAAATACATGTTTGAATTTCGGAAATCGCACTCGGAATGTCTCGAATATTATCATTAACATTGCGACCATAAACAGCGAATTTTCAAATGTGATGTTGAAAGTTGAAGCAGTGATTTCGTTGCAAAAACAGTTAATGTGGTAATATGGGATTATAAAAGAGCAACATTGTAGGTATTTGAGACCAATCATATGAAGATTTAGGCCAGATACAGTGCGATACAATTTTTTTATTTTGCTACGAAGCGAGTATATGGGACGAATTCTATTGTTAAACCGGGTCCACAGGACATCTGTCATTTTAATGATAGAACATTCTATCTAGGTATTCTCTGGTGGTTGAGAGTGATTGTCTCTAGTACTTCGCCCCATAGGTTTTGGCATTCCGGAAGAGTCGAGGACGCCTCTTTCCATAGAGGGGGACAATGTAGTAAAGTGAGGTATATGGCATTCCTACTAGCTCTGGATAGTGGCTCGGTAGAGTACTGGACTGGCGTGCCAGAGGAGCCGGGATCAAACCCCAGCAGAGGCAATAAGTGTCTCTGTTACACTAATCATTTAAACAGAACTTGTCTGTCTTCTTAAAAACTGGGGCTTATAGTACATGTAATACTAAATACATTACATACATGTATCATGTGTATGTTTACTATTCTATACACTTACTGTGCAAGTAATTCATGATAGCCAACACCGCTGGTTTCACTTCATCATCAACATCACCTACTCCGCTGGCAGACAACATTTTTAAGATGTCCATACTGAAAACCTTCTCAAAACTGATATTAAGAGCGGTAAGTTCCGACCCTTCTTGGTCTTTATCGAACTCTTTATCACATTGATTCATCAGTTCGAGCACGACGTCTGCATGCGTAAATAAAACAGGTTTCAAAACGTTGCATGATTTGATAACAATGTTTATAAGGTCTGTTCTGAGACGACTTGAGCTCAACGCAGCTTGTAGAAGTCTTTCTTCATGAGATCCCACGAAATTCTTTAAATCGTCGTCCATCTTGTCAGGATAAAGGCTAAAATCGTCCATGAACCGATGGACTGGACATAAAAATTCCGGATTTCACATCGTGGAAATGAATTTTTGTACCCACAATCCTCAGCTATTGACAGTATGGTACACTTTGTTTACCATAAACTATATAACAAACTTGGATGCCTTGATTTACATGTATCTGGGGGGGGGGGGGGGGGGGGGGGGGGTGAGCAACAATTGGATTACCTCCCTTTGATCATTGATAATACAGAAAGGCATCAAATCTTGATGTTGTATGTGCCTCTGTATTATCTATGTATTGAGAATATGTTCAAATTTTATAGGAGACTGGAAGATATGGAATACAAAAATGACTATAATAATTACTTAGTAACATCTGCATTCAAAGAAGACAAAAAATTGTCTTCTAGAGTATCTTGGCAAAGAAAACTGTCTTCATTGCTACAAAATTTAAATATTAATTCTTTGAATATCTGTCATAAAATTGTAACTCATATTCATGACTGTATGCCGACATGGTAATTGTCAATAAATGAACTGAATTAATAATGCTTGTATTGATAGTCAATAAGTTATTTCCTATATAGTTTTATAAACAATTTTAGATGAACATTTTCTTTTATAAAAAAGAAAATGAATCATATATTATACTAAATTTGTCAACTTAAAAATACAAGCCAGTTTGAGATGTCCTTTGATTGACATAACTTGTCCTTTTTTCATCGAACCAACCTTCCTTCAACTCTGCAATATTTTTAGTTTTCACCTGACAAACTTGTTTTCTTTAGCTTTACATGTAACATTAACATGCTACTAAATTAAACTAATTTTACATTTAGAGATGATTTACAGAAGAACTAAATTGTTACGTAGAGAGAAAAACAGAAAGTTTGACGAACAAGAAAGTAGACAGTTTAGATAGTTATTTACAGTGTAAACGTGAAAATTGGTAAATTGACATTCTAATTTGTACAAAAAGGTTTTTAAGAATAATAAAAATTGACCCCCCCCCCCCAAAAAAAAAGAGAGAAGTAAATAGTTATTTCGATAGAGATACATGTAACATTAAATAAGGAACTTAAAAAGACGTTCATTTTTCTGTTGTCCGTATTTATCTTGAGGGTGTAACTTATCTACTGATAATCCATTAATCATTCATAACCTGATAATCATCAGGTTGAATTGGTCAAGTTGAAGTTCCTTTATGTTTTACTTGTATTTGGAACAGAAACAGAAAGAATTAAGTTTTTATAACTTGTGCCCAATCCCATCGTAATATAAAATGCAATAAAATATGTTCAAATCAAAAAGAATTCTTAACTTTTAATGAGAAATTTGAGGCAAATCGCAATGCAGGTACAATATGCATGCTTTATACTCAATTATAAATTATGTGATACCTCTTTAACAAATATTACTAAGAATAGCCTTGCTTTCCTTAGTAGAAATATTGCTTTCTGTGCATGATAGCGCGTGAGATTTCAAACAATATTGGTGAAACTGAATTTGATAGATAAAAAAGTCAATTTTATTAAAAACGCATTATTTATATCTTTAAATAGAGCTGGCATTTATTGCAATTTCATAAAAAAATGAAACATATTTAATAGAATATGAAATCGTGTTTGCAACATGCTTACAAGCTCTTATAATAACGGCAAGTTTTAATTACATATACAGTTATATATAAGACTTTATCACATTTTATTTTAAATAATATATGTGTCAACTACCTCGGAGGTTCTCATCAATATAGATTAACTTATATGCTTCCAGACATATAAAGCAATATGCTCTTATTTGCAAAGAATCAACATTGGATAAGATAATTTCATGTTACCCAAGACCTACCCCCGGGGATATATCTACAACTGACCGATAAACCACACGGAACATGTACTGTAAGTGACCTTCATGTTTGATGTAAGTCCAGTAATTCTTTACATATACTCTGGTAACAAACCTCGTAAATACAGTGGGATATATCAGTACAGTATATACACTTGTGGTCTCGCAAGCAGAAAACCCCAAACAAACGACTGACCGTAAAATGCAACGTAGGTCCTGATAGTACCTTGTGAATTACTAAAATGTCATTAAATGCGACGTGTTTAATAAGCTTTCTTTCACTTTTAAACCCAAGAAAATTTCATTTCAGAGCGATCACGTGGAAGCCGCTTCTTCATCCACGCTTTGATTTTGAGTTTAGTGAGTGGTTTGGTCTTTGCACAGACCTGCGACTTTCCTGTGTGGACAAACGGATGTAGTGTTCCCCTGAATCTCCCGTTTTTCTACAAAGACAAGTTTACCACGGCGTGTAACCACCACGATATGTGCTATCACTGCGTATGTATATCAAATTTACTGGAACTACTTTTTATTGACAAATAAAAACACCACAGACAGCAAATATTCATATTAAAAAAATAATGATCATATTTATTCATTCATTACATGCAGACTCATTTTTTCTAGCAGCATCTGTTAAACAGTTAATGATTGTCTTTTTTTCGAACGATTAAAAAATTATTGGTAGGTGACAACAAAGTAATCTTCATTATAGTGAATTAAGGTTAAAATTTATTAAAGAATATATTAAACAAAAATATTAATTAAATTAAATCAAAATATAATAAAACCACTGAAACTTCATTTGTTAATTTCTGTTAGTATCAAAACTATCGTCCTTATTTTAATATTTCAACCGGGCATTTTGTTTGCATATTTAATGATGATAATTATTCAACACACCTGGTGTTGAAACAATTGTCAAACTAGTTGAGAAAGGCAATGGACAACCACAAACTGGTACTAGGTAGAAAAAAAATATACACTATTTCTTATTAAGTTAAAAACATATATCATACGGGTCGTTAAGGAGGCTGGGTGGTGAACAAACTGGCCATCAAATCTTCCTTAAATTTTTAGATATGATGTCTTTGACTATAATTATATATAAACTGTTATTTAGTAAAGAAAAGTCCATCTATTTTACATTTTAAATTTGGGCATTTACCTATATTCTTATATAGAGCCGCTCTTCTTTTAAAGGAGATCAATACAGTCTAAAAATGGTCATGATCATCAAGTCCTCTAAAAGCATTTCTATCAAAGATTGATGTCATCACACAATAACATTTTGTTGATTTAAAGATATTTTATTGTCATACATGAACAAACCTGCATTAAACATTTCTCGTAGTTACACATGCATTTTTCCAAAAGTATACAGTTTTCCTTATTCCTGAAACATTTAATAGACCGAAGCAAAAAAATAAAAAAAAACATGCTGTAAACAGTTTTATGTTTATTTTATATTCGAATACTTATAAAACCTAGTGAAATTAAAAAAAATTTCAATGAAGTGTAAAAAGAAAATGAAAATAGAGCAAACGTTCAACTTCAAACTTTGTATTTCTGAACATGCTTAGTTGGAAGCGACCCTGGCCTTCGCGTGATGTATTTGTACGTTATTAAGTTGTTCCTCTTTACTCCTATCATACTAAATGTTCTTGTTTTACGAAGTAAACGTGGCCATCAACGGTAACATTACGGAATATATAAAACCAAAGCCCCATTCGTTTCACATATTTCTTTTAGTATATAGTATTTGAAAAGAATTGTTTCAAACTAGATAAATGAAAACTACAAAGCTCCACACTCTTTCAAGCCTACAAATTGACTTCTAAAAATGATAATTATGAAGTTTAAAGAATGTCATTAAAGAACAAAAAATTACTGAGGATTATTTAATGCTTAACATACCGAATTCTATTCAGAAATAAATGGAAATGTTATAATTGAAACATTGATTCTATCCATTGCAGTAATATATTAAAAATTGAGATAGAAATCCTTTTTAAAATGGTTTAGTATTCTGATGCATTTGGCAGTTTCAATATCTTGTACATGCATTTAAAAAATGAAATTCACTTCATTTATTTTTTTTAAGTCCCTGTCAGTATTTGATATAAATGGTTGGGAAAATACACTAAAATATAATTAACTATATTTTAATTTAAAAAAAAAATAACTTTAATCAATCAGTTATCATTTACGACAGTTTGCGAGCATTTGAATAATTAAGCTTCAAATATTACTTACATATTACTTGTATATAGCGAATTCTTAAACAATTTTTCTCTTTTCTTTTGGGAAAATCCGTAATACACTGGTCAGTCAAAACTGATGCATTATCAATTTACAACCGTACTCGATGTGCATGTAATAAATGTCAAATAAGTGTTCTGTGTATAATACCAATTTTAATAAATGTTGAAAATTTTAAAACTGTAGACAAATACCCTTAGTAACCAAAAAAATTAACAATATCTGAAGTTAAAACTGAATTTCTTAAAAAAATAAACTGTGTTTTATTTATTTTGTGTGTGTGTGTGTACATGTATGGTGTGTGCTATGGTGTGAAAACTCTAGGTAAATGTATGTCATTTTTCAGGGCTTCACTTTCGGAATTAAACGTGAGACCTGTGACCAGATTTTTCTTCAGAACATGCGTCAACAATGCAGTATAAAGCACCTCTTTTCTTGCAAGTATACCAGTGCATTATACTATAAAGTGGTGCGGAAATTGGCATCGTCTCATTACAATCAAAGATTCATTCCTGAGTGCACAATCCCTTCTGTTTTACCATGCTTGACATAAGCAAGAAGGATCTAAATGCGGCAATTTGTCCTTAATCAAATCGTCCTCCAACCTTGTGTTAACTGTATCTTTTGTTGCTGTTTAATTTTAGTAAGCTTGAAATACACAAAGAAGATGAGAATGTCACAAATCGTACTTAATCAATTCGTTTTCCAACTTTATATTATGTAAATTATGTTATATTTAGTTTTTGCTGTTGTTGTTGTCCTTTTGTGTTGTATTTGCATAGAAAACGTTGTTGTGTTGTAGCAATACGAGCATTATAAGCAAAAACAAAAAAAACAAAAACACATGCAAACAAAAAAAATGAAAAAAAAAAATAAGTGTTATACCTGTCAGTGAGTTATAAGCAAAAAGGTCCATATATGCGTTAACAGTCGTAATGAGTTTTCAATGTGTGTATTTATGACTATATATACTTTATTAATCCGAAGATTTGAATACAATGTTGATTATTTTGCACGTCTCGTAATGTTTTTAAGAAACATTATCATTATCTTACATGTAATAAGTTTGATTTGATATGATCACAAATTTGTAAAAAGATTACAAAAATAAACATATGTTTCATTAATTGTCATTTTACCTAAACATTTTCACTTTATTTCCTTTTTTATTCACTTCGCCTCAAACACGTGACATGGTGATTATTCTGCTTTTTACATATCCTTCATAAGACAGGTTTCAAACACATTGCTGAAATACATCAATAGATTTCTTCACAGTCAAGGCGTGATTGACAGTAAAAACTGATTATCTGTATACATGTATAATTTTATAAAATAAAATTTCGTAATAGTTTATGGTTTTTTTGATAAGCCTATTTAAAAAATAATCTTCACACGAGTCTCTTAAAAGCCTGCATTTTTTTTTCGACAGCTATAAATGAATGTTTTAGGTTGTGATTACAAATGTGCAAGTTTGACGCCTTTTATTTTTAAGAATTAACACATAAAGTAATTTTCAAAAAGCCTGCTAAATTATCATTTTAGCAACATAAACCATTTTTGTTTCCTATTTTCATAAAGTCACAAGTTGAATATGCATTACCCCGAGTTACAACATCATTACCCAAAACGACATTTTGTGTGGTCCATTTGTTTTTCATACGTGTTTAAAGGAATTCTGCACCTATATTTATTATCTGATGCAAAGTAATATGCACCTGCAACGTGTTGCATCTTGATAAATATAGTCAGACAATGATAAATGAATGTAACTGCCCTTCGGTTGTTTACTTCGAAAAAGAAGACATCCAATAGGTAAATATTTAATTTGGTGGATTCTAAATGCTGAAAAATATGAAAAAAATAGATATGATACATGAAGAAGAAGAAAAATAAAACCGGGTTTTATAATTGAAACAATTTTTCTTCAAGTTATGTTGATCGATGTTTTAAAAAGCAATAAGATATTCAACAGTAATACAGAAATTAAAAAATAGCATCGATTTGTCAACCTAGTATAAAGCCAAACTGAAAGCGTGATAGCTACTCAAGCCATTTACATGTACGTTCAATCACTACCAGATCAACCTTTCTGAAAAACTTCAGCCATGATCCTTTCTTTTTACCATTGCAGGTCGGAGGATTCTTTAGAACCACCAAAAACCAAAAAACAGACTTAAAATGGAAGTTTGAAAACTTTTTTAATTCACAAGATTTATAATTACACTTTTTTAAAATGATTATTGTAACTAAAAAAAAATACAAACCCATCTACTACTTTTTTGATTAATAACAGTCATTGAGAGTAGCCTAAGAATCTTAATATGTTTGTTATATATCTAGATTAGTAGTATATGTAGGTGAAATGCTGTAGATGAAGTTTTAAAGAAAATATAATAAGTTTTTTGCATAAGTTTTATTTGCATTATCAGTACGAAAGTACGCATATTTTTTCCCCAAACTAATATAAATGCAATATGTTTCCTGTAAAGTAAACAAAAGTGAGAAACGTTAGGATATTTTAAATTTTACCATTAAATAATGTTTGACACCACTCACATAGATCGCATATGCTTCAAATTGATTTCAATTGTTCTTACTATAGTAACGGGACTACATGACAACAACTAAAGGTCGTCTTGCATCTTAACTATTTAAAGCCATTAAAGAGTAGAGCGTGGAGAAAATATTTGACTATGCTAGACCACCAAATTTTGATTATAACAAGGCTGACCAGAGAGTAATTGTAAATCGACTTAGCTTTTAGCCAGAACTAGCCCGATTGACAATTGACCGAACGCGACCGTCATTTACAAGGCCGAGCTAGCGCGAGAGGACAAAACGTCTTCTCTTCTACATGAGAGGAAACGAATATTAACACCATACTTAAAACAAAGTTAAATTCCCATCAGCATCGCACACATATATTTAATATTACATTCTAATTTTAAAGTATTGATGTGATATGCTCTTGACACTTCGATTGAGGCTTTATGAATTGGGGTCTTCAATAAAGGCCAAGTTTTATTCTTTATAAAATAAAATTAAAGAGTTGCGTTTTGATAATTATTCAAAACCTGGGAAGGCAATAATGAAAGTATTGCTCAGTATGAACACCTCCCAAAGTTTCTAGCTTTATAATTCATCATGATTATAACATTTTCTAACATTTACTTCTGAACTCATTTTTACAGAAGGTAAAAAATTAATAGACCATACCACCCATTTAAACGTTTTGATACTAAAAAATGAGGTTTTCAAATAAAACTGACAACCTTTTGAGTTATCCGTTTGAGATTCAATACATAAAGTCAGATAGAAACTTGTCACGAGTTGTTCAAACTATGTAAAGTTAATTAAGGTCTTGGAATACCGTTTTAAATACTTCAAATATACCACGCTGCAAGATCTATGCCTAATGACTATAGACCTTTGGCCATTAATGCTTTATTCTGTAATTAAACAAAATGTCAAGCCAGTAATTTTCAATTAACCTTTGATAGTTACTGTTTTTTTTGGTGGTAACAGATATACATACACATATCAAATTTCTCGCATTCTATTCCGAAAGAATGAGTAATGCACAGTAATTGGCGACCTTGACATAAAATTTGTCATGAAATATGACACGGATTTAATATATCTTTATGGAAAAGATTGAAGCGTAATTTAACTAAAACTTAATGTATTTGAAAAATGGATATTAACTTTAAACGAGATATTAATTGAGACTCATTTTCTAGACATAATATTATTTGAAATGAAATGTTTAAATTATGAAATATGTAGATATAATCATGTTTTGAATTAAACTCTTAAAGTAATACTGTAACGAAAACAGTCTGAAAAATAAGTTCAGATAATAGACTGACTTCTTGTTTATGGCTCCAAAGTTGTTACTAGTACTTTATTAATTTCCTGGTTCAATATACAATAAGCCTTGCGGCTTGACGACAGTGCAATGCTGATATAGCAATTCCAATGGATTTTTTTATTTCTTGCATAAGTTAACATCAGTACAGCAACAGCGGTCAGTATTCTTGTGAGAGAAAATTACATCATTTTAAAAACCAAGCAAGTAAATGTTTAAATTGATTAGTACTGAGTGTATATTTGCTAGTATTTCTTTACTATGTTACTGCACTTTATGGATATCGATATCGCAATGTTAGATCAAAGACCACTATTAGGGGTCCTCTAAAGTTCGAGGTATATACTTTTTATAGCAATTAGCCACAAACTGAAGATTTAATTTTTGACATTGACATATGTAGCGTTGGAATATATCATTTTGCCATGGCCCTGCTGATTGCGAGCTCAAGAATACGACAAGGAATTTATTCCTTAAAAGTTTTTATATCGAGACTTCTTTATATAAGAATCGTGTGCCTTTGGACTGAATTAGCTTCAACTATGGTTCGAATAAATGTATTGTGGAGTATTTGTGGAAGAGAAGCCTCAAATCAAATACAATAATCCAAAACGTCAGTTTTAATAGCTTTAATAGCAGTTTTAATGTCTAATCTTAAACAATGTCTAAGATATCTTTGAACTGCGAGTGTAAATTGTGAATCGAGATTACATTGTGGAATATTGCATCGGTTGGACATTTTATCCTTAAAAGTTTTACATGTATATAATAATTATATTGGTATACTTTAAAATTTAAATTCAATCCATGATCCGTTTTAAAGAGACTTAATCGAGCCCACTTTAAATATTATTTTGTTTTTTGTAACGCTTTCAAACCGTTAATCAATTTTTCGTTGCAGACAGATATTAACTTTGTAGGCATTGGGAATATCAATGAGTTCTTAGTACTCAAATATTAATTTACATCTTCATAGAAACATTTACAGGTGCATGAATTGTATCTTATCTTTATTATTTAAATTTTAACATTTCGTCTAGTTTTTATTTGCCCTTGGAAAATATTTGACTTGACTAGCCATTAAATTAACTTTAAGACAGTAAATGGTTTCAATACATGCAAAATAATGGTTAATTAGGTCTATAACATGCATGACGAACCTAAATATTAACAAAAAGAAACAATTTTTGCCAAAGAATGATATTGGTTATGCTTTCTTATATATTTTCAACTGGTATTGATGATGATATCATCACCAGTAAGTAATGTGTCAGAAATGACTAGATTATGAATGATATTTACCCAGGGTTTGATACATCAGCATCTGAATCTTTTAAAGTTCAATAACAAGTTAGAGTATTTAGTGTTATGAACAAAGTGGTTATCTATTAGTTTGAATGATACAGAAATAAATATCAATATTTTTTTTCATACTGTAAGAAAGATAAACTCAAAGAAAAACAAATAGTGGCGGAGAAGAGGAAATTCCTTTTTTCTTCTTCATATTTTTGTACATTTTTTTCCAGCGCTAAAAAAGTTATGTTTTGGTCTGTTTGTCTATCAAATTCTTCAGATTTCCTCCTTGTTTTTCCTTACTGAGTCTTTCAAATGATTGTATGATCTGTAATTCGAATAAATTGAAAAAAAAATTCAGATTGTATATCGTTTATAGTCAGCAAAACAAATATTATTTCCCTGCAAGCAGAATACGGTCAACATGAATATAAACTATAAACGATTGTGTCATTATTTTGTTTTATTAAATATTGAATCAAAAATAGAAGGTCAGAATTGTTTTGGTATTGTTGCTCATACTCTACATAATTCCTTTTTAAAACAGTTTCTTTTTATTTGTTATATTTTCACAATTTGAAAAATGTTCATTATACTGTTAAATTTAAAGGTTTTTCTTAATAGTTGTAAATATATTTAAAGGTCTCATTATAAAATTTTAAGTTATAAACCTTTTATTTATTGGAATGGCAAAAATGCACTAAAATCAATTATCTATTATAGATACTATTATATTCCTATCAGTATATTTCTTTTGAATTGCGAACAGACTTTAGCTTTTTTATAGATTATTCATAATCAGATGTTTATAGTGTCAGTGGTCTTAAATCTGTTTAAACTGGAAAATTCTTGTATGTTTTTAATTAGTTTCCAAATTCTGCCAACAAATGTTAAACATTAAAATCATTATTCTAGTCAAAATTTGTTTAAAAAGCATTTGCTTTTAAGCATACATCATCAAATGACATAAATGTATTCAGAGAGTTTACGTTTGAAACGTGAGGTAAGTTATTAACTGTAATTAAAATCAGGAGTATTAAACTTATTTGACATAGTTTCTTGATCCTTATTTTTATATACATAGATGTTCCGATCTTGCAGAGTACATACTACTTAAGTATTATGTACGAGTTTATGTTTTTGTTAATTAAGGCCCTGCTCTGCGGGCAAGCTATAGTGATCAGTCTGTGCGTCCGTCAATTTGTCCATCCAAAGTAATATGACGGAGCGAATCTTCTATCCCTTGTGTCCAATCCGGCTCAAACTTCACACACAGAGTATCTTTGGGAAAAGGGTTTGCAGTGATCTAGAACTAAGTTTCTACCACAAAGCCTAAATTTGTAGCAGAATTATGAAAAATATCACTGTCCGCATCATATGGTCTCTCTACCTCACCCCTGCGAATGTGCTCGGAATGTTTTCTTTCTCGTTGCTAAGTATGTAATAAATCCAGAGGTGCTCGAATAAAAGTTCACGAGACTTCACCGAGATTTGTTTAGTTCCTGTGAAATTTCGAGCGGAAGTATAAGTGCTCGAATAATATCCTCAAAATACGTAAGTACTGGTCGTTTTTCATATCATATCCTACTTTGACTTTTGTTAAAACATGAACATCTTTTAAGTATGTCTTATTTCACCATCTAGTGGTTATTTATACTAAACGATAATACTCAGAACAGAGTTATCGTTCGTATTCAGCTACGTGTAAAGTGGTTGAAAATATAAACATTGGGTTGCTTAATAGAATCAGCAATACCATGTTTTAAAATAAAAATGGGTGTCTGTTTTGCATAAAAACTTTGTAAATATCGAGTCATTTTCAAGGAACATTCTGCATAAACTATTATAGTCTTTTTCACTATTGACGTTATTACTGGGGGGTGGGGGGTCTCTACTTAGCATGTAAATTGTTGCAACAGCAGACAAAAAATATTTTTTTGTATTGTTATATTTATTTCTATAACACATTTTTTTCCATCAATTAATGAAGATAAAGTTTAAAATCACTAAACCTCTAGATTTTATATTTGACTACAAGTTCCTAGATTCTATGAAATAGACTATAAACACGAGGTACGATTTTTTCTGCGAAACTGAAAGGGTCAAACAAAAACATGTGGTCTAAAATTTAAATGATAATAACATTAGTAGGGGTGTACCTGGTCTAATCTTGGTCATTCATCATCCACAGTGTTGTTGTTCATTCGGTGTGCAGTGACCTCAAATGAAGTTAAATACTAGAATGTTAGAATACAGATTGAGCATAAATTTCCATATATTCTTTGATATATATGTTGGTCAAAATGTCTAAAACGCCCTACTTTTAATATTCTATGATTTAATTTTTTTTTTTACATCTGTTTCGTTTTTTAAGTCGCTGTCATCATTGTCTTCTGTTAAAAATCCTCAACTGTTTATGTCAAAAAATAAAAATCAATTAAGTAATTACTGGAGCATGACCGTGCGTGTTGAAAAGCATAAAACGCGTGTTCAAATGAATTTTGGATGTGTTTATTTTTTTTAATAACAATTCGATTTGATCGATTCCTTGCTTTAATAAGCTGCTTTTAAAAAATATTACCGATGAAGTAAAATGCGGTCTAAGAACCTACAAGATCAGTTGGCGTCGTCCAACCAGATTGCTCTTCACGATAGTTTTGTTTCCTTTCACAATATTTGCTTTATTTACTTATAACCAACAAAAGTGATGTCCTAAACAATAGAACAGCTATTATAAACTCATAATACTCATCACAGATCGCTAGATGTTTTACAGACACAACACAATCTTTCTATAGCTTGTCTAGAAATTCACTGCACCCGGAAGAGTTACAGACCTTCAATGGGAGATGAAAGCCACAAAGTAATGTAATGACATGTCAACATTACCGCTACATTCGGGTAACTCACCTACTTTCATAATATTCATCACAGTTTGCGAGAGGGTTTTTTTTTTTTTACAGAACCACAAAATCATACCACTAAAGACCTACCACGAAGGCCAAAAGGTCTTGTAACGACACGTCAACATGACCGCTTCATAAGGGTAACTCACCTCTCTCATGGACACCGAACAACTTTTTGTAACACATTAATGGAATAAGGTTTTTATTCAATTATGGAATTTCTATGAGGGGCTGTTATTGTAGGGTACCTTTATTTTTTTCAAAATGTTTTTCTGAAGCTCTTAAATAAATAAAGTTTGATGGAGTTTGATTTTGAAAATACCTTGTTATTCTTTATAATTAAAGGGGCATAGTCACAATTTTTGACAGATTTCATTTTAATATTTTTAGGGCTTATGATGCTTTAGAAATGCATTTCTAAGGTTTCTAAGGATCAATCAAAATTTGAGTGTCAGTAGTAGTGTTATAAACAAGATACAGAGCTCACATTTTTTTGTTATGTAAACAAGGCCCGTGCCCTATTTCTATTTACATTGGTTCAATACACATGTACCGGTAAAAATTCTTTTTCAAGCTGATTTCTTCTGTTCTAATTCGAATAAATAAATATTTCCTAGTCTTAATCACATCCATTTTGGGTCTAAAACTGGAATTTTCACTTCAACATTTTTGTTTTGTTTACATGACAAAAAATTGTATTCCACCTGTATCTCAAGCGACTGTGTAGTGCGCGGCTAGCGCGCTAGGTTCCGTTCGTCATCGAAAGCAAGATTTCTGTCTTGCCTAGATGGCCGAGTGGGTAGCACGGTGGCCGCTCACTGCTAGGAAAATGGGTTCCAGAGGTCGTGAGTTCAAGCCTCGGTCGGGGCGGAGGTGGAACTCCAGCAAAAGTGAATTTCCCTGTGCTTTATATATATCTACATCATTCACTATGGGCAGGTATATGTCAATTGGAGAGTTATTGCATTGTTTGTGCTTATTATATATGTGTGCATCTATGCAATGTGTATTGTTCCGATCCTCTCAAATTGTCGTTAAACTGTATTCCACCTGTATCTCAAGTGACTATGTGTAGTGCGCGGCCAGCGCGCTAGGTTCCGTTCGTCATCGAAAGCAAGATTTTTGTCTTGCCTAGATGGCCGAGTGGGTAGCGCGGTGGCTGCTCACTGCTAGGATATATATATATATATATATATATATATATATATATATATATATATATATATATATATATATATATATATATATATATATATATATCATGACCACATCTAAATTATCAGTAGTGAATTTACCGTTATAAATTTTAATTTCTCTTCATCAACTATCTTCATGTGCATGTCATATTGTTAGATAAAAAGAATTCGAGCAGTTTCTTATTTAGTTTTAAGACAAAAAATACCTCTCTTATAGTGAATCAATTGTCTGCATGTTTTTGTTTAGCTATCTTCAAAAAAGATATGTTCGATTTTCCGAAACTATCCCAGTATATGAAACGGCGTTTATTTTAATTATGGATTTAATTTGACTTTTCACAAACCACAACGTGTTTTTTAACACAATTTAGTTGCAAAGACTGTTGACCTCCTCGGCTGAATATTATCAACACCTACATTTAATAGTCAAATAAAGATGGATATATCTTATTACATTAATAACATAAAAAGATACATGTATATATACGCAAAACAACCTTGATATGCCATAAATTCACACACTACTGGTTGAGTTTTATCTGTAACAAAACGCTTAATGATAACTTTGTAGCTGATAAATACACGTTACCCGAGGTAGCTTTAACATATTGTGTTTAAGAATTCCAATTCAATATTTAAATTTGATTATAACATACGCAACCCTCTCCTGAAAATGTTCCATACTTGTCCTGTCTTTCATCTTTTGGGCTGTAAAAAGTAAATAAAAAAGTAAAGAATATTTTTTTAAAAATCAGTCCCATCCTCACAGGATGAATGACCATCTTTAAGTCCTCCTTAAAGATAGCTTAAAGGTGTTTAAAGGTAGCTTAAAGACGATCTTTAAGCCACCTTTAAGCTACCTTTAAGCTATATGTATTGCTTAAAGGTGGCTTAAAGAAAGCGTAAAGATGGCTTAAAGGCAGCTTAAAGACTATCTTTAAGTCACCTTTGAGCCACCTTTAAGGACAACTTATAGGTCCTTAATGTCCAAACTTCTTTAAGCCACCTTTAAGCCACCTTTAAGCTACCTTTAAGTCACCTTTAAACCATTTAAAAAAAATTAATTCAATGTTGTGCTTAATTTCCAACAAAATGTATTAACTTTATGAAAGAAAAGGTATTAAAACGGTTTTTGTTCTAGAAAGAAAAATGAAAAAAAAAAACACAAAAAAAAAACAGTCTACGGCGAGAATTGAACCCGCGACCTTTAGTTTGCTAGCATCACCACACATCCTCTGCGCCACGGCAACTTACATATTTGTAAGCGTTTTTATATCCTATATATCAGTGGATATTGAATCACTGTATTGAATGTGTTTACTTGAAAAGATTTTGACAAACCATTCAGTTTGTAACAATCAATTATATCTAATTTATAAATTACATGCATGCATGTATTTAGAATGAAATACGGAACTTGGTCTTCAGTGAACAAAAATATATTATACCTAAATGGAAACCGTTAGGTTCACTATAGTAGGCTTTCTGACATGTAGTTAATAAATTTAAACTGAGTAGATATACGTTCATCTTATTTATAACTATAAAAATGTAAGAAAGAAAATGAAATCATTTCTTTTATTAAATGCATTGATACTATTAGGGTATTTGTTCAATTTCCCGCAATTTCCAGGTTTTCATGATCGCGGTGCCGTTCCAATATGTTTAAATATTTACATGTAATTGTTATGTACATGATTTATAAACTATCAATTCTATAACAAACAAAATTACCAATTACCGGTGACGTATTTACTGCATGTGCCAATTGCAAATGACTTGTACATACAATTGTATGATGTGCCAGGCCGGGTATATTTGACATATTTACCCTTATACATATATTTAAATAATCAACCCCTATTTATGATCACCGGTACATTAATTAATTAGCCTCAAGATTTTACTCTTACATACATGTATCGTTAATTTGTAGACGTAACATCTTTGAAACCCAGACCTAGGAAATAATACTTTGAAAATGAATTACAAATGTAAATTAACTTTTATTCACTAGACTTATCGTATACTCGTACATACTAAAATTCAACGCCTTTAGAAACCCTGACGTGCACCTGGGTACACGACACACCTGTTGTGTATATCTTGTATATTCTGTGTTAGTTCCAGGGGTTTTCTTAAGTTGGACAAACAATAGACTTTAATTAGATATACACAAACATGCACCTGGGCACACGACACAACTGTTGTGTATATCTTGTATATTCTGTGTTAGTTCCAGGGTTTTTTTTTAAGTTGTACAAACAATAGACTCTAATTAGATATACACAAACGAAAAAAACTATGTCTAGACAAACAAAGCAGTAATATCCTGCCCGATATAACAAAGGCAGTTGAGAGTCTTTTCATCTTTAACATGTATCTAGCAGATCTCGAGTTAGAAATAATGAAAATTGAAAAAAAAAATACAAACCTTAAACCGATTAACAAATTAAATCATGCATTTTTGGTTCATTATCTTTATTTTGTTTAATAACCGGATGAACTGAGAGAGAGAGAGAGAGAGAGAGAAAGAGAGAGAGAGAGAGAGAGAGAGAGAGAGATTTTTTCACCGATTAATTTATAATAGGAAACAAACATATTTTAATTAGTTTTATGCACATATTAAGATACAGAGACTGCGCTCATCCCTACAATAATTTTGAAACCCCCAAAAAATTATAAAGAATTTTATAGCGGCGATCTGTGTCCATCGGAGCGGTGCTGATGATAGCGATCTGTGTTTAATGGAGCGACGATTAAAACCGCCTGGAACACCCCCCCCCCCTTGGAAATTATATTATCACTCGGATGACCCCCTTCCATCTCTATAAAAGAGCTTTTGCATTTAATATATGTGTTTATTGTTCAGCTTGATCAATATTGACTTAAAGGCCACTTAAAGACAGTGTAAAGGCAGTGTAAAGAGAGCGTAAATGCCACTTAAAGATGCTTAAAGGTGGCTTAAAGGTGGCTTAAAGAAGTTTGGACATTAAGGACCTATAAGCACTTGCTTAAAGGTGACTTAAAGGCGGCTTAAAGGTCGTATAGCCTTTAAGCTCCTTTAAGTCACCTTTAAGCCACCTTTAAGGACTTGCTTAAAGGTGGTTTTTCGTCCTGGGCCTCATCTTATTTAAGCTTTCCATTGTATGCAATCACAGAAACAAAAGAAGTCGTTTTTATTAATATATACAGCATAGCACGACATTTTACTTTCAACAACAAAGTTAATTGTATTTGTTGTACATAACGATTTTAGTTAACATCATCATTCAATAGTCCTTTGCAAACCTTAAGTTTTGAAGAATTTCCCCTTTTGAAGAGGTTGAGAATAGGAAACAAGATACCAACAGGCCTAGCCGATTGTCTGAGTACCACGATTCATAAACAGATCAGATAAACAGATCTGATGGAATTTTTTTTAAACGGTCATACTGGCCAATCTAAATGCCCAAATCTTTATTATAGGGGTAATAATAATCATAATTTAGAGACTTCCATGGATTGTATAAACACATATTTTGTTTTTCTCAAATATGGCTGAAAGCTGAGAAGGCGATTGTTCAAGATCTATCATTTCTTCACCATATGGTATTTTGGCACAAACCTAGGGACTTCAATATGTTATCATTGGTCCATAAATTTTAGAATTTTGGTCATCAATCACCATTATAGTCATACCCATTAAAACCATGTCGCTTGTTTCAGTGTCTGTAAAATATGCCATATTTAAACAGGAGATTGTGAGTTTAACAAGCAAAGGAACCTAAACATTTTTAATGATCCATGTCAAGTATGTCATGATCTCCCCCCCCCCCCTTCCACACACACAAAATTAAAAACAAGTAAAACATTGCAAGCATTGCATTTATTGGCAATTAAAAGCAGTTTTCGAATAGTCTTGGTTATTTACCATCCTGTCTAGATAGCTCTTCATACATTTAAATGCTAAGGAGTCAGAACATGTAGGATACTGTGGAATCATCATTGTTCGTGGGGGACCAATGCTCGTGGCTTTCGAGGGTAACCCTTGTCCACGAATCTGCATCACCACGAACGTATTTGCAAGCATATGTTTAATATTTATTTACGAAACAGAACTTACTACCAACGAAATTAGAAAAATTTTGGCTACCCACGAACATTAACCCCAACGAATAAAAATGATTCCACAGTACATTGATGTCATCGAAGTTGCCTTTATCTTTAGTAATACGCTTCAAGATGATGAGTTAAGCTTCTCAAAATTGTTAAAAGCCTTCGCGAAAGGTCAGGCTGCATAAACTTTCCTTAGCTAATAATCAGTGCCAAGTCTAAGTACTTATCTTAAATAAAGTAATATGTACTTTTCTTTCAGTCGAATGATTTGTCTAAGCTTGTCTATGTTTATGAATGATGTTATTACCTTAACAAATGTGAACATATACTGAAGACAATAAGCACATAAAAACTCAAATATAAGCTTTTGATGATAGAAATAGATACTTTGTCAACAAGATTTAAAGAACAAGACGAAAACGAGGAGATGAAATCGACATCATAATTCACGCTTACTACGGATAATCGAAACACATGGATTTCCACGTTTGGGGACGATAGATGTTTTCCTTTCAGGGCATTTCTAAACGTAGTAAATTCCATACAGGATCGCATTGCCATCCATTTAAACACAGTACGAAATTGAATTTGAGTAAGTTTATTAAATAGTCGACGGTTTATTCTTTAATTTGTATGATGTTTAATTAAAAAAAAACGCTACGGCCATTGAGTTCTATATTCCATAAGAAAAACTTACAATTACATATTGATGAATAAATTTTTAAACCAGCACATGACTCATTGTTGGTTCCTGGTACTTGTATACTTAGACAACTTTGATGTTTACAATCATTTTGTGAAAAACAATAACATTATAAGAAACTTTTATTTATGGGAAAAGTGACGAAGGCCAGGCACTCTGTCAAATTAAATCCTTGGCGCTAAAGCTTTAAAAACTAATTTACTGTCTTTCTTTTAACAAAATTGTAAAATGCATTGCAATTTACGACCAGATTACAACCATCTATCAACACACCTGAAAGTCTTTAATTCATTTATTTGTGGACGTTAATATAGCTGCAAATTAGTCTAAGAATAATTAATGTCAACTAACCTTGGTTTTAACCATGAGAGATCCAGATAAAAATGTCAAAGAAAGCTACATTTAGAAAACATAAATCTCTCTAATAGTAAGTTTCAAACACAAAAATGACCATATAGTAACAAAAAATAAAATTTTGTAGCAATACAAATAAAATAAAGAAAAAAGATTTTCATGTGACAAAAGCTAGATATATAATTACATAAAATTCGTACATTAGAATTCGCTAATGAATTCAAGGTGTGCTAAAGACTAAAATTATGTTGATAATTCATCAGCACTTATTTATAAGCTCAATCCCCGACTCTAAAAAAACGTATAACTAGTTGTACCTCGTGGTGATTCATAAAGGTCTAAACTGATGCGTTGTTATTAACTTAAATAATTATTTTATTGTTAATTTTGAGACTTAATATTTATCACTAATGCGTGAAAACTACATCAAAAAGATGTAACAATACATTAATGTAAAGAATGTTACTGCCATCTTCAATGATGACCACAACCTGACATCTTCGCACCATTCCGAGATTGATTTTCTTCTTTGTGGTAGACCACCGTCTCTCAACAGTCACCCAACATCAGAGACCTTGTCATGTGTCGACACGGAACTCCGGCTAATAGACATAAAATGGTAAGTATCACTTGTAAGGTGAGTGTTCCAAGACAGTTCAAGCAATGTCCTCAGCATCTCCCATGAGGAAATTGTATATGACATTGCTCGAGGACTGTAAACCAAGAACTTTAACAAATTATGGTAACATTTCATTTCACGAACGTTTACAGACAATATGAATAACCTGAAAAACATGTTTGTCTCTTTGAAGCTTAAATTATAACATCGCAACATCAGTGATCTAGACAAACTGATAAATTAATTGTCTCCAACGAACGACCGTTAAATTATTTATAGAAATATCTGCATAAATTCACGTGAATTGAAAAAATGTCTTATTTTTTACTGTAAATTGTTCAAGATGCCGGATATATATATATATATATATATATATATATAAAACGTCAAATTGGGTTTTAAACATCTCAGTTTTAACGTGATTAAGGTCAGCAAAACTCACTGATTATCTTAAAACATTTTATTCGAAGCTACTCCGCACGGTCATTTTCTACAAGAATTGCGCTGATAGGATCGTAAATGATCGATATTTTCAAAACATTTTTGTAAAATAATGGAGATTGGAAAGTCATAAAAAACGTTAGCCATCGCAAATCTATCATAAGTTTTCCGCACTGTGACTAATGTGTCCTTGCACAGTACTTTAACAATTTCCATTGTTTCGACTTGACCAATACTAGCATTAAGCATTGTGTTTTTAGTCTATTACGATACATACTTGCAAATGCATATCCTCTTAAATTCTTCTCAAGCAAATGGCTATTATTTAAGGGGGCTGCTTTGGGGTCTTCTTGCGTAAAAACAACAATTGCAAAACAATATACAAGTAATTTTTAACCATATGTAATATGGACTCTAGATTATCGGAGATGTTTCAGGAAAATCTACTACCTGGTTCTTTTTAGGGTCATCTCAAAATACAGGTACATTTACTATTATAATAGGAATACATTCATTTGGATTTTGTTATTTTCTGCACTCCGAAGCAGATACTACAGCAGCAATTTTCCCCATATTTTAATATGATTCAACGTAGATTGGCAAAATGGATTCGTTCAAAAATTAAGAAATTTTAGAATAGTTTTACTCTGTGTGTAAAATTTCAAAAACGTATGCTTTTTAATTTTTCTTTCATCTTTTATCCTACTAAGCTTTATTTCATCATAACGTCAGAAAAGCAGAATGGCAACGCTTACATACCGTCGACAACGGAAAATCGTTTAGAAAATCGTTTAGAAAATATACCTTTCCTTTAAAAAATCAAAATATTTTTATCTGTATTTTATAAATTGTGTTCAATTTGATAAAGGATATCGAAACATTTCATAAAAAGGTTTATAGACATTGTATTTACTAGAATGTGCAAAAGTATGTGCAATGACATCTAGAATTTGCCCCTTAAAAATAGATTATTTACATGAAGATTTGTTCGTTAACTAAACATAATAAAAGCAATAATTAGGTGATCATGGAAGTCCAGTCACATAATTCAATGTATATAGGTCTACATCGTTGCACTTTTCTCTCCAATCCACTTTCAAGATGTTTTAAAGCATATCTGACGACCCATTATAGTTGGCTTTGTCCTAAAAATCTCTAGAGTTTCAGTCACTCAAGACTGAAACGAATTTTTACTGTAGTTAATACTTTTAAAAGATCCATTTATTTATATATGCATAGAAGCTTTCAGCAATTTTGATAACAAGAAACCAACAGCAACACTTTTTGTGCATTGACCTTAACGTTATTCTCATGGTCAAAGGTAAAAGTTTAAACTTTTTGGACAAGAAAAGGTTTGCTCGTAAATTACATACAAGGGCTGAAAAATTGCCTATGAGCGACTAGACAACTAATTTATATTGTGCCCTGCGTACATAGACCTCTATGACCTTTTTCACGTCGATTTCAACATCAATGCGTAAAATCATATTATTTAAACAATAAGGCACCAGCAAAACGCACATGCTCCTTGTCTCGTGGACAAAGCGTATGTGGCTTGACATTGGAATTCTTAAATCTCCTTGTTCCATTAATTTTTCTTCGCAGTGACTTCAGTGTATTTTTAAAATAGATGGAATCAGAAGTAGTAAACACTATAATAATTAGGAGTAATTAATAGATGATGATTAAGAATAACTATAGACGGAGTGTATTTTGAGCGTGAGATTTCCACATGTCTTGCCTTTTTCTCAGATCTGCTCATAACGTTATCCAAAAAGAGTCAGTGTTATATGAAACAACTACCCAAAAAACTGCTACATGCGTGCAACTTTTATACTGAACGATGTTCCTGAAAAGAATAAGAAACGCATGAAATATCTAATTAGCCTTGAAAGGTATTTTCGTGCAATTATTATTTACTTGTTTATATATTATTAAAGTAATAAATCAATGTGTAAAACACATATCAGTCAAATTGCCGGCGATGTTGACAAATAATGTTTATTTTTGTCACAGAACATGCTGGTACCGATTTATCATGAGATTGTCCGTGGGATTTGAAATATTTAAATTAGAGTTGTTTAAGAATACATTAATAATTATTTTACGGAATAAGTGAACTTTTTGTCGGGTTAAGTGTATGAGTGGGGGCAAAAAACATCTTGAGACAATTAAACATAAAAGTGTGAAAACAAATACGTCTTAATGTGGTGATCAGACTTAAGACAATGCCTCGTTTCATTAGTAAAATGAGGTTTAAAGCGGTCTGTCGCGTTTGAATCCACATGTCTGGAACTCCCTTGTTACTTGTTTCAAATGCAAAAGGTTCGATACATTGCGTACAAATAAACTTAGTGTATTAAGTACGAAAAACTGACGCATTACTTTCTAATTCAAAGAATCATCAATGGGGTTAATTTATTAGCTTGTTTTGAAATTTTGAAATATGACGCATTAGAATAATACTCTACTAATATTTTTTTTTAATCAAAGGATGATCAAATTTTAGTCCTACGTTTTTAAGCACATGACACATGACCAGTTATCAGTTAAATACATTTTTAAATAAAGAAATAGTTATCGATTTTTTATTATTAATATTACTATTATTATTATTATTATAAAAACAATAAAATGTATATTAGTTATTTCTTGAAAATAATATTCTGTAAAATATATTTTCATATTATTTTGAAATACATTCATTTAATTTCACTTTATTGATTTTTAATGTAAACATGTTTAACTTTAAAATCAACATATCGTAATATTACGAATATCAATGTATTTAATCATCCATTCAATCATAGTAAATTTGAGATTCTTCATTCAAATAATTTAAACATTAGTTAAGATTAACCAAACATACAATACAATGTTAAAAATATTTTACTGCTAATTTTAGAGGGAAACATACCGATACACAACCTCTTCATCAGCCCAGTTTTTAATTTAAATTTTATGCGCCAAAATAATAAGGCACTTAATTAAATGTAATATATGTCAGAAATAGTTTTTTTTTATCAGGTGTATATATATTTTTCAATGAAATAGTAAGAAAAATGTTCAACGCAACATTATGTGGCATATGGCATTTTGGGCTGTTAATTTATACTATTTCTATATTAATACTTAATTTACATTTGGACAATGCACCTGTCTGTCTTTGCAACTTTTCATTGCATAATTTTGTATGTATATACGCCAAAATTTACATTCAGATGTATTGTTTAGATAAATTATGATCGATTAAAAATATTAATCGTTATTTCATTTTTAAAAATAACATTTATAGGCTGGTTTTTTTTTTTGGATATTTTTTTTAATCGAATGCGAAGTAGATGACAAACGTAAGCCGCCCTTTACCAGTTGAAGTTCCAAAAATTTGAAGCAATTAACTCCATTCCCTGTCATTTAATTCCTAACATGTGGACACAAAAAATTTATGTATGGAGGACTCCAAAGTGCGATGGGACTCTAAAGTGCAATGGTACCACAACATCTGACAGTCTGCCCAAAACCCCGCTGTTTTGACTTGCCAAAGGCCGATGGTCCGCGTGCATTCGCATATTTTTTGCTCAACACATGTATACATCTTTGTTCTCGCAATTCCCCGGTGTAAAGACCTTCCCCTCCTATCATTGTTGATTTTTACAACTCGTCTCTTTTCCCCATCGTGTTGATTCTGAATATGTAGCAGCGATGTCACCAATGACGTCGCCTTGACGTGGCGTAACATACATATTCAGACAGCATCGGACTTTGGCGTGGCAGGCAATCGGACTTTAGAGCTGACTATCGGGCTTTGGCACTGACCATCGGGCTTTGGGGTCTTACATATATATACAGACATACGAGTGCACCTATAAAAACAATTTAATGTATGGAATTTTTAAAAGGTTCAGTGTTTTTGAATGGCTGACGTAACAGCACCAGGACGTTTTACCCCAAGGTATAAATCTTTTCGGCCCAGAAGGTTCATCGTATGAATATGGAGAGCTCGTATTAAAAACAAATAATAAACTAATACATGTAAGATAAGTTATCTACCTTTGATAATCATTTAATATTTTTATCTTTTTGAAACTAAGATAAATCCTGAGTTAAAAATTGTTCAGAAACAATATTCTTTTTATTATAATTAAACTTGAATATATTGACTTCTTGAAATAAAATGTTATTATTGAAGTTGTGATAATTATTATTATGTTTAAAGCAAAGTATTTACATTTGCAAATACGTTTCTTTGTATGGACCCATAGAATAGCGAAAACGTTCAATTTGTATGAACTTTTTCAGTGGAATATTAATTTGCATGGTCATAAATAATACTAAAGATAACAACATGCATTTTTGCAGTAATGATGATTTCTGTCTGTATCCATGTTGTTTTATATAAGAATAGTTCCTCTATGTCAAAAATAATATCATTTAACTCAGTGGAACATATGGGTTTGATCTTTACAAAATAATAATACAGCTTATTATTATTCATAAATATTTCATGCATTTGGTTTATTAAGTATTTTTGAACTACCATAGAGTGCCAGCTTCTTCTTTAAATAACACGGACAATATCTATTTTTTAAAAGCGAATTAATGGGGTTATCAATCGGGTCTCATAGTGGCAGAAAAAAACCCATTAATTTTTGCCAGAGAGAAAATGAAGTAACTCTATCTATCAGATTACAATTATTCAGAATAAAATTCATATATTTGTAGGATTCATTTAAATTTAAATACATTCACACAATGATTGTCAATAGTAACATAAGCTTCACCAAAGGAATGTTTATCTGTACCACCGGAAATTAAACCGAACCTCGATTAAAAAAACCCACCGATAGTACAATGTAAACGGACTATATACAAAACAAATTATTATTCATGAAACAAACATGAATTAAAATTGATGTAAATCAAATTTTTGGATATGTTTACACCAATATTTGTTGTTTTTATGTCATGACGAAAAAATGTTTGTGTCTCTTCAGGGAATCACAGGTTTACGTCAAAGTAAAATTTTAAATGATGGAAATCCCAGTGTTTCAGCTAGCTGTTTTATTTAAGCATCGAATGATAATATTAACTTACGTCATAATGCTTTCCCAAACACAATAAAAATAAAATGTTGTTTGCGCAGATTTGCTACGTCATTATAATAATTAGTATATTTAGATCAAAACTAATCTAACGAATAAAACTAAAAAGCATTTATTTAAAAACATAATACAAATAATGTAATCGTCAATATGGTAAATGTTAACCTTCACCAATAACTTTAAATCAAGTCATAGTTAGAATTATGAAGTTCTACTGAGAAGGAAGTTTTCTCGTAGTAATGTTTTAAAAGAATGTGATTTCTTCATTAACATTTATATACAAAACTAAATTAAATATGTATTTAAATGAACGATGAAGGGTTTGAAATAAAAAAAAAAGTATGTAGCATACTGAATAAGGAGACGAAATGGAGGATTGGATCAGATGCCATTAACAAATAATTATACGAAAACAAAGAGCCAAAATATAAATACCAAGCACTTAGCGTCTTAGTTTGTTCCCGATCAAAGAACTTTTCTTTTAAATTCTTGATCAAATTCACAGCATTGAGATGAATGACTTCTTTTATATTTTATTTATAAAAGAACTCAACCTTGAATTTGAATATTATGACATTATCCGGAAAATTTAAAATGCATGTCATATTTGTAGTAACTGCATGGTACAAATTTGGAACCAGGAAATACAAACTCAACCTTAATGAATGCTAATTGATTAACGCTACGTTACCTGTCAGCCTGAGGGTCTAAAAATAACTTCAGAAAATAAAAATAATGAATATTTATAACTTAGCGGTTGTATTTTCATTGAAGAAACCTATCTTCTTTTTACTTGTTCGGTGAGTGACGGGTTATGATCTCCTGAGTGCAAAATAAACAGTTGTCGGCAGCGAATGTGTTAGTGTACTCGTAATCAAGTCAGCTTACCTGCATGTTTTGGGACATAAACATCTGTCTTTAATGCTCGGCTGTATACACAGTATAATATATACCTACGATGAAATATACAAATGTGCATACATACCGCCTCCCGTATAAAGACACTTCGCTGCCATTTCACTGCAGGGCTAACAGTGTCTCATCCATGAATATTAAACTCGGCTGCCGTGATTTTTGATTATAAAAGAATGTCTTAAGACACTGCATTGGAGGGGATAGAGCTAGCGCTCACCATTGCAATCTGCTTTGTTTTATTATATACATATATATTAGTACAGTCTTTAAATTTTTTTTGGAATAAATCATTTTGATTCTTTATCCATTAAAGCTTTAACATGTGTATATGCAAAACCTTTACAACTTGGCAAGGAAAACTAATATGTCAGTTTACTTTTTACTATTCCTATGGTTTTGACACCATTTACATGCACACTAAAAGCATTAAGTGTCTATATTTATCCGTTGATCGGCAGATACTATCTATTGAACACAATACAAGGTTTCATGTTGCATGTAAAATCTGTTGAGTTGCCCAAGGCAACGTATAAGCTTGTTTGTTTCAATAATGCAAAAAAAAACAGTGAAACAAGTTAGGTAAAAAACAGGCATGGTCATTTATTGAAATTGACTCAAAATATTGAAAACATTATCAACTACATTAAAAGTGGCTGAATGACCCACAGACATAAACAAGAAAAACAAGATACACACGTATTAATATACAGAGGGGTCACTCGCCCACAAAATATGCTAGAACTAGAACATATTTTATCAATTTATGCATACACAATTGAACGTTACAATATTTAAACTGTCAGTATTGGAAGGATCGTGGATTTATTAAATAGATGTACAAGACTCGTGCATTTATAATGTAAAATAATTTATATGTAAAAATAACTTCGTTTTAGACTATCCATGTGCAGTGTACTTATTTGAGAAATGGTGGAATCATAGTTTGATACGATTCAATGTAATGTATAAAATACTAATAAATTGTCCTTTTCAGAGAAATGCATACATGTAACTTGTCTAAAACTATTATAAGAATGTATTTTAAGAGAATTGGGTAAGTGCACAATTGTTTTCCAATTCCTACATTATTGCATGCTTTGTATTTGCTACATTGTACATGTGTGATATGCCTTTCTCCGTCGATGTTGAACTGCGTTTATGAAGACTTCGTGATCTAAAACTGTTCAATAATGTAAATACTTACTTAGAATATAATATCTTTTATAATTACTACAAAACAATTTATATTTCTCTGAAATATCTTTCTTATCATCTTATATCTAATCTATAATGCCTAATTAATAAACACCACCAGCAATTTGAAATTAATTTTATTTACAATAACCGCATTTAATAAGAAAATTTATTGTTTATTTAAAAAAGGATGTCCGTTTTCACCACTACTTGTTAATGGGTTTGATTCAGAGATCAAAAAGATTATTTTAACAATGGATAGCTTGTCAGTAAATCAAGTTAATCCCTCTGTCTTTAATGTCGGTTACGTAAAACTTGAACAATGTAATTTATAATAAAATATTTCAAATTACCCCCAGCACGTTGGGTCTAACATGATACATTTCACCGCATAACGATCTCTTTGAATGTAATTTAAATATCAAGTAATAATTGTTTCTATTTTTAGACCTTGGAAAACAATAAATAAAGAGAAAACCACGTTGTTTTCCTCGTGCTCGAAAAAAAATGCTTCAAATTGCAATTGTCGCTATTTCAGAAGACCGATCCTTAAATAGGGATCATTTTGTTTCTTCCATTTTTACTTAATGAGTTATAGCATTATTTTATCCATCCAGACCATGTGATGATATCGTGAACATATTTAGCACATTTAAAGTACCCTGCTAGCCGATTTTTATGAACCTTGTTGATATTTAAATAAATCTGAAAACAGAGTTCAAAAGAATAAATATTCATACGCTACTTTTTTGTCCAAAATATATTTTAGATGGTATCATCATTGGTCTGTGCACTTGCACTAAATGAAAATGACACCACTCGTATGGAGGCAATGTCCTTTAATGATTTAAGATCGGTAAATAATATATCGACTTTTTATCGTGCTAGCACATAAAGAGACACGGAATCTTGGAGGTTTTTCAAAATTGCATTTGAATGGTCAGCAATTTTTCTAATATAAGGACTTGAGCAAGGTTAAAAAAATATTGTTTCATTGTCGAAAGACGAGCTCGTTGTAAATTTATCGAAGTAAAAAAAAAAAAGAATTATTTAAGCGCTAGATAATGATTGACTTGTGCACATTGCTACAAACGTTTTTTTGAACTTTTGTAGATTCAACTTTTTTCCTATTCAAACGTTTTTGTACAAACCAATGCTGAAAGAAAATCATAAGCTTTTACCAAATTATCCTAATAGATGCTCTAATATCAAACACAAAGTAATTTTTATTGCGCTGTATTTAATTCATAAAGCACAATCGCCAGGAAAATGTAAAGAAAAAGGATAATTTTAGTTTTGAATTTTAGATTGCATGTCCTGATCACTCGTAATGTACATGTATATGCATTTTTTACAAATTTCAGAAGAAATGTTTATTAAAATTTTTTAGAAACATTTTAATTTTTTTTTATTAAATAATAAATCATTGATATTTTTTCCTCGTTTCTATTTTCTATGATTATTCAAACACTTTTTGCCTCCCACAATACGTCACAGGCGTCGTTAATGAATTAATTATAATTATTAGGACTATATGTTATATGTTTGATTCATAGTGCTATCACATACAAATACACTGTAGGTATACATGCATATTATTTCTTTCTCACCAACTTACGACAAGTGTCTTTATTTCCAAGTGGTATCTAACTCTGACTTATATTTTATTAATAATTAAATATAATCTCTATTATTCCGAAGGGATGGGGGGGGGGGGTGTCATACATGTACACCAATTGTCGTATAAATCCACGAATACTGTTAGTAAATCTCATATATTATCTATTTATTATATTATAACATTATATATTATCTATCGTTTGTGTGATATATGATACTTATGATGAGAATAGATTGAACGTTTGAGTAAACAAAAAAATAGACCCCCCGTAACGAAATTAATTAAGGGCTATTTCCTTTATAATGACATTAACGAATCGATAAAACGCATGTACATGTACCTACATATGCTTTAATGTCAAGTAAAAGCCAATACCCTCCAAGAGCAATGTATAATAGATCACTAACCTTTTATTATTACACAATCTTTGAACACTATTCATGGAGAATATCTTTAGAAATTATATGAATGTACAGTCTTTGCTTTTTCTTAGCGTTGCCTTAGTAGTATATTGTTTGTGCTGATTGAAAATACATGTCTTGGGGGACATTTTGTTCATTTCCAACGGATGTTGTGAATATTTCAAAAAATGTTAATAGGATTAGCTGATAGTTTAATCAGAAAGCATTAAACTGTTTGTTGTCAATGATTTATGCAATGAAGAAAAACAAGACCCTTTAAGAACGGAAGGCGGGGATGCGGGATTAACCGAAAGATTGTCTGCGTCCAGAAATTACAAATTTCCCTTGAGATCATATCGGAGTCATACATTTTGTCATCATGAGTCAATATATAGTGCCTGTCAATGTTCCTTGCATGCTGTACGCCTGTACGTATAATCTCGTATTCCATCGCCCAGCGAACTACAAGCCGGTGTAAATATTGAATGCGACTATTACGAATAGAGAGTCATACGTGTGGGCATGTTAATCCTAATGATAAGAATGCGGAATGTCGGCATACTATTCTAAATCAAATCGTATTTTTCCGTTTTTCCGTCTTAAAAGAATAAGCATGAATATTGAAAAATAATGTGCAATATTTTCCTGTACTTTGATTCAAAAGGCGTGCGATATACAATAAACTGAATATATAAGCAGCTTTTTTTTTTAGTAATTTGATATAGTATTTTTTGGTTGCTGAAAATTGTCATAATCTGTAATAATAGGAATATTTCCATTAAATCTTTAGCTACATAAACAAATTATATTTCTCCGCCTTGGGAAACAATCTATCGACAATATACGGACTTATTATCCTCCAAAATACAGAGAGAGAGAGAGAGAGAGAGAGAGAGAGAGAGATATTTTAATATATGAAAACAGTAATCATCGATGGTATAAGTCAAAATGCAAAATAGAAAAGAAAATGCACTTCATAATTATCGATTCTACGGAGTATCTACATGTAATAGCACTTTCGGAATTGAAATCTTACGCGTGATCAGAAACATGTTTGATATTCGTGTACATGTATAGAGACAGGTGATTGAAACTAAGGAGCCGTAGTGATTATATTCTCAAACCTGTTCTCCTTCTTTTCTTAAAACGGTCATTTTTTATTTATTTCTTTTTTTTTGGGGGGGGGGGCTATTAAATTAAGGAGATGAAGAAATAAGAAATTACCATTTGACAAATGAAGTATTCTGTTCTTCTCTATTTTTCTCTGATATCTCAATATCCTTAGATTGAAAGTTACCGATGAAACTGATTTATACATACATTTATTATAAAAGAAACATATTGTAAGCTCTCTCTCTCTCTCTCTCTCTCTCTCTCTCTCTCTCTCTCTCTCTCTCTCTCTCTCTCGTCGCATGAAGTACAGTGTATTAATTGAACAACTTTAATTTTGCGTTCTCAGTTCGTAAAACACATTAAACACGTTTAACGTTCACGGGTAATAATGAGGACATCTGAACATGACCCGGGTATGTTAACAGCGCCATTATCTTGGAAAGTACAAAGATAAGCCAGTGTTTTACACATCCGTAACGGCGCGGCAGACAGGTGTGAATGCGAAGATAACTGGAAGAGTCCAGCCCTTAACTACTCAGAAAAAAATCAATTACCCGTCTCTCATCATAATTATCAAACAAATTCCTTACAATTAATCGCTTATCATGTTAGGAACATTTCGTGCCCTCTAGTTCACACAAAATGACCCACATATTCATTAACATGAGACCCCAGTAAATGCCTATGTATATATAGTTATATATACTAGCGTGGAAGATGTTACGACTTATGCGACACTGTCAGTTGGGAACGCGGGAAGCGGTATATATATTTCTTACTCTTGACAAGCGCTCAGTGAGAACTCGTGGCTTATAAGTAGATGCAGTGCGAGCGCTGCATAGTGCTTAGGCTTATACAGTAAAATTGTCTCTCATATTTGCGTACTATTTTCTTTCATAGTGTGAAATATATGATAGTGATTTTATTTCCAGTTGACGTGACTTTTCATTTGAACTGATTTTAAATGTGATTTAGGAATATTTTAATTCCTATTTAAAATTGTTGTTTTTGAGTTTTTTTCATTAGAACTCTAAAATGTTGGATTGCGTACTTTTTTGTGTATTTTGTACATGGATTTAACAGAATGCTTCATTCAAACTCTTCCTATTATTTAATGGTAAGTGTAATTTTTCTTATGTAAAATAATTGAATTTATTATTAAGATTTCTAACATTAATGATTTACTTGACATTATCTTATTAATTTCATTTATTTTGAATGGAATATTAATTTTTTAATTTGAAAATATTTTTTATGAAAAATTCCTTTGATATTTTTAGACATGGTTTACGACCATGGTGGTATTTTTGGTATTGCTGTTCCTCGATTCCGTCGAATCTTTGTCAGTGAAAGATGCTGGAATTGAAACGAACACTATAGTTTTGAAAAAGATAAATGAACCTTTAGACTGGGAACATCGAGAAGAGGACGATGCCTATTTTCCTGTTGTAGATAACGGACTTTTTGAAATACAGTCCCGTGTTGCATTCTCTACGGAAGCACCAGTTTTACCGCCTTCCGAGGGATCGAAAACGAGGTCAAAGAGGGATTCTTCGGCTGAAAAAAAGATTCGAAGAACGAAAAAATTTAAAAAATCTAGAAAGAACAAAGGAAAGAAAAACAAAGGAAAGAAAAACAAGAGGAAAAACAGGAAGCAAAACAAGAAACATCGGCATAACCATGGGATTAGTAAAAGCAGGAGAAGACGTTCTAATAGAATGGGGTCATTGGGATCAAGTGATAACTATGATCCACACCCGTTGAGTGTTTGTGATAGTGTTAGTGACTGGGTCCAACTTAATGAATCCACAACTCAATTCGGGCTCCAGGTCCAAGTTCTGTCTCATCGATGGTCTAATCGCCAAAGATTAAAACAATTCATATATGAAACCAAGTGTGCGAATGAAGGTGAGGCTTGTCGTGGGATTGACACGGACAACTACAGGTCTGAATGTGTGACCAAAAAAATCTATATTGACGCTTTTGTACGCGATGAACATGGCGAAGAAATGTGGACCAAAATTGAAGTGAATGGGTCATGCAATTGTAAACTGTATAGAAAACAACAAGTTGGTGGACGAACGTCGATTTTCGATATTCTGAGAGGAAATTGAAGTGATTGTCTAGTCTATATTTTATATAATTCACAATGATTGGAATTGACAATACTAGTATTTGTCATTTCGGGGTTTTTTTGGTGTCAATTTTTTTTCTTTATGATTATCACGTGCACTATTCCAGTTGAAATTTTATGAACGTGTTCAACAATTTGTTGTATTTGCGGGTGATGTTAGTTTCCACTTTTTATCCTTTGATTGGTAAAGTTTTTTGGAACAAAGGAGAAACTAACATGTTAACCCCGGACAATCCATTTCCTTGCCAAAATATTTATTGTTGACACTTTGTTGTTTAACTTAACATCAGCTGCTTTTTTGTCCCGTAACCTGAAAGTAAAATCATAGTTTGTTTCTCATATAAAGTCACCCATATCATTAATATGCATCCAGAAGTTTTGCTGTTGTTTTTTTTTTTTTTGGTTTTATTTGATTGTTGTAATTAGATAGTGTATTTTGTATAGTTGTTATCAATATTTTTGTTTTAATTTTCTGTGAGAAAATACATGTATTTTACGTATTTGAAAATTATTTGCCAAAACAGGATGTTTGTCTGCCTGTGCTTTTTCCTTTTTAATTTGTTTGGTTTATTTTGCTATTGTGAAGAACGGCTATAGGTCTTGTAGGTTTTGTATCGTTTTGTTTTGAAGTCTTTTGCTTCCTTTTTTGTCACCAAAGATGACTTATTGTGATACTTGTACATTGTGTATATATGTTCCACTTTTTGATGGAATGTTTTGTAGCCTCTTTGAATTTGTATGTTGTTGCTCTATTGGTATTGTTTGCCGAATTAAGAGAACCACTACTGCAAACTAGTTAGCAGTAATTGATTGTATCTTAATTTCATTTCGATTTAATTTTCGTTGACTTAACCAATAGTGTAAAGAATACATGCTTTTACCAAAGATATTTTTATGATACATTGGCTTTTTTTTTTTGAAAGACTGTATTTTGTGCAAGTAATAACTTGAAATGATTTAGCTTTGGATGTTTTGTGTGACGTAGATTTGGACACAAAACGTAACTACGTGATCTCATATAGGTTTTTATCATGTTTGAATCTACAAACAACCCATCATTATGCCGTTTTTTTTTATTTGTAGCATCCATGTTCATATTTTTTTTCAAAACGATTTTTATTGACCGATTGCATTATATTGTAAAGAAAACTGATTGGAACATTAATGTATGGAGTTTGGAGCTCAATTTTTCGTTTAAAATAACCAAGTGGTTAAAAAGTTTTTATCCTTCACTTGGAAATACAATTAAAATTCATAAATTCAAATGGTATATTATGATAATAACAACACAAAAAGAATTATTGTTCAGATTTACCACGAGCAAATTGTATTAATTCTTAAATACAACTTTTTATTATCAAAATCTGCATCAGGTGACATTTTCAAGAAATTTTTCTTACAATAATTTCAGTATGTTAACCAAAGCTTCTTGACAACTTTGTCATTCTGATGATCTGAATTAAAAAAAAAAATTTCTACGAGGCGAAAATAGATTATAGTAATAAAGGTGTCTTTGTGGCACATATATATTATATGGCAAATATTCATTAGTCCAGAACGTGGAATGACCTTTTTCAACTACTTTTTAAGCAATTGTCAGTACGATTTATAAGTTTTGGAAGATTGTAAAACGAGCATTAACTCTTCTCAGAACCCTAGCCTTTTTTTCAACAAATCTCAAGAAACGTGCCTTAATGTATCTATGAGAATTGAGGTTTTATTTGTTTTGTTCAAATCGCCTTTGTTCATCCAAGTGCTACAATTATTGAAATACTAAGAGACTTACAAAGGCTTTTTATGTAAACGAGGTGCTAAAATAGTTAGCTGCTAGTCTCTTTACATGTGGGACCATGCCGTTTTACTAGTTTGTGATTGTCACTTGTTATTTGTAAGTATTTGTTAATTTATTTGAGAAGCCATCCACTATATTTTGTGATTTTATAAATGATAATAAAATAATTTATTTATTATGTAAAACTACAACGTGTCAGTGTTGTTCTTCTATAAAGCACTCTAATGATATTATTCATGTATTAGAAGCCAAGGGGGATAATGACTCCATCGCTATCTAATGATTACTTTCAAACATTGGGCGGTATTTCATCAAAGGAAAAGACTGAGATTATTGTTCTTGTTATATATCGCCAATTAACTCAAGCGAGCTAGCTGGTTTTATTCTCAGCATTATTGTGTATAACGTATTCATCACCATCCCACTTTAATTTTAGAATGCCCACAAGAGTCACCGAGTCAATTAATACGATGTCAATTAAAACCTACACAGCGTTAAACTAATTGTGAGCGTTAAAAAAAAGCGAACCGGAGAAAACCTACACATATAGCATCAATTCAAATTCGTTGTTGGGTGTAAGGTCATGGTAACAGCCTTGATCACTTTTTTAATGTAATTATGACGGGGGTGTCTCAAGAACACATTCATTCAATTTCATTCAATTACACGTGAAAGGTTCAATGTACAGAACATACATGTATGTTATATACACAGAATCTTTTAGGTTTGAAGATTCTTATTACATGTGTACATTGCCTAGAGCAAATAAAATCAACTTAAAATTTCTGTAGAGATTTAAGGCAAAGTGTTAAAAACATCCATTAAATGATCAGATAAAAAATCCATATTTTCAACCATTTATGAAAAAAACCTAACACTTTATCAAGTAACTAAAGTAAGTTATCGTTTATTTATTGCCATTGTGCATTATAAGCATTGAAACTAATACTGTACACAAAATGAACATAGAACTAAAGAGCACTCGGCCCATTGGACCTATTAGTCATTTTTGTTCATTATATTATATAAATAAATGAATTCTGAATATTTTCTCCACGGTTAAAGGCTGTGTGTACAAATTTGACTAGGTTTATCTGGTACATGTAATCTTGATTTAACACTTTGAACAAAAAACCCGTATAATTATAATTTGGATCATTATAATAAAATGATAGATCAACAGAACAACCCAAATAAATCTATTATAAAATTAAAAAGGTATTGTTAGTTTTTGACGAGTTCTAAATAAACGGAGTAATACTTACTTAATTTGATCGTAAAGATTATTGTAGTCCCCTGCAATGACTGACCAAACAAATCACTTTTCTCTAACATTAACAACAGCCTTAAAGCACTAAAATAGCAACGGGTGTTTTTTTTATTCTAATGTTAATCTTTTTACAAACTGAAGATTGTGAAAATATTATGTAAGATGATAACCAAAGTATCATGTTACATGTAATAAGATTATTAAAAGCTTGCGACAGACTAATCAAATTGATTTCTTTTCCGTGCACATTCAATTTTGAAAATGTCATACTTTCAATTTGGCATTTTCCAATCTAGTTTGTGAGAAAATATCTACTTCGTTATTTAGAACCTTGGTAAAATTAAACATCACATGCATACGAAAAAAGTACAATTACATTTGATATTGAAAAGGAATTTTATCCCTGCTACAATAAATCATATCTTTCTTCTTTTTTTTTTTCTTTTTTTTTTTTCATTTTTTAATCGAATTTGTTGAAAGAAGAACAATATGCATGTACGTTTGAATAATGTAAGTAAGTAAATTGAGCACATTTTGAAAATGTCATATTTTTAATCTGGTAAAGTAAGTAAAGTAAAGTATACTACATGTAAGTAAAGTAAAAACCTATACATCGTATGATTTTTTTTCTCGACTTTCTGTTAAAACCGTTGCCATTTTCTCTTGAATATTCGTTGATGTAAAGCGTGGGTAAGAATAAAATTCCACCACATGTACTAATGATTACTAGCCTGTTTTTCCACCTGCTTCAGAGCTCCAAGACTTCGAATATATATTGATATATTCAATAATAGAAAAGAGTGTGTTAAACAATTTATGAGTGAAGAAAAAGCGGCTTAAATGTTGTATTTGAATGCTACTCCAATTTGTCTCTTGTACAAATAACAACAAAATGTCAACGGGAAAATTACATAGCAAAAACGTTAATGTAATTGTACTTGGATTTGATCTCTAAAATTCCGACCAGTTCCAAATGGATTATATTTTTCAATTTTTTTCTTTAAAAGCTCTTTCAAAAAATGTCAACGAATTTTTCTCTAACATCAAACTACATCTTGTTAATTGTTTTTTTTATAAACAGTTTAGATTCTGTATGTGAATTTTCGAGATACTCGTAGAACTGTAAACTTATGTCCTGAGAAATAAAACTGGATATATTCACCCCACTATATATGATTCGGGTCTATTATGACACCCTAAAATGAACATAATATTTTTTCTGTACTGATGTTTTCTTTTTACATACGTTCATGAGAATTGTTTTCATATTTTTTTTATTAGCCCCCAATTCCAAATCATGACATCATCTGCCTTTGCTCTCCATTTGTTGCATAAAACGGCATTTGAAAGTAATATGAGCTGCAATTTTCATGCTGAAATTTTTTTTTACGGAAATGTTATTTTCTACTAAAATGACATAAAAAGTTTTTTTTAATTTCTGTTAGCCTTGCTTTGGTGGGAAAAGTCGTTAAGAAGCCTTAGTTGAAGCAAAATTGAATAATTGTCTTCCTGTACAACTTTGAACTGCTACATGTATATAGTCCTTAGAGGATAAATCAAAATTAATGAATTTTTCAAATCTTATTTATCATAAAAGTTTAAGCAAAATAAAATTCTAGAAAATACAGCTCATATTGCTTTAAGGAAAGAGGCATAAAGCACATACTTGGGAAAAAAAGTATTGTAAGTGATAGAATTTGCGTGTTCAAAGCGGCGGTCTGTATTTCCCATTTGAAAAAAAAAAGAAAAATGCACTTATTTGACGGGGATTTTTTTTGGTGTTAAATTCTGTATATAGCGTCACTTCTTGCATCGTATACTGCTACCGAGTTCAATTTGATGAGAAAAATAGATGAAATATATTTTATACCAACTCTTGTACGAAGAAGGAAAACGAATTAATATACCTGAAAACATCTTTAAATTATGAATGTTGAGGAAAACTCTTATACCAGTGTTTGGTTTCTGCAATTTTATGAAATTTGATTTCTTAAAAATACGACACTAAGTCATATATTGAATCATTTGAATTAGCTTAAAACTGAAAACGCTTTGTAATAATAGTTTTGTAAATCTGTTTTATTTAGGAGTTGAAATTAAAATTTAACATTAATGTAGTTTGAAATTCGAAAATACAAGTTTTACACCAAGAGGAGCTAAATTTATACAATACTTAGCGTTATTAAGGGATATACATGTATACATCACAGTACCTTCAGCTGCAAATTTAAAAAAAAAATAAAACAAATAAAACTGTTGTGCATGTATATTTTTAAAGTAAAAATATTTGATAAGACAACTTTGACAGTAGCGGTGAAAATTTACCAATCATACATACACCAACAACTCCAAAGCTAACCGTCTAGACGATTTCAGACTTTATTTGATTCCTTCTGTGTTTTAGTTTGTGGAAGTGATAGACGATACATCAGTTCAGCAGACAAAGCCTAAAGGTAAGTATTAAATGATGTTCTGGTTTTAGTAATATGATTCTCTGTCACAAATTTCGGACCTTAAAAGGGTTCAGATTGTTGCAAAATGAAATACAAAAGCACCAGTGATTTTATTCACGGTTTCTTGTCTGTCGCGAAAAAAAAAACACATCAAAGTGCAACCAAGGTTCAATAAGGTCACCTATTTTCCCAGGTAACGTAACATACTCAGGCAAGCAGCTATTTGTTTAATCATAAAGATGGTATCTAAACACTCACTTAAGTGTGTCAGACAAGGCCTGGAATTCGGAAGGAATCAGAGCCATAACCTGGTTATCTTGACATTAAAACGCTGTCAATAAAGCATTCTGCACGGAAAAAACCTTGCAAGTACACAGGTTTATTACATTTTTGTATCAAACGATACTGCGGTCTTTTAAATTCTTTACAATCTAATTGATGTGCCGATTTCCCCATTATCTTTTATTTGCGTCGATAATTCCTGAAAGAATCAAGGAAGAGTAGAGCGATAAGCGCAATTTGTTTTGAAGACAACATGAGAGTTGATACACCAAGCAATGTCAAGGACACTTGGATGCTTTGTTATTGAGAGGATATATATGTCAGCGAAGCAAACCAAAAGATGCCTTATATGTAAACAGTCCGCATTGACATTGTCACAACATGATACATGTAAAAACAACAGTTAGTCGTACATGTATCACCGTCTGTTGACAAGGCCGTTTAAAGGGTCAAATGAAAGGACCAAAATACATTTTGCTGATTGGCAACGTATACAAACAAATTTAGACATGTCAAAAGGAATAAATTGTACCTTTTCCATATTGTAGATAAAAATATTTATAAATTCTCCTTATATAACGCAAACTGTATCAAAATACGCGAATTGTCTATACAATTAGGGTTTTCTTTTTCTCTTTACACATCGTTTATAAAGCTATGGAATTAATCTTGTCCACATATTTATTGTGTTGTATATAACCTGAATATAAAATGTGATATATGTGATGAGATAAAAATGATCGATAATATCTCGATAATTGACAGAAAAGAAAGAAAAAATAGAGCTGTATTCATTATCTTACTTAAACTAACAAAGCTTTATTAATTGTTTTAATTACATGGTTGACAGTTGTTTATATCTTATATGGTTTTCTCTCTATCTTGCTAATAAGCTTTAGTACTCTACGTGCAACACCTGTACACTTAAAATCATGCCATATACACTCCAAAAGAAGTTGCAAAGTTAGGAGATAGTCCAACTATTATGATACAACATCAAGTTTTAAATGACGAACATGATAGACAACGCTAAATCATCGTTTCTGCTACCTAAGTGAGCATCAGGCTGAAACTATACACAAAGCAGTTGAAGTTTGAAAACATTGTTCTGCAATGAAACATGTTCTTTGCCCGCTGAAACAAAAATATTTACATGTTATCATGTCGGGACATGACAAGAGACCGAAGACGCTTTATAAAATTTGACCTGTTTGAGTTGAATGAAAAATTTGCTGCCATAAATTTGTTTGATAAATGTTTAGATAAATCTATGTGTATAGCATGAACAACTTTTAATATGATTTTCATCAATACCAAAAAAATCATCAAAATAACAGTCATATCCAAATAACCTTATGTTGCCATGTGTTGATGTGCCTTTGACAGGAGCATTAACGTCTTGATTAGAGCTGATATAGAGTATTTCAAACACCATTATTCAATTTCTTATTACTAGTTAATTTTTGTTTTTGTGTTGTATATAACCTGAAAAGAACGTTGTTTTACACATCACATTATTTTATGAGAGAAATACACGAAATGAATGTATGTCATTCAGTCAACTGAAAATTGCCTGTTCGGATACTGTAAGGTAACTGAAGGGCATAGCCCTATCATTCAGTCACCTTTCCAGACCATTCAGTTGACATTCTGTATACTTAATGGCACAGGCTCATTTTGTGAGGATCTTTGGAAAAATTAATAAAGGAACCAGATCGGGTCCAACGATTTCGAAAATTTTGATGGTTATTTACATTGACAAGACGAAAATACTTGTTTAGAACAAGAGGCATGAATTGTAAGATTACGGAGAAATAAATGAATGTCATTTCTGTGTTCCTTCTTCAGACATTTACATGAGCCACAGGAGACCTAATTAGTGAAACAGACCTTTATCTCTAGCCACATTGTCACGATAGCAAAATTCCTAGAAAAACTGTTAACTTTTTAAAGGTATTCAATTATCAGTGAAGGATAATTAAAAACACATTTTTGACTGGCATGTTTAACATGTTATTTATGACTTGTAAAATTTTCATTAGTGATTAAAACCAAATTTACAAGGCTTATGGATGTCAGAGTACTGAACCTTTTACACTTGGGTTATTGTATCTAACTCGTATTCGCATGCAAGAAATATTTGCGAGAGCCTCGTCTTCGCGAATATTTTTGCCGCAAATAATTTCGTGTGGTATGTGCTTAATAAAAACCCAAATGTAGATCAGGCACGATCACGAAAATTGGTTGCCACGAACAAGTTTATCTCCGTTAAAACGTGAAATTAACGTTTGTCCTTTGTAAAAACGAGAAAGAATCTTACTCATTTATCAATATTTAATTCAAATTTACTTTGAGTATTTTTTTATACTTATTTTTCATAAAATTAGAACGTTTTTGTAGAAGTATTCCTTAATATGAACTTAATTGTGCAATACACTAAGAATAATACAAACATTAAAACAAATCTAAAGATGAGTCATATCCGGTTTGTAAACCTTTAAAATTGGCGTTAAAATACGAACGTTCACACTTTCAGTTGTTATACCTTTAGAAAACTCCGAGCCTTAATTGATTTGTCATGTAAAAATGACCCAAAACTGTTTGATTTATGCAGATCAGATTTCCGACAATATATCAATTGATCAGCACATTAAAAAAGAACATATAGAAACAGAAAAAGGGCCAGGTGGAAAAAACGATCACGTTTTATCTAAATGGAGATTTACCTTCCGTGTCCTATTGCACGTGTCGTATATTTAACAGGCCGTCGACCTCACTATCTTAGCCCTTCAATAACCTTTCTTATTTCAATGTAACCTGCAATATCTTAAAATTTTGCCATATTTGTGATTTTAGTCCATAAATTCATTAATTTAAGCTAATAATCAGAAAATGAGTATTGTAAACTTTTCAGTAGCTTTGGGGTTTTTTCATTGGTTTACAAAATGACTTTCAAAACGTACATTTTAAACTATACTACATTGGTTTATTCAATCAACTTCATGTATAATTGGTTTTTTTTATAATTTCATGTTAGATACTGAAATCTGATTGGTTTAGACGCAGTTCATAATCTGTTCTATTACCGTTATCAGCGTTAGCGACACACTAAGCAACAGGTAACATTACGAATTGTTACATGCGCGAGAATCATGCGCGTACGGTTCGCCTTAGAATTCACGTTATTCCTATCTAAAAGCAGAGTTTTCTTTAAAATTAAGACATTCAGTATAACAAAAGAAATAGTGCCTGTTTGGGAGGATAACAGTTGAAATTGACACCCCTAGAAAATCATTGTCAACCTCCGCTTCGCGTCGGTTGAGAATGGTTTTCTCGGGGTTTCAATTTCAACTGTTACCCTCCCAAACAGGCACTATTTATATAATATATCTGTTTACAATTAACATAGTATCATTTATACAGTATTTAATCATTTTACTATTTATTTTATCATGCAAATGTGATCTAAAAATAAAATTCTAGATTTGTTTGCATTTAGATTATTATGTATATAGAAGATGTATATTCCTGGTTTAAATCATAATATTTTACATATTTTTTAAAGCTTTTTTAAATGTGACTTATGATTCGATGGTGCAGGTGCTAAATGACCAGATGATTACAAATATGCTTTCTGTTTTAATGTTCCAAAGAGATCTTCATCATTGATAATGAATGCCTAATTTATATGCAGCAGATATTCGACCACTCGGTGCAAATGAATTAAGACAATGTTATGAATGCTTAGAAGACCTTGACATAACAGTTGCAAATGTTTAATTACTATTTGATTCAAATTAATGTTAAATTGAACTTCTAATTAACATATCATGAGATTACAAAAAACGAAGAAATGGCGCTTAGATAATTATGTTAATATTTCCGAATAAACGTTTTATTACAGTTATTTCTATTAACTGTTCTGTGTATGGTAAAAAAAAAATTGCACCGTTGTGGCTGATAAGAAATACTTCCATTTGTTTTGCTGTTTCGTTTTTTTTTTAAGGAAACATTCTCTCGAAGAACGGGCAAAAAATCTCTAGAGATAAACACACAGTTGCGAGCGTTTATGGTAAAGTCACGAGATTTTTTTGTTCAAAGTACATTATTTCTCTATCTCTGGAAAAGGAGACAATAGAATTTTATTCATGTAAGGTGTGTAAAATATATCAATGATTTAACAGTATGTACTATTTTTTTTTACTGTGCAAAGTATGAATATCATGTTAAATGAAATTATTGCAGGCAATACAAATGTCCTAGTACTAATAGCGAATTTATTGTGTGAATTCAACGGCAATTATTGAAGTAGGTGATGCCTAAAGATAGGTACCTATTTTACAAATACCGTGTCCGTTAGGTAAAGTAGGATACTCCATATTTTTGTTTTCGGGTGAAATTATATCTTATGATCAGGGTGTTTTATTTTTCAAGAATGGTGAGATCATATAAAAAATTTCTTAATGTTAAGTAATCCTGAGTAACAAACACAAGAAACTAAGTCCAAACTAGGGCATGAAATTTTGTTCAGAGAAATGCAGGTAATTTGCATGAACTGACTAAAGCTTCTACTGACTGTGAACCCAAAGTGTTTCGTAGAGGTCTAGTTCTACAGCCACGAAAAATCCTGGGTGTTTATTTCTATCACAAATCTAATAAAATAATAATCAGTACATGTAGTTTTGGGAATATTTTATTACATATAAACCACAGATTATTGCGATTGGAACTCAATATTTGCAATAAATGTTAATAGGTGCAAATACCTGTACTCACACATAATTATATGCCTTTGCAGTTAACTTATGCAAATACAAAGTGCTGAGTCATTTCTATTTTACATTTCATGCTAGGTGAATAAATATTCAGATACATGTAGGTCATATGGAGTTGCATTCCACATGAAGAGTTTTTTATTTCAAACATAACGAAGCCTTTTTGCTTGTAAGTTGATATATTTGCTTGTTTTCAAAAGAATATCTTTTGGAACACTATTTATAGAATTATGACCAATCGTGTGGTCAAATATACTTGCTTTATATGTTGTTACCGGTAATTAAAGAAGGAAATATAGATCGTATTGTAGAAATGACCTAATTACTTGTTGGCAACCACTGTACTTTAATTATCATAAGAACTACAAACGAGATTTTAGAAAACAAAAATGCTAGTTCTTAACAGCGATGGTTTATCTTGAAATTAAAAATTTAATTGCATCATAATAATTATACGTGTTTTTATAAATCATCTGCATTGAATTTTTTGGAAGTTATTTGTACTTTTCATTAGCAGAGACATACTTATTCCGCGAATCAATTACAAACAAAACTGTGTTACAATTACCGCATTCTTGACATTCATCATAACAGTAATCGAATACAGAGGGATAGTATCTTTCCTCATTCAATTGCAATTAAATATTCCTGATAAAACCATCTAAAAATCGATTTAACAGCAATTAGCCTGAAACGTGTTTCACGATTGCGTATTTTCTTTTATTTTTTAAAGTATTCTCCAAATTTCACCTAAATGAACTTGTTTATTATAAGCTATCTATCTGACCGACTAAAAATGCACCAAACATCACGGACGGTGATAAATTTCTTATTGTAACCGACAGCAATTAAAGATGTAGTCATTTTTCAACCATGTAAATATGATAAAACCTTTGTCAGCATAAAACTGTCGAATCAGGGAAATTAATCGAACACGTGAATATCCCAGAGTTAGCAAAACAATCACAAATCGAATTTATTGCAGCTAGAAAACCTTCACCTGAGTTCTTCTCTTGTTTATCCGTCTGGCTTTGTCACGGTGAAAATTCCGACGTGTATTATGGGACAGAAAACAAATCAATACCAACAAATGGTTGAATGTCGGAAGTAATCATAAAATGGCTATAAAGCGGGCAGTTAATTCCGTGGCCTTTGTCCTTAATGCTCCTCAGTAGGCATAAATTGCTTGGACACGTTGTGCCGTGACTCTCTACTCTATGCCTCAGTGGATGACCAGTTTAATAAGTCGCCAATGACCTTGAGTGATTGAACACCGTTGATGTCGGGTTTTTTTCATACTCCGATAAAGGTATCAATAATATACCAATTATGTGTGTTGGAGAAATAATTAACCGGTGTTAGACAGATTTTTCTTTAGAAAATTTGGTATTGATTTGCTTAGTAGAAAACTAGACTGAAAGACTATCAAGGTTTGAGTTTACCGGATACTGTAGTCACGAAAAAGTAGAACAAAAAAAGAAATTCCTAAATTTAGGAAATTATAAACTTTTGCAGAATTATTTGGCAACTGATGATTCAGAAATTCCGGCTAATTCTTTTTTTAATTCTTTTGTTTTATTTTGGTTTTGAGAAAACCATTGACACGCGTCTATCTCTGACGAAAAGCTTTACATTAAGAGCAGAATTCCATTTTAATAGAATGTCCTTCTTTTGATCTTATACGTCGTAACTTTTGCAACAATTTCTCGGTGTTTCTTTTAATTATTTTGTTGGCAAGTAATTACCACCCATATGTATACTATATATGTATAAAAATACTCGGTAGGTTTTTTAAAAAAGTAACATTAGGTGACAACTCAAGTGACAACTCATATTTGCTTCTATTTTACTTAGGAAATGTGTTCACTAAAACGTAAAACTTTTTTTAAAATTGCGACTGATAGAAAAAAGTCAATATTTTAGCGATATTGAAAATTTGAGATTCGATAAACATTTTAAATTAACAAATTAAACAAAACAATATATGCGTTGTAATTTAATATTATTATGTTTAATTTATAAAGATTCAAAAGTTTTATTTTCAAGAAATGATTTTTTCCAAAAAATACATTTCACACAACTTCATAATTTCATTTTCATATACATTTTGTAACTGAAACACACATGGCCGTGCGGCTGAATTCAAAGTATAATATGTCTGCTGGGACAGCTTCATTGTAGGGTATCTATAATCCACATCTCATCTCTCTCGCTTTATCTATCTTTCATTCATCATTCATACAAGCACACTTTTTAAATACTTCGAAAAATATTTCATTTAGCCACCGGTGCAAAAGAAAGTTGTTTTTAGTATAATGACATTATCAACAAAAATATGATTAAACACTGATATTAATCCACAAATGAATTGTTAAGGGCACGAGCACTATTTTTCTTAATTCCTTTCAGCAATAATTTTATAGCTCAAGTTGTAAAACCCGTCATAAGTTCTAGCCATCGGGCGCCTGCAATAAGTTATTTTTTTTTTGTTTTTTAGTAAAAGAGTCAGTTGACAATGCTAAACATTTTATTAAGAGTTACTATAAAGCAGCTTAGTTTTAATCTATTGTTAATTACTCTAACAAAGGATGTTATTCGACCTATGACATTTCTCACAAGTTAATAATATTCCTCACAGTTTTCAGCTTAAGGCTACTCGAATGTATAAAAACTTTAAGTATTGATCATTTCCAAGGGTTGTATCTCAAAATGAATGAAAATTGTAAATGTCTGGAATGTGAATCAATCAATTTTAAAGAGTAGGTCATGATAAGAATATGTAACAATAGTATTTCTGAAAACAAAAGACTAAAGAGACTGGTTTTTCTCTTTATATCTTCTATTACAGTGTTAACGGTACTTTTTTATCTTAATATTTGAATAATGTCTATTGCACAAAGTAAATAATAACTTAATAATGAGTAAAGGTAAATATACAATGAATACAATTGAAATTAGACTTTGACAACGATCCGAATTCAGTCATTTTCTTTATACTTTACTATATATGTGTACATTAGTGTCTGACAGAGTCAGTGCATATCATATTTTGCCGCCGAGAATAACCATTTAATCAAAGTCCAGATAGGATGTATTTTAATAGCCTCGTACTAATGCTTGAAGCAAAAGTAAACTTGTCATATCGTGCCTTAATTTACAATGAATGCAAGACCCAGTCTTGGGAATAAATTTATACTAGTACAATATCGGTCAAGGGTTTTGAAGGACGAATTATTCAGGTCTTTGAAAATTGGCTATTTTAATTTTTTTTAATCATTGAAAAAATCAATTATGTTATTATAGAAGTACACTTTAAAAATGAAAACTTTTAAATATATGAAAAACAACAAAAAAATAAAGCTGTCTTGTTTTGTGAAATGGACGGACACAATATCTTTTAAAGTCTTTTGATATAATAAAACAAAACAAATGACACAATATTTTTTTAAGTCTTTCAACATAAAATAAAACTTCATCAAGCCATAAAACCAACATCAACAATAACAGACACAAACAAAACAATTAACAAAAAGAGAAAATAATTAGAATTAAAATTTTTAAAATACGGCCATCAAGATATTGTATAGCCTTGAATTATGCTTATCGGTGAAACACTTCAACTGTCATTTCGAAAAGATCTCTGTTTCCTGATCATGTGTAAACCTAAATGGGACAATCCTAGAATAATTAATGATCTCTTATCATCTAAATGCAACTGTAACACAGACAATTGTAGAGTCATCATAATGGCACTGAAATGGCACCAGGAGCCTAGTAGTCTACTCTAAATATCGGAGAACTGTTTGACTGTTTGGACGATTATCTTTCTACAATTAAAATTAGCTTGCTTAAAATGAGAAAAAAAACTCCCAGACATTATTGATGTGTGACAAGAATGTAAGACAAAGCTAGTCACCATTATTAAAACGGGGTAATTAATAGAATCTAAAATGTAAACGAGGCATTATTCTCATATGTTTACATTATATAATTGCCCTCTTGCCTACATGTGAAATGTAATTGTAATATTTAACTTAGTTTTATAATGACAAGCAAAATACACAATATTAGGTTTAATATCTTTTACAATGCTTTAATAGATACAAAATAAATATCATTCAAGAGTAAGAAATTGCAACATTATCATACTGAAGTGGTAAAATAAATAACAATAATGTCATGATTTGAATTGAATGGTTGCATGAAAGCAAGCACAACGCAAGACAATTTCAAATTTTTATGATCTTTTAAAATTTACTCTTTTACATTTTTTTAGGTTACAATTTATTATGATAAACTAAATGGAGAGCCAAATGTTACGTAAAGCGACTATTCTGATAAAATGTACGAACATACGTTATGTTCCTTAAATGTTTTTCTTCTGTGTAACTTAAAACGCTTTTTTGTCAGTTTATTCATGCACAACAGTTAGAAATTGACCTTCAAGTAATTAAAGCCGTATGTTGATTTGCAAACGAAAGAAAGCAGGTCAGAAATAATAAGCGAGTCGTAAACAATGCAATTTTTAAATTTACACATACATTTCTTAAACAAAATGCGTAATAACATGTATTAGCAAAATTTGTAATGAACTGCACTATTAGATCTATAACAGAACATTATGGCTAATTCTCATTTCGTTATAACTCATTATTATTAATAATATATTAATCTTAAAAGAAATATCAAATTACTGGTATGCACAATTATAATTAACTTTTGATCTTGACCATTGTTTATGATTGAACGTCAGTCAGCTGTTAATTACGAAAGCCGAGAAGGATCATTCGAGATTCGAGATTCGAAATACGAGATTCGAAATACGAGATTCGAGATTCGAAATTCGAGATTCAATATCTAAATTAACCAATCAAATCATGGATCTGAAACCTGTATCCTAGCAACATCAAACTGTTCTAAATAAAGATCATTCGTACATGCTCTTTCCTACAAATAAATGTCTTAATAGCTCTTATATAGTGGTTATAAAAAGGTTAAATTAACATTGATGAATTAACCCCACACAGTATAAACAATTAAATTAGAAATAACACTGTTGGCTTTGCGAATCTAAGTGGTTTTGTTTGCCCTGTATGTATTTCCCCCCGAACAATTTTAACCCCAAGTGTATTCGCCCCAACTGTGTAAAAATCGGCTCGCGAAGAAAGATCTGTTTAATCTAAATGTTTTAGCTATGAAACGAAATTCAAAAAAATAATCGACATGTCAAAATATAGGTTATGATAAAGTTTTAAACCATAGAAGATATAATGATTTACAACCTCAAAGACAAAAATCCAGATAAGAATAGTGTATTGTAGGGTATGGCAATGCCATTGTCGATGAGAGAGAGAGAGAGAGAGAGAGAGAGAGAGAGAGAGAGACAGACAGACAGACAGACACAGAGAGAGTTTTGTAGTGTCAAATTCAGTTTGATTTAGAATTTGAAATTGATTTGATTTGTTACAAGCATATATGGACAATAATTAAGCCTCTAAAACGAGAAAAGAGAAGAGGTAGCTAGGGTACGGGCAGACCAACTAGCAAGCTTTAATTTTAACGGTGTTAGCGCACCTGTGATTTACATCGACTCTCTCTCTCTCTCTCTCTCTCTCTCTCTCTCTCTCATCACCTAGCATTTCCTTTTCCGTGAGGGGGCTTGGGGTATTTGTGATGTCTTTACATTAGCTAGCAAAAATGATAAAAAAACATGAAATTTTCTTTACATTGTGTGCGGATGTTGTACGCCAATAATCTGTTTTCAGTATATACATTTCAAGAAGGGGGGGGGGGGCGGCTATATAGTCCTAATTAATTTGTCAGTTATTCTGTCCCCACTTTGTTTTCTCTTCGTTTTCCAGTTTTTTTTTATTTGGCTCGGCAAATTAATATAAAACTTTCTGTGTAGCTCCATAACGATGCACTGTAGATAAATTATGAGTAGTTTTACTTTTGATAAACAGGTACATATCCGTACTTGATTTTTAATTTGACCCTTATAATCGGATTTAATATTCCAATAATTATAGGGTAGGAAAGAGTAGACGGGACTTTTTTGCGCATATTCTACTGTACCATTCATTCAACACAGGTATTAGCACTCATCGAGTTCGACTTGCTTTCCTTTTCTTTCATCCACTAGATCTATTTATTTTTGAAAATATTTTGAATTTATGGCCTGATTATATATAAATTAGAGCTGCGCTGGTGCATATATTTACCCAAATTGACCAAAATATAACCAAATGAATCTAAACGTTTTGACAAAATAAGTTTTAAACGTACGACTCTTTTTTTCAATTCTAATCGGGTATGTCCTTTAAAAAAATCTTGAACCACACACATTTTAGCAAATAAAACGACAATTGTTTCATTTTTTTATGGGGAGGGAGGTGGTGCCGGTAAAGTATATGTATTGCCTGTGGCAGTTGTGCTATACTCTCATTTGTTATAATAGGTAATACTACATATTGATATAAAATGAAAGTTTCCAATTACACTGTACATAGCTTCTATCACGCATTTTGACCCGTGCGATAGTTTAAAACAATTTTTCAAAGCATTTAATGTAATTCAACCGATCATTTTTGAAATTTAATTTTCTGGATCCCCGCCTGATACGTCCGCCTTCTTGTATATTAGAATTACATGTACGTTGACCATATGTACACATTAACTTAATCGGCTATGTTATGGGACGATAACATTTTTCATCAATGTTTTTGCAGGATATGTAACAAATAACAGCCTATTTGTGGGTTTTTGCACTGATTATTTGAGATAATTTGCCGCCATCTTTTATGCATTCCACACACCACTCACAGTTTCTTTATTTGGTGTTCTGTGTGTATGGCGACATATTGGTAAATTTGCACCACTCACCTCTTGTAGCTTCATCCTAATTACATTTTATCTGGCTAAGTGTAATGTAGTAGTATATTAAATACACACATCTTTGTTTGCAGTGCTTATTTACATCTTTAGAGATTTACTTACAAAAAAGTAAACATTTGTATGACTTATATGTAATTATTGTCAATTTTGGTGCGGGGGGGGGGGGGGGGTAGGGGGGTGGGGAGTAGGAAACTACAGAGAAACTTAACTTGGCTGTGAAACATATGCTTTTATTCTTTCTTGTTGATATATCAATGAATGAATTATAACAATATATATGTACAACAATTAATTTTGAAATATTCATGCACAATCAAATAAAGGGTTTTACTGTTCTCTGCACAAGAAATCGGCAATGTGAACAAATTGGCACCCTATCATCCCTACCTTTTATTGTAGAGAGTAGGTATCCTTCTATATTGAAAACAATTCCAAAAGTAAGACTCATAATAAGTTGTTTACTGAGGAAAAGGAAAAAAAATTGTATTTATTAATAATTCCGGATCTGGACCCCCTCCTCGGGAAAATTGGAGCTTATTAAATTTACATAGTAAAATTTTTTTAAATTGGCCTAGGATCCCCTACAGAAAAAATTAGCTACGCTTATGAAGTTCTCTACCATAACCGCATTTTTACACAAAAGGGGTGAATAAACCCGGGTTTTAAACTATTACTGGTGGTGAAATACCTTAGGGTTCAAACGCATCAGGTGGAAATGCACCAGGGCAAACAAAATCACTTAGATCCGCGAAGCACACTGCATTAATACTTAGATAATCTGTGTAAAAGTAAATACAAATAATTATTTATTTAGGTAGGGAGAAGTGAACATAGCATTTATTTGTATATAAGAGCATGTACGTATGATTTTTATTTAGAACAGTTTGATGTCGCTAGGATACATATTTTCAGATCCTTGATTTGATTGGTTAATTTAGATATTGAATCTCGAATTTCGAATCTCGTATTTCGAATATCGTATTTCGAATATCGAATCTCGAATGATCCTTCTCGGCTTTCGTAGTTAATAGTAGGTAAGGTGGCTTAAAAAACAGAATATTGAAAGTACATGCATGTGAAAATTATCAATACAATGGCCCTGAAAAGCGATGCTTTGTATTTTTTTAGTCGGCGGGAATTTGATCGTGATAAATATCCAGAACTGTTTGTAGAATATCTTATATTTAAGCGTACCTAATATTCTTCTGAGTTGTCTCTATCTACAATTTCATATACTGCAATGTGATAACATCTGATAAATTAGCTCGCGTTGCTGGGGAATATTTGATATCATAAGTACATTAACACCTGTAATAAACTAAACCTATCGAATAATGATATTGCACAAGTCATAATCACGTTCTTGAAGTAGTCATCTGAGATACTTATATATCTATAATCAGTGCCATTAAAGTGGTAATATCTTATTTTTAAGTTCAGGAATAGTTTATATCAACATGTTCTTAGTGATTTTTTTTGTTTAGAAATATCGATATAAGTAAATAGGATGCATTTATGCAATTAAATACTTAATCAAAAACTCCCAACAATTATTTTATTCTAGTATTCTAATCTAATTTTTGAGTTAATAAATTAATTCAGACAAAAAATCAACAGACCATTTTCTGCTGTCTCTTGTAAATATGATTGTGTTCCGTTGAATTCCGTGTGAAATACCAAAGTGTTCATAGATTAAAAAAAAAAAAAAAAAACTTGAATAAAATCAATTCTAGTAATGGTCTGAGTGTAATAATCAACAATCACCCGCAGAAAGAGTTATCTTCCCTGAAGTATATTTTCTGAAAACTTTGTCCAAAGATCAGAGGGATTAATATTCAATCATTTTTATAAAGATAAAAGAAATATGCATATTGTAACTATCATGATTGTCGGTATTTATTATGGTATGTATTGTTATCTAGAACTGTAATCAAATTGAATTTTATTTTATTGACACAAAGAAGCACACATGACAACGTTTTTAATTTTGCTTCTTATTTAATTGAAGTATATTTCATATATCATAGAAAGTTTTAAAATGTTTGGTGAACTTATATGTTTTAGGATATGGGATATCGTGCAATGATTTTTCAGGGCCCGATCATCTAATTTTCCTAAAATATATTAGCCTACGCATTTAATTCTAGATTTCTAAACTGAAAGCTATCTAACGGAGTAACATCTTCGCTAGCCAAGGGTTTTCGGTCCACTCTGCTCCCCATAAACCCTTGGCGGATTTCATTACGAAAACTCGGTGATGTGGTGGCGCTATCTAGCGAGCAACTTGAGTTGCGCCCCTTGCATGTTTACATTTTAATCGAATTAAACAACGGGTTATATACACACTGCGGCATTAATACAACTTGAAAACATGTTGACTACCGAATATCGGAACATACATGTAATTAACGATGTTATTGAACACAAATTAAGTTATAACCTAGGGAAGGCACGGGATGTTTATTCATGAGTTTTGTAAGGACCTGTACCAGGAGTGAAAAAGTCGCCGATTTATGTGAAAACTTTTATGTCATAAAACCAGGTATCGTTGTCGTGAATATTGCGGACCAAAGAAATTAAATAAAACACAGCTTATCGAACCCTTAAAAGTAATAATCATTAGCAGGAATTAACGTATATACATGTACTAACGGGATAGGCAACTTCTACATTCGCCAGGCCATGTTTACTTCCCATGCTATCACGCGAGCCTTGACAAGTCTGTAGAACTATGTTCAATCCCAGTAAAATATATAGGTTTTTAAAGCGATCTGGTTAGACCATCGTTGGGGAGGCACTGTACTGGAGAACTTGTGTCTCAACTTGTTGAAAGCACCGAATGTTTCACCAAAGATCACACTTGTGTATTCTTTTTAAAGTCTTTATATACCAGCACTGCGATTGGATCAGCTACTCGCAGCTGCAGCCAATCATAAAACGGAGCTTGTCACCGAGTTTTCGTAATGAAATCCGCCAAGGGTTTATGGGGAGCAGAGTGGACCGAAAACCCTTGGCTAGCGAAGATGACGGAGTAAATATCCTTCGTATTGAAAAGAGCTGCCTCAAATGATTTTTTATTAATCGTCGTATATATATATATATATATATATATATATATATATATATATATATATATATATATATATATATATATATATTATCATAAACTGGGAGTTATACAATCACCAGTTGATCAAACATTATCATGTAACTGGTGGTCCGTGTTATTCCACTCTAATCATAACAGAGGGAAGCTCGATGTTTTAAAGACTCACTTAATTTATTTCATTTTATTTTAGTTCGATATTACGAAATGGCAGGATCATAAACTATCATTATCAGTTTGTATATACTGAATTTTATAACAAAACTAAAGTGAACCGTTTTAGCTGCTCAGATTTTTCTTTAAAGTAATTATAGTTGTTATGTTTTTAATTTTAGATTTTTTTTTGTTTCGGTCAACTCAATTTGATACATCTCAGAGTAGTCCTCATTAAGACTTAATGTTAACGAGACGACTTTATCAGTCTTGATACTATATGACTGTAAAAACGTTTTTAAAAAGAATAAAAATTTGACTTTTGTAGAAATCCTGACTTTCTTATCAATTGGAATTTATGTTATAAAAAACTATTTTTTGATGAAGAACATCTACAAGGAAGTAGTTAGCTCTCGCTTTCAGTCCACACAACATAGGATATTAGGAAGACAATATTTACTAGTATATAAAACAGAATTTGATAACTTATTGCTGTTTGGAGTTTGCTTTAAGCATTTTTAAAAGTCTACACTTGTATGCATATATAATGAACAACAACAGTTGCTCAGTTTATTAAACCGAAAATAATAAAAAAGCAACATATCTTTTTTTTATTTATAGAGAATCTAATCTAATTTAATCTAATTTCAAAAATTTTAATATAAAGGGGTCCGTGGTTATGTTAGGATCTACATGACAAATTACTACCGCCAAAAATCGACCGCCTAGACACAACTGACCCCAAGAACAACGTAGAATGCAAACCTTATTACATTCTAATTTTATGACCTATTAGAAAGACTTTCTTTTTTAGAATGTCTACCTAATAAATCATTAATTATCACCCATATTTGTAATCATTTTGATATGTAGAGGATTAAAACGATGAATGAAGATACTTGTAACAGATTTAGCTTGATTTATATTCTAACAAATCCAATATCAGAAATATAATTAAAGTATATTTAGATCAAAGGTACAATACCGTGTTCATCTAAAATATTACAAAAGAAAAGTAAGATTCAAGTACAACTTGACGTTTGTTCAACAAACTTTAACCTATAGTAATTAATACAAATTTAATATCGTTATAAGCATTCCAAAGGTTACAAACAAATATACCTAAAACCCTGGTAAACTGTTTTTATTGTTATTCGTTGCTTTTTAGTGATCTGAGCTGAAAAGTATAGTGAGTGTAGTAGATGTGTTTTTAATTAAAAAGTATTAAATAAAAATAAGATATTAATGTAAATAATTAAAAGTTTATCAAATGAAAATAAAGTAAATTCTAATTCTGAGAGTGGTTTATCTGAATACTGTTCACAAGACAATGAAAACTCTTGACCAATAAAACCCGAGAATTTTCAGTATCAACCAATGTAAAATGTTTAAGTGTGTGTGTGTGGGGGTGGGGGGGGGGGGGGGTCTAAAGGGGTGGAAAGCTCTAACTAAATACCTTGTTAGTAGAAGAAAGAATTAGAATTTATTTTATTTTAATTTGATAAACTTTTATTTATTTACATTTATATTTTATTTTTAATTATTACTTTTTAATTAAAAACACATCTTCTACATGCGATTTTCTGATATTTTTTCTGTCGTCCGTCTGTCTGTCAGTCTGTCCGTAAACTTTTCATATTTTCAACATCTTTTCTAGAACCACTGGGCCAATTTCAAGCATTTGGCACAAAGCACTATTAAATAAAGGATATTCAAAGTTGTGAAAATTAAGGACCGCGCTCTGTTTCAAGGGCAGATGATTAGAAATTTTCGAAATTTTTGAGAATTTTAAAAAAATTATTTTCTCAAGAACTATTCGGTCAAAAAAGCTGAAACTTATGTCAAAGTTGTAAAAAACATGATCTTCGGGGGGCAGGGTGCGGCCACAATGGGGATCGAATTTTGACATAGGAATACATAGAGTAAATTTTTGTCAATCCTTTTCTTTGAAACCGATAAACCAGAAAAGCTGTTACTTAGGCAGAAGCATCCTCATGTAAGGTAGATTCAAGTTTGTTCAAATCATGATCCCCGGGTGAGGTTGGGGCTGCAACAGGGGGTCAAATTTTGACATAGGAATATATAATAAAAAATCCTCTACTCAGAAACCTATCGGTCAGAAAAATTGAAACGTGTGTGAAAGCATCATCAGGTAGGGTAGCCTTGGGTTTGTTCAAATCATGATCCCCAATTATATAATTGGGCCAAAATTGGGAAGGGGGTGCCGAATTTTTACAGATGAATATATAGAAAACAGTATTTAAGAATCGTCTTCTCAGAAAACTGATTGGTTTTAAAAGCTGTTTGAAAGCATGTAGCCATGTACAGTTATGATAGATTCAAGTTTAACTAAATCATGATCCCCAGAGGTAGGGTGGGACCAAAGGAAAAGAAGTCGAATTTTCATTATAAATTATTTTTAAAGACGCAAAACCTAGAAAAGTTTTAGTCAATTTAGAAAGTGTAGATTAAAAATGGTCAGTCATTATCTTCAGGAGTAGGGTTGGGCAACATGGGGGGGGGGGGGGGGGTGTCCAATTTTATGATTAAAAATGAAAAAACTTTAAAATACTCACAAAACCTCAAATGTTATTACATAAGATTTTACTTATAAGCAAGCATATGACATATTGTTGATTCTTTTAAATTGTTTTGACTCTGGCCGTTGGACATTTCTTTGATCTCACAAGGGTTTAAAGTTTGATGTAGGTTTATAATCCATAAATAAGTAGCCTTTTATTTAGATGTAATGGAGAACTAAAATGATAAATATGTGATATGACTGTAAAATCATCTTGTAAGTGTTACAAAGGGGCTCACTGATAAACATAAGATTATGCAGGCGATTTTTTATAGGATATAATATACTACAATGTTCAGATTCTCGGTTTCTTTTGTTTGTGCAAAATGAAAAAAAAAAAATTAATCAATTTGTTTATTCTCATTAAAGTTACAAAACCTCAAAAAATTCTAGATTTTTCTTTTGCAAGAAGTGAGAAGATTTAAACAAAAATATTATCTTGTTAAGATGTTTTGTATATCATTTCTTATATCTGATACGAAAACGAAAGTACAGACCATAAATATTTTGATTTAAAAACTGGTAACCTTATTATGAATTACGTAAAGAAAAGAACGTAGAAACCTCTATCTCTGAACTCATTTAAACTAGAGGTAATCAAGCCGTTATAGGTTAAAATATATATATTCATATGGTTTACGATACATGTATGATCGTTAAGAAACGGCGTAGGTTATAATATATCTTTTTTATGACAAAAAAATTATGTTTAAATATCAGTTTAGAGTATCTATCAGCTAAATTAAGATATTCAGAGAAAATGTTGTTATATAGAAAAAAAAATCCTTCATTTTATTCCTCCAGCATTAAGAACATTGATACAGTGTAAATTATGTTTACATTTTAACTTCCAATCTTTAGAGTGACGAAAACGAAAGTAGAAAACACAGTTGTAAATAAGTAACAAGTTGTGTTACCTAGAAAAGAATTTGGGGAGGTCTAATATTGAGCTAGGGTTGTACAATAGATCGATAGATAACCTAGACACTTCGGACCTATACTGGTAAGTACACATGTATACTTATATAAGTTATACATTTCTGAAATACGTCTTAGAGTGGTTTTCAAGGGTAAAAAGTAAAGATTATGTAAATAATTTACAATGAATGAAGAAAAAATGCAATTCACTTACTTTGTAGATAATAAAAATCATAAATTAAAATACTTGCAATATGTTTTTATTAATTAGAAACGTATTAATGTATATGTTTCAAATATAATTCTTATATATTCATCGTAAAGGGACATAATCTTTCATATCCATAAAGACGTTGATCAAATCTTTTCTAAATCTTTATTTGTATTTTGTTTCCTCTTTTCGTGCTAACTTAATTTTGCATACAAAAATTTGTTAAATATTTATGTAATAATCCTGTTCGAAATGTAATTAAAACAAATCTTATGAAAGTTTTAAAAATTCTGTTTTGGGTTTGGTTTTTTATTTTTTTTTTTTGTTTTTTTTTTTTTTTTTTTTGTTTTTTTTTTTTTTTTTTGTTTTTTTTGTTTTTTTGTTTTTTTTTTTTTTTGTTTTGTTTTTGTTTTCTTTTTCTTTTTTTTGTGTATATGTGTGTGTGTGTGTGTGTTTTTTTTTTGAGGGGGGGGGGGTGGTGTTTGCTTTGTGTATGCGTAAGTATGGCTATTTTTGGGGAATGGGAGGCGTAGAAAAGAAAGATTATGCATGTTTGTTTAAATCACGAGGTACATAATTTTTAAAACATTTTTTTTTCATCGGGCAATCAAACAATCATTAAAATAAGTGAAAAATTCTGTAGTGAATAGTAAATACCAAAAAAATCTAATTCTTGCAACATTTTAGTTGAAAAAGAAAAATGCATAGGGTAATATAGTTCTGTTTATCTTTTTCCGATGTTTGATCGCCAAATAAAGTCTAAGGATGTTATTTATTTATTTTGAAATTATTCTCAGAGATTATGAGATACATGTAACACTCTGCAAGCAATATTTTTTGATTTGGTTGTCTATATCTACACTCTGTTATATTGTAATCTTTTCAGAACACTTTATGAAATTGCTTTGCCGGAGAAAACATCGTGAGTTAAACACCGCATTTAATTGACAATAGCTCTGAAGCAGACAATCGTATTAGAGTTTTTTAAACACCTATTAGTATCTTATGAGTTAAAGATGTTTCAAACCGTTGACAATTTGTTGCAGTTTAAAGCATTTTACAGCTTATGTAAATAATACTTTGTCAAGTATTTACAAAAATAACTACACCTTAGGTCACTTGCCATTACATATGTGTACTTTAAAATTTTGTATTCTTTTGAATTCAAATATCTAGGTTAGGTTTGGTGTTTACTTTATTGATTTTGAATGAATAATAAAATAAAGTTATAAATTGTATTAAAATTTCAGCTTGATAAATTCATTTATCAGTAAATCACGGCTCATCTGTTTTACGTGAATTTACGTGAAAGGCATTATCACGAATTTGGTCAAATAAAATATTTTCTATTCTTATTGATTTCAATGCTTTAGCAATGCACTTTTAATGAACAACCAAAATTTAAACATCATTCGTTATATTAAGCAAGAAACAGAGCTTAGAATTCTTTGATATAAAAAACAAGGCTCGTACCTTGTTTTTGTATCAATTGGTTCAATATACCTGTGAAAGTTCTTTTTTAGGCAAATTTTGTTATATTTGCTCATTTGTTTTGAACATGAATTATACAGTTCCTAGCGTGTGTCACATTCATTTTATGTCTAAACTTGGAATTTTCTTTTCAACATTCAAAATTGAAGCAAAATCTTTTCCTGAGCTTTGTAAACATAACAAATCAAAAAACTTTGAGCTCTGTAACTCGACGCTTATAACTCGACGACTGACACTCAAATTTTGGTTGACTATTGGAAATGCGTTACTGAAGCATTGTAAACATTTAAAACGTAAAATCGGAAAAATAATTTTAGACCAAAATCGTGGTCATGCCGCTTCAAAACTCTTCACATTATAATCGCTTAGGATTTTCAACAAATAAAAACCGTTTTGCCCCATGGACACCATCCAACTACCTCGGTAATTATGTTAATTTTCTTGCGGTGTATTATTGTACATCAACATAACGGTTACAATAATATATCCAACGAGAAGGAAAAGGGCAGAAAAAATGTCGATTTCTATGCAAAATGTACAAAGACTATTCCGGTACTTTCTTTAGTCTGTTACTCTTCTTGAATTTTACAAAATTTGGCTGTTATCCAGAATACAGTTCAGTATGAAAACAAATGATGGATAGTTGGAGACCCGTAATGACAAAAAACTGTCTTCTTTCTCCTTTGCCATTCATAATTCTATTAGGAATATATCCTCCTTTTAAGACTCTACATGTCATTAATGAAAAAATGACAATAACAAATCGTCAACCATCTCAAAAATGAATTGAAATATAAAAATTAATAAATAAATCTAGTTCTTGGTTTATGGGGGACATCAGATGAGAACAGTACTGTAACAGTGTGATATTGCTTGTATTATTATAAATTTAAGCTTAGCTCACTATCAAAGAAGATAATGAGCTTGTATCTATAGATCTTGGCAAATAACCCCTTCTTCATTGATACAAAATTTTCAATGTAAAATAAATTTGTACTGTCTTATAAAGATTTAACAAAGTGTATGATCAGTACCAATCAATTGTAAATTGAAACTGACAGTTAAACTAACCCTCAATTCGGAGAAGAAAACAAGTACTGTATACTAATTATGTAAATTGTTTATTGAATATGATACTCAATTTGTACTAAAATGTTCAAAATATGATCAATACAGATGGCACTATCATAATATATTTCATGTGGAAATGTAAAGAAGTGACAGAACTGCCTTTTTAATACTTAAGCAGCTAGAAGGATATCTTGTTTTTTTCTGTTAAAGCAATATTAATAGCATTTTCGTGCTGAATTTTGTTGCTGTTGCGAAAACGTTATTTTCTACTAAAATTTAAAAAAAAATAAAGTTTTTTAAATTATGTTAGGCATATTTTTGTTGGAAAAGCCTCTAAGAACCCTTAATTCAAGCAAAATTGAATTGTCGTCCTGTACAAAAAATGATTTGATATATTAAGAGATATCTTAATTTTGACAAAAATTAATGATTTAAGTTACATGTAAACTTTTCAAACCAACAGGTTTTTGCAGCCAAAACAAATGCTAAAAAAATGCTAAAAAATGCAGGTTATAGTGCTTTAAACAACAGAGTAGAAAGTCAACAATAATACTTAGAATTATGTAAATATATTATAGAATCGCAGAATATGTAATTGATTTTCAGTGAAAAAATAGCACATTCAATACACAACAACTGTATAGCAGACAGCCGTATGCAAGTCCTGAAAAAAATCATTTGAGTTACAAAAATCTTGAATCGATAACATTGGATGTAATCTAATTCGGTATATTAGAATTTATGAAAATAATACAAACCTGATTTATATATAACCCATTTGTACTCTGTTGTAAAGGGTCAACACATATCAGATCCATAATAGAGGAACTGGATTTATTGAAATAACGCCGTTTTGTACCAGGGACAACATAAAATATCCCGGTTATTTAAAGGGTTATCTTTCTTGCAATGTATTTTTAAAAAAATACATTGACTGTAAGTATATCAACAGGAAGGAAAACAGTCTATTTCTATGCCAACATGTAGGGAATTGTTCTGTTCGATCCCTGATTGTCGTTTTCTCTAAATTGTATTCATGTACATGTCTGCTGAATACAGTTCTGTGTGAACAGATATCAGACAGTTTATGAACGGTGGTCAAGACCGATAACTGTATTATTCTATTTGACAATCATGTCCACTGTTATGTAATAGAGTATCTATATACGAGTATGATGTATTTCTGTGAGTAGATACAACAATTCCATTTTTTCTAAGCTGTTATATATTAAATTTTTAGTTTTATCGATTAACTCACACAAATACGCGACGTGAATCTTCTTGTTTAATCAATCAAATTTCCTGAAGAAGCTGAAGAAGACAGGATATTGATAAAATAGGAAAAAATTATGCCAAATATAGTTTTGTGTGAAAAAAAAATCAAATAGTTTGAAACCTGTATAGACCAAAATCTTGTCTATTTGTTTAGTTTATGCAGAGCTGTATTCAGCAGATTTCCTTCTTTAGTCTTTTATTCGAATAAGTTGTGTATCTACCAGAGACAATCTGACCTTGAAAGACATCAGTAGTCTGACCTTGAAAGACATCAGTACTTCCTCTGTCTGATATTCAGTGTAATATAAAGAAAACGCAATTGCTACAAAAATTGAATATCACTTCTTTGGATAATTCTTAATACACTATTCTGAAAGCAAACAACAAAAGCTTTTTCAAAACGAGAAATACAAACAACTAAAAAATATAGGTTAATCAGACTTAAAAGTTTGAAAAGTTTATCTTTTCCATGGCAAAATTGTACATCAAAATAAATACAAACTGAAAAAAAAAATTTGATAATTTTTTTACAGTAACAAATATTTTAGTCACGTTCACATCAAGAAAAGTGTGTAAATTCTACCAATGCTACAGCTGCAAAAAGGATATGTTTTCCATCAAAACTGTTTAAGGTTGCTGAACATGATGGTTAAGATATATATAAGACAAATAGGCGAAAAATTGCAATTTTGGATTTAAAAAAATCATATTTTTCAAATACTTAGTTCAGTCAGTATGAACAAAAGACACAGGCGGAATAGAACTTATGATCTGAAGTTTACAAGCCTAATACTTTGACCAATGATCGATACAAACAGTTCAACAAAACATCTAAATAGCCATTTTCTGGCGTAGTGTCTTAAAAAGTATTAGTCTAAGTAAAAAGAGGTAAGAAAGTATTTTAGTTAAAGATAATGAATTGCTTTGTCAATGTCGATCTATTTATGATATACTATATGATGGCAATTGTATATGATACACACAATAAAACAAGACTTGGAATAGTAGTTTATATTGCTTCTTATAAACGACACTAAAAGTATCTAAGTTTGAAAAAAAATGTTTGTCCTTTTATTAGCATATTTACCATATGACAATTGTATAAAAAATATTAAATCATTCGTTGATCTATTTCGAAGTACTTTTTCTAAGTGTTATTTATTTATTTTTAATTAAGAAATTATAAACCATCTCAAGAGAAATAAAGTGTTTTAAGAGTATAATCAAGAAAACTGTTCAGATAAGAGCGACATCAAATGAAAATCATTATTTATTTTGTTTGTACCAAGATGCACCTCATATTGCTTTAAAAATATGTATTTCCTTTCTAATTCGAAGTATCCTATTAACTTTAATTGGGTTTATGTTCCTCATGAATACATTTTTCAGATTTATATAATGGAATGAATTTAGATATCACCCCGATCCTTAACAGCGTAAAAAATGAGACATATGAAATACATTGGCCTTTTATTTAAAGGGAAAAACAAGAAAAAATATGTAATTTATAGACATATATGCAACAAATTAAAAAAAAATTAAGATTCGACCGTGATACGAAATCATGCGACTAAAAACAAATAACTTGAAAGGTGATTGTCCCATATGTACATCAACATCTTTTGAAATTTCCATTCGGGCGTTAATGATGCTTATACACACAGGTCCAATTACGCAAATACTATACAATATGCTAGAAGAGTACGCATGCCTCTCACATTGTCTTGTGAACTATTTATTGATAAATTGATAATTGTTTTGATACTCGGGGGATAAAATACAAGCACCATGTTTGACAGATCCTAAATTAGAATACAAAATGGACTTTCGTAAAACTATTTGAAAACAATGGCCTATATACATTTTATTCTGTTTTTCTATAATTCATAAACGTACAAGAACATCATATCCTTAAAAATGAAACGAGTTTGTGCTTAATTGAAACACTTTTTTCAAAAGCTGTTGACGACCCTAAAATAGTTATAAACACAAATATTTTCATTTCAAATGTTTAGAATTGGAACATAAGCATTTTAAAATTTTATCAAATTTAAATTTCGTTATTACTGGTCGATTAACATACAGATACAGAATTTGCTCTCTATATTGATCATTAAAATCTTTTCTGTTCGATCGTTAGTCATCTTTTGAGACATTTGATATACTTGAAAACTCTTACTTGAATCGAATTATTTATTTCATCTGGCGTTTCATTTGCAATTTCAATATTTAATCATTACTAAGGTATAATCCTGAAATAGTAAAAGAATGAGAAACGGTCATTTTGGGGACGTGCCTTATTTCTCAGAATAACCAATAACATTAACAATATTTGTACATTTTTCATATTTTTGACAGTTTAACATCAAATTTAAATACATGTTTAAAAACTTAACATTATAAACACTTTAATCCGGTTGTTGGTTTTTTATCAAATACCCCATCATTATAGATTAATTGTAGTGAGAACATCACGAAAAGAAGTAAAGAACACTGGTTTATTACCATGTCACCAATGCCTTAATGTCTTAATAAAAATTGGATAATAATCTGATATCCTTATCATCATATGTTTACATTTGTAAATTTGACTTTGTTTCAATAAAAGTCAATAATACAATACATCATAACTGTTTATTTTATGCAATTCTAATATCTTCCGAAATCAAACAAACTAATGCCTTTAAAAAGCTTGTGTGTTTAAGCTAACACTGATGAAATAATCAGGTTAGGTAGGTAGGGACTTTTTTTATATTATCATATTTTTTTCTGCATGAATCCGAAGAATGTTTGTTTGTGTCATGTTTCAAAACGGATTTTGTAATAGAAATAATATAAAATTCACAATCGGATAAAAACAGACATCTAAAAATGGTAGAATCGGGGCATGTTTGTAGGTTAGGTCGGGTTACCCAAAACACACAACTTTTTTTAGACCTAAAGACAAAATATCAATTACTTGTACAAAAAGCAAATGTACATTAAGTCAAATTTTACTCTATGCCAATCATTTTATGCAGTCACTCAATGTGCTTAAAAATACAGCAATGAATAAGCAGAAACTACATTAATTTCTTCCTGGACACCATATCATAATCTAAAATATTAAAGTGAAGAACATAATATTATCTTAATCAAGGAATCGTGCTTGGCGCTCGGTTGGATGCGTGTTACCCCCTCGAAGATGACCAGTTTCTTCAAAAGCAGAGTGCTAATTTGCCCTTTTATCTTCTTTGTTGTCCAGATTTCCCCTCACAAAAAATATTATTCCTAGATATACATCGACCATCTCCCAGGGCACTTTGCATTCTATTAGGTGCTTCGCTGCTCAAAAGTTGTGCTCTCTATTGATATCAGAGGTTAAATAGTATGTGGTCTTGGACGCATACGGATCTACTCCTTTTGATTTCATTGGATGTCATGCTTGGATAGTACCTCCTGATGGTACTGCGGGTATGAACACATATCAAAAGAGTTAAGCAGCATGGTGATAGTCAAACTGTGTTAGCTATTAATACCATCAAGTAAATAAAACATGAAATTCGATTCGATTGGTTAAATTCTTGATGTTGGTCAATAAAATTCAAAGGTTTTCCCTTTTTTTCTTTTTCTTTTTTGTAAAGTGGGTCTTGCTTGGAAATGTTTTGTAATGCAGACGCTTTGACGTGATGTTAATTAAATTGACCATTGGCTTTGCCTATCTTTCTTTTCTATACCTCCATTAAAAAACAAGTTGACAACGCCTTTGGTAGATATCAGATTATGAAATATCGTGAAGTGAAAAAAAAATCAGAAATAAATCTCTTTGCAATGATTACGATTGAATTATTTTTATTTTGTTACTCATAAACAAGACTATCTCCTCTAAGCGGTAGACAGAACGGCCTCCTTTGTGCAAGGTTCAAAAGAAAGATCGCCAGTAAATTTACGGTTTTATTACAGAAAACCTGTAATAAGCCAACAAATTCACTAGTATCTTCTAAACATCAGTTATAATGGCTAAGATCCTCATCTTAGCGACGTCTTCGTCTTTTTTTCCACCACGAAACTTTATCCTGTTCGTCTAGAAACCTGTCTGATACTTTATCTTTGGAGACAGATTGAGAAATATTTATTTTTTTATGTCCGTTTCTTTTTTCTATTTCAAAAATACGCCTAACAAGGAGTCGAAGTAACTATGTTTTGCTGAAGTTGTTTTGTTCCTATGCAGAATGAACATAAAATCAACAGTGACTTTTAAGAGTTTTAGTGTTTTTGTTTTTGGGGGGTTTTTTGTTTTGTTTTTTGAGGGGGGGGGTTGTTTTTTTTTTTTTGTTTTTTTTAAAACTTAAATGATTTCAATTATAGTTCACAATTTGCCACCAATCAAATGTGTTACGTTATTTGTGTGATTCTTAGATATGTTGGTTGTTTTCTTTTATTCGTTTCAACGGAGTCGTTTTGTGGGGGGTTTGGGGAGTTGATTTTAATCAACTCTCCTTTGCACTTACTCGGGCAAAGCGAAATTGTTTGGACCTAAGCACAAATCAATACCGCTGACAACACTTAGTTCTTGAAAATAACCGATAAATTCGATGCTATGTATTCTGAAGCATTGTTTTTCAAGAAAACTTATTTATTAATACCATGAAAATAATAATATTTTAAATTGTACAAACAGTTTAGATATTTTTTAATGTCGTATGTATTCCTACAATGTAGTTCAATGTAGTCTCGTTCAACCAGAGTCTCTCTTGCTTGTCGAAGATAAACGGAGACAGCCGAGCGTTTGGTTGAACAAGACAAGAGTTCAATCTTGCCTGGATCCATACAATATCTCAGAAATATTTCGATTACTGATAATACTTGCCACGCAAAATCACATATCGTTGATTTTTATTAAATGATAATCGATAAAATCAACTCCCGTCAGTACTTCAGTACTTTGATTTTAAATAGTGACTTTATGATTATTTTAACATTGGTACGCATTTATATAAGTCGGTTAAACTACCATTTTTCATTAATAAAACAAAAAGTTTCATTTTTGAGATTTATTAAATCGAACCCTCAGTCTGGTTAAATTCAAACCATCACTACTGTCTGTCATTTATTTATCATTATTGCGGTCGGTTTCCCTTAGTTGTTTTTCCTGATCTGGTCCTTTTTATATTGTATAGTTTCTATTTTGCGGGGTTTTTTTCTTCCCTTTTTTCTTGTAGTATATATATATATATGCACCTCTGACAATTTGGTTCTATATAAATATTTATTCTTTGAATTTGCTTCGGTAGTACTGATATATTTGGTTTAAGCTAATTAACTTGAACTATATAGCTCCTAATGGTACACTTTTGAAGTATTCAAACCGTGTTACAGTCACTGACGGTTATTGCAGGGGTTTTTTTTATAGTGCCACTGCCTACCGTAACATGGTACCTTTGTTTAAAGGTCTTTTTCGAAAGAACCGTAGATTTTGGCTATAATTCTAAGCACGTTTACAAAGAATAGTTGGTACCTCTTTTTTCTTCAACGGTATGATTCCTCTTTGTCAGAGATCGAACCTTTGACACCCAACTCATGGGATAGATGTCACTTTTGTACAGTACCATTGTACCACAGTAATTGCTTTTTTAAGCGATGCATTATCCCCTAACGCATTAACATATCACTTGCAAAAAGACTTAAAGATTGTTAATTGATGCCATTTTAGGGGTATAAATATAGGCCTACATTCAGATAAGAGAAAACAAATAAAAAATCGAGTGTGCTTAAGAATTTATTATACGATCCATTAAAAATAGTTTTTTTAATTAAAGATGTCAAGTATCTCTTCACATGGTTATTGGAGTTCAACTTTATCTTTTAGAATTAACAATAAGTTTAGGAGTCTCGGAAGTTAATGATTTAATGTCTTCCCTATATATGTCATTGTCCCAACAAGTGAAAGACCTCGTGTGGTTACATACTACAAGTAGTTTTCCAACGCATGCACCCATCTCTCTGTTTGATTTAACTTCATTTGCCATATTAATAAAGAAATGACATTATACTCGAAGACATACATGTGTAAAATCCAATCTCAAATTTTTCCAATTTATTTTTAAATGTTTGTTTGCATGCAGACCTCTGCTTGATATTTTATCGGGTTGTTTTAATTTATAGATATATATTTGGTTTGTATTATTAGTTGTTTTATTTTCATTTTTTTAGGGGGGTGGGTTTTTTTCGGTGGGATGTGGCAGGGGTTCGGTTAGTGTTAAGGTTGTGGTTTTTTTTTCTTAATTATGTTACAGTTATTATGTCTTTCTTCAAAAAAGGGAGGGCATATTGCTTTGCTGCTGTGCGTCTGTCTCTCTGTTTGTCGATCGGTCCACAAAATATCCGTTCATTTTCTTTGCAGAGATTGCACATATTGTTTCACAAACATATCTTGTTATTATTGATTTTACCAGCCTAAGGATTTATAAAAATTGAACGATCAGCAAATTTTGGTCGAAATGAATTTTTTTTTCATACTTGTCATATTTTGTTATGTTTTTCAGCAATAACTACACAAGGCAGTTTTAAAAAGCGGATGAGAAATGAGGCATCTTTTGCATAACCATTATGATGTCATATAATTATATATTTCTCAATACGACAACATGATACATAGTTCAATTAACCACATTAAACGTTTTAAATTGTATTGAGTTGTTGCTTTCGTTTTTGATATACACTTCGTAAATGTGAGCGTTTAGTTTTCCATGTCTTAGGGTTAAGAGGAGTACTAAGGTACTTGCAATTCATTGAGAGTTAAAAGAACCCCTTTCCGTTGTTATTTTAGACATTTTAAGATAATAAGTGCTGTCAGTCTTTGTCATTTTCTTGATGCATTCTTAGAGTAGATATTTTTTCAATGCTCTGACCAATGGAAACGCGCGACCACTCACGATAAATACACCCCAAAGCAAAATTCGTAAAACACTAAACATGAGTAATGGAAAAATAACTGGACATGATTACCATGTTTTGCAAGAATTCTGCACTCGCTCCATATTTGTTACATTTCAAATCCCGGCCCTATCCTCCTTTAATCTTATTTCATTTAAAACAAAGAACTGCTGCCGCACCTTTTACAAAACCGTACGATATTAAGCTATTGTTTTCTATAAGGAAGTATTGTTGTTTCAATAGGAAAATAGTGCTTCAAGTTTAATGATCAAGCTTTTAAAAACCTAAGGAGAAGAAAACCCCAGGATAAGAAAAGCTTTTATGGATTAAAAATAAGTTATTTATCCATCATGATACAAAGCCATTGGTTTCTTTGTAATTTGGAAAGGATATTGATTTTGTCTCGTTCCAAATACTATTTAGAAACAAATAGTAATTGTAGGTAATGGAAAATAACATTTTTTTTTTTGTTTTAAAAAGCTAATTGTTATTGGTCACCACATCGACAGCTTGTAAGTCTAAAAAATTTTCGAAAAGTAAGATCACGGACATAGTCTTCTGTAATAAAAGTGTACCACATAATAAGTTCTAATGTCAGCATCTAGATAATTAAAGGGGCTGAGTTAGTGGGTAAAGCACCCCTAAATTCCAACTTTCTTTACATAGTAATGTATCCTTTGGAGTGGGTCTGGATCAGTGCCTGATTAATCTCACAGGTCTCTTACTATAGGGACAATGAAGTAATACACTCCCGTAGCTTCCAATTGAGTTGGTATCAGTGAAAAGTCAGTGTGAAAATGTTTAGTACTGCCATCCTCTTTCTGCGGTAATTATATTATTTATGCACCAGGACTGCCTATATCTGTGTCTTAGCAGCCTAAACAGTCTTAAAATGTTGCTCACCGCCCAAAAAAAAAAATCATTTTAGTACAAGTACCGTTATTGCGCTTTTGTGCATGTGTGTGTGGTTTTTTTTTTTATTTTGGAACGGTCGCTAAAAATAGGAAATCAGGTCGGATAATATTTTTAATTTATGCATTTATTAAGCAAAATTTGTCGAGGAACTAGAAAAACTAAGAGGGCTTGATTGTCATAGCCATTTTTTATACTAATTTTGTAATCCCCTTGAGAATAAGATATTGGGAAATATTCAAATTTGAAAGCTTCAAAATTAAAGAAGATCTCAATGCTAATTTGTTCCCCACCTAACCTCCTTAAGCAAAAAAAGAGGATTTTGTGAGCCGTCGCTTTTGATTTTTTTCTATGTTTAAGACTCGAGCATTGCTACTTTTTTTTTTGTTGGTGAGCAATTTATGCTAAAATTCGAAAGGACAATAAAGTTGACGCTGTGCTAGATCATCGCTCTGAGAGCGAAAATCACCACAGTACTCAGTTTACTTTGAAAAACGATACCTTGTGGGGTTTTTTAGCTCACCTGAACCGAAGGTTCAAGTGAGCTTTTCTGATCACCCGTTGTCCGTCGTCCGTCCGTCCGTCTGTCCGTCTGTCCGTCCTTCTGTAAACTTTTCACATTTTTGCCAAATTAAACCAAACTTGGTACAAAGCATATTTATGAAAAGGGGATTCTAAATTGTTAAAATAAAGGGGAGATAATTACGAAACAGTGAAAATAGGGTGCATGTCTTTAAAAATCTTCTTCTCAAGAACCACTGCACCAGAAATGCAAATATTTACATAAAAGCTTGTATATATAGTGAAGATTCTAAATTTTAAAAAGCGTGATCCCCGGACCAAAACTGGGGCCCCAGGCGGGGTTCAAATTTTAACATGGAAATACATTGGAAAAATGTTTAAAATTCTTCTTCTCAAGAACCACTGCACCAGAAATGCCAATATTTACACAAAAGCTTGTATATATATTGAAGATTCTAAATTGTAAAAATCGTGACTACCGGTCCAAAACTGGGGCCCCAGGCGGGGTTCAAAGTTTAACATAAAAATCCATAGGATAAATGTTTAAAAATCTCCTTCTCAAAAACTACTGCCAGAAATGCCAATATTTACACAAAAGCTTGTATATATAGTAAAGATTCTAAATTGTAAAAATCGTGACCCCCTGACCAAAACTTGGGCCCCAGGCGGGGTTCAAAGTTTAACATAAAAATCCATAGGATAAATGTTTAAAAATCTCCTTCTCAAAAACTACTGCCAGAAATGCCAATATTTACACAAAAGCTTGTAATATATAGTAAAGATTCTAAATTGTAAAAATCGTGACCCCCGGAACCAAAACTTGGGCCCCAGGCGGGCCGGGCTACAACTTAAACATAGAAATATGTAGGAAAATTGTTTAAAAATCTTCATATCAAGAACCACTGCACCAGAAACGCCAATATTTATACAAAAGCTTGTATGTACAGTGAAGATTCAAAATTATAAAAATCATGACCCCCGTATTAAATCTGGGGCTCCAGGCGGGGTTCAAAGATTAACATAGAAATAAATAGGATAAATGTTTTAAAATCTTCTTCTCAAGAACCACTGCACCAGAAATGCCAATATTTATACATAAGCTTGTATGTATAGTGAAGATTCTAAATTGTTAAAATTGTGACCCTCGGGCATAAAACTAGGCCCCCAGGCGGGGTTCAAAGTTTAACATATATAAGAAAAATGTTTAAAAATCTTCTTTTCAACAGTTTGGGATATTTCTATGCATACATCCTTGGCAATTGTAGATTCTAAAGTGTTAAAATCATGACCCCCAGACTAATACTGGGGCATCAAGAGGGGTTCAAAGTTTAACATAGAAATATATAGGAAACATGTTATAAAAATTCTTCTTGAGAACTACAATGTCATACTTTGTGAGACTTTACTTGGATCCTTAAATAGTGAAAACTTTAAATTATAGAAGCCATTTAATACTGGGGCCCCAGGAGAAGCGGTTGAATGTTTTTTCATAGAAAGATAGGAGGGAACATGTTTAAAAATCTTATGATGGAGAACTACAATGCTTCAATTTGTGAGATTACTATGCAAGCATTCTCAAATTGTAAAGTTTCTAAATTGTGGAAGCCGTGACCCCCAGACTAATATTGGGGCCCAAGAAGGGGTTCAAAATTAACATAGAAATATATAGGGAACATGTTTACAAATCTTCTTCTCAAGAACTACAGTGTAACAGTTTGTGAGATTACTTTGCAAGCATCATTGGCTATTGTAGATTCTAAATTTTATATATATATATATATATATATATATATATATATATATATATATATATATATATATATATATATATATATATATATATATATATATATATATATATATATATATATACAAAATTTGTGTAATTATAAAGCTATAATACGTGTTGTATTTAGTCAGTTAAATATCAAAAATTGTTCCCAAAAAAAAAAAATAAGAAGAGTTTGCATTATCATTGAAATTTGTATTTAAAATATGATGACTGATTGTCGGCATTAATTGACATTAAAAAAACTTCTGTGTCAAATCAAAAAACCAAATTCAACCAGAACTCACTTCCGTTCTATTAAAACATGGGACGTCGGAATCAGAGAAAGCGGTCCTCGACAATATGACTCCATAATTCAGTGAGAACTTGCGTCAACCCGGAAACAGCAAACTGCTTTCATCCACTTAAAAACATATTTCTTCCTCCCCATTTTATAGAATTAGTTTGTTTTATCTATTGTGTTTAAACTGTTTCTTCTCCTGTGTTTTTCGTAATCACAGTTTCGTCCCTGGAAATGGTTTCTATTCGAGGGGAGCCGAGAAAAATTCCCCTACTGTTATCAAGAGTTTTGATTGGTCATTTGATTCAGATTGATTTCTAAGACCAGTTTTGAAACCATCGATATTACATGAAATTTTCAGTCACTGTTTTGCAAAAATCACTTTTTTATTAATTAATAAAAATATTTATTATTCTTTATCTACAATCGATTTTTTTTCTCCAAAGTATTTCTTTTCTCAGCATTTTGATGACCTTTTTGTACCAGTCACAATTATAATAGTTTTATTTTAGTTTTAATAAAGATTACAAGTTCTATGTAGTTGACTTAAATTTTTATAGATGATTTAAGTACATGTGTATCTTTAATCATACAGAACGAAAACAAAGTTTGAATTTTCGTTAAAATCTAATTTTATGTTAGATGCAGAAATAACGCAAAAAACAAAACTGTTCCCATGAATTTTCAATCAATGTTTCTTTCGGAAGAGATACTTTTAAAATCACCGGGTGCCCCTTGATTATAATTAAAAGATCGGAACTGCTACTTAGATCCAAGCAGAGATAATTCTTATGTTATGTTCACTGTAAGCTTTAGCCATTAAGCAACGTATGCTTACATTGTTATGTACATAGGAACAATCATGCAAAAATCGTGAACGTTTTCTTCGTCAATCGATTGGAAAAAAAATATATCAAATTCAAGTTGATCAACATTTACTCTTCTTAATAAAAAAAATATCATTTTAATGCAAAATTTTGCTTTGCTATTAGACGTAATTGTATACTAGTATTTTAATATGTTTAAAAAGAATAAAGAAAGGTCAAGAATATTGATATTCCTTGGTTTGGACTGAACAGCAAAATACATGACTGTGATAAGATATTGGTTCGTCTCACAGCCACATGTATGTCCTGGCCTCACATTACCATTGTTCAAAGAGGGAGACAGACACACCTACCTTTATAGAGAAAGGAGGTTCCACCGTATTCAGAAAAAAAGCATCACCCTAAAAAATTACATGATACATGTACTAATAATTGGTCGGGCATAAGGACATTACATGCTTCCTTGTCAAACTGCCAACCAACATTTTTTGCACTTTTCTAAAGAGGGTGGGGGTTGTGGTGGGGGTGAAAGGTCCCGCTACACTATGTATACTATATTTCGTATACAGTGCTGGCCATACTATATCGATGCAATGCTGGTCATCTCTGATAGAATTACCAACTTTCACAAACAGTCGTCAGTTTCTGGAGTGCATTACCTTTATTATCCCCCAACAAATTTTCCGGTGATGCTTAAGATGAAAAGAAGAAAAAGATAAATACTCTAGGTGGATTGACCAAGAGGAACATCAATTCTTGAGTAGCCATTTGGGCGTTAATGCAATTAGAAACCGTTCCTCATAAAATAGATAAACGGCCAGAATAGCTCTATTAGTGGAAGCTCCGTGTCAGACAAAGGAAGGTGGAATTATGATTAAGGGTGTTTTCTGCTGCTATTTGTATCCTTTCCTTATTATTGTTCACATATTAAGAAAAAAAAAAATCAGGAAAATTAGTAAATAGATTTTTTTGTTAAAAACTATAAACTATAAGCCTCGTCAAAATCAATGGCCAGGGAGTAAATGTTTAAAAAGAAAATATACGTAAATTAATGAACGTCAATATATAACAAAATTAACAATAAAGTGTGAGCCAAAGGGGTAGCTAAGAGTTCCACTGATTTAGCTTTTTAAGTATTCCTTTATTAATGCATCAATCATTTGCCTCTATTTTTCATTTTTTTACGGGGGGGGGGGGGGATAGCTAATTAGTGTCTAGAATAGATAATTTGAAAAAAAATGAGGTTTAATTTATCTCGAACACTTGAATTTAGTAAACTTGATAAAACTCATGGGATTTGTTTTAAGTAACATTAATTCAGGAAAAAGAAAATTCTTGGCCCCAGAAAAAGTGAAGAAATGAATTATATGCCAATTAAGCAGATTCCTGTTACTAAAAGAGCCCATCTCTGGTTCTGTTGTAAACACTATGATAACAGCCATCTTTGAGGCTTCCCAACACAGTAATGAATTGATTCAATCTGATAAGATAAGCTATATGTATTGTAGGCTTCAATGAAATTCAGTATCCCGAGTGACAGATAAATGTATGTCTTTTGTTTTCAGAGGTGCAAAGTGGATAATTTGAATGGATTCAGGCGTCTAAATGAGATGATTCTGGGCTATCGAATGCTATTTTTTCACCTAGAAATAACAGTATCAAGATTTTTACAGGCATTTGACACATTCCTTTCGATGTAATTTGCTGGAAAACTGTTAAATTTACCCTTGCAATTACTTAGTGTTGGAAAATTTATGCGAGATTTGTGTTTTGTGGCTGTTTTCTTTCGTTATACAAATCTTCTTTGAATCAAAAAAAGTTCATAAGATTTAAAGGATGAATGAAAAGATTTATCAAATATTTCATTGTTTCGCAAAATTCGTGCGTGGTCTTAAATTGCATTTTAGTTTAAGAGACAAATTTTCCTTCCAGATTTCAAGCTTTTTAGAGCTAACTGCATCTGTAACATTAAAGATATAATTGGAACATGCCGATGTGACTTATCAAATGTGATATATTTCATCTATGCATGCCTGGTCCTTTGATGCGCGTGCATTGTTTGATACGTCCTACTACTCACGCGCAAGCACGAGGTTATCGCCTACATCCATTCATCATAGATGTTCGCATGTCAACGAAAGCTTCTCGAATGCTGCTTTATCATTTCATCAATTTCAGATTCACTTGGTTGATAGCATGTGCATATTATATACAAAATGTAAAAAAGAAACACGGAAATTTTATTTGCTGGAAATAAAAAAAAATTCAACAATCGTAAAATCTGCAAGAAAGAAGGGAACTTAGAACCCAGCATGACATCATTAAGAAAGCGTATATCGACATTGCGATAAGGTTAGGCCGTTATCGCGCATCGTTTAACGTAAGACCCGGAGTTTGGTCTGCACGTGCAGCATGTATATTTATTCCTTTGCTTGAGTGCTTCAGACGACATCATCAGAACTTTCAAAGGCAAAGGCTTGTAGTTTCAAAGAAGCGTGTTTCAGAAACGTTATTGAATATGAGTTTTTGATGTGTAGTATTCTTCATAAATTCAAACAATAATTCGGAAGAGATAATATAAATATCAAAGAATTCTGGCTTGCCTCTCGAGATATATGGGGTCTTGGTTCTTCTAAGTAAACATCAAAAATCGAAGAAGATGGTTACGCGATAATTTGAACGAAAGCAATGATTTTAATGGTAACTGTAAAATTATGGGACCAGAAATAGAAAAAAAACACTCTTAAAAATATTCAGCCTCATTTCGTATTAGAAAAAAAGTATATAAGCTAAAAATGAGAGATTTTGATAGATACATACATTTTCCCGATTTATGAAAATATGATTATGCATGTATGTTTATTCAAGGCTTTTCAGGGTTAAATATTAATAAATTTCGGTCATGTAAGTTTTCTTTAATTTATGCTTATTAGGATTTCAGCCATGTTTTAGATACTTTCCAAACCTATGGCTAATCGGTTACAGGACTTGTTCTTACTACGAAATTATTTACTATTTTACATTGATATTTTAAGTGATTTGCAATATTATAGCATTAAATGATTTATTTTTGACGTCGTCGTGTCAATAACTGCCGTCAGGTGAGCAGACAAATTGAATAACGCGCGTTAGCGCGTTATGATAATTTGTCTGCTCACCTGACGGCAGTTATTGACACGACGACGTCAAAAATAAATCATTTAATGCTTATATTTACATTCCCTTACTAAAGAAATCAATTGTTTACTTAAATAAATCGATATTAAGTGCAGATCACGGAGGGAGTGAATAAGTAACAGCAAGAACAACTGTTTTGTGAAACCGGTTTAAACTGGTTTTCACATAGACTGTTGAGATGAGATCGACGAGCATGAAAATATAATCCATGATAAATAACTCTTGAAATGTTGCTTTTTACAATAAAGTCAACCTTCTTGTCGAATAATTATAAAACATGGTGTTTTGACAACATTCATGAAATATATTTTTTAACCGATAACATAGAAATCACTGTTTGAGAACTACTTATGTAAATTACTCGTAAATTCATACGCAGTGTTTAAGTGTTGCATTTAGAGGCATTTAACCATCACGGAATTTAATGGAAAAACACAGTAGAATGTAAATATAATACTGTAAACCAAACACAGGAAGGATGACCTTGTGTCGTTCAGTCAACTGAATGTTAACCTTAAGGTCTGCATGAAAGGAGGCTTAATGACATAATTCTGCCTTTATCGCCTTCCAGTTCACTGAATGGCACAGCCTCGACCATTTCCGCTGGCGAAAAAAATATTTTTCGCCCACGGAAATGGCCGAGTAGTTACGATTGGTGAAAAGTTCAGCTAAATTGATGGAACAGCAATTGTTTTTCAGTGCGAGACAGATACTGTACGTCACTTTGTCATGGTTATAGTGACGTGATATCATTACTTTGATCTTTAGCCTTTTTCTGTGTTATAGTTCTATAACTGCAAAAGCTTACCTAACTCTTATTAAGAAAAATAATCGCAGCACATACTGTTTGTTTGGTCCAAGGATACATGAACTATATATATACAGGGTCATATTTTGAAAAGTGTTTTCTCTCAAAGATTTTACACCGTTATAAATTCGCCATAACAGAGCTACTTTTTATAGATAACTTGACTGTAATGTAGATTAGCCCCTTCTTATTATTTAAAAATCAGACAATGAAAGCGCAAGAAGCAAAAACTTCCGGCTTACAGTACATCTACTGTATATGCAATAAATGTAGTCTCTTGAAAATCGCTAAATAAAGTCGCTCCGAAGGAAAGTTGATGATGAAAAGGGTCCGGGAAATGTTTTATGAAGCGAGTTTTTCAGTTTGTTCTAATTTCTGCTTTTGTTAAGAAACGGTTAACGTTAAAATGAATATTCAAATTTTAACTCTTAAAGCTCTTCGATTCAAATTTCCAGGTTACATGTATGTGCATATGAAATTTGATGCACGCAGTTGCATAATCCAAGGGAAATTATAGCATACATGTATTTCATGGTCCCTCCCAACATTGAAAAATTGAAGGATATATAAAGTGTAAGTATTAAATAAATGAATATTATGGTACACGGAAAGTAGAACCCAACTCCAAAATGCCTACGATGTTGATTTCTGCAAACATTATATTTTTCATTCCGTGGATTCGTTTCATTGAGAGATCGGAAATAACAATGGTATATGGCGGAAATCAACACTTGTCCTTTGTAACACCAGTTATTACCGTCTAAAAGTGTTCAAACAGTTGTTTGCCGACAAAAACAAAACAATGCTATAATTGGATTCAGCGCTTATTTTCGATTGTGACAATTTTTCGAAATTATCATTCAATTGCCACATTTATTGCTTTATTATTATGTCTCTCTGTTCGTAAATTTTAGTCACACCCTTTTTGTGATTCCAACGAAGTTGCATACAAAAATTCAAAGCCATTGCGATACTGTAAAGAGTTCTGTTAAAACAATGAAAAATGGCAATTCATCCAGTTTCATTTTTTTGTGTGCTGCTCTACTGAATTTAAATATGTTGCTTTAGAATTTGATTTACAGAGAAAAAACCTTTATAGATCGATTTCTTTAATGCATAACAAATAGAAATCTACAACAGTTACAAGACTTTGGCAATCTGAACTCGATGTCAACTTGATAGACTAAACCCACAAGCCGTTCATTTTTCTCCCCCGACTATCAATATGTGAATCACTCAAATTGTTCAACTTTATCATTGAATTTCTTTCAACTGAAGAGATGGTATTTTGCGTAGATAAATTCATGTGGTCCGCGATTATATAGAATTGATCTGGATTGATATCTGAGTAAGTGTATACTAAACATATGGTTTATATATACGCTGGCTGCAGGTTAATACAAAAAGTATGCTGAATTCTGTGACGTCTTATGAAATTTTCAAGTGAGGAATTTTGTGACGTCTTTTTGAAATTTACGAGTGTTCAGTTTCAAAAAAAATATTAAAAACCAACTTTTTTAACATGTGAGCAAAATTAGAATTCAATACTTTACGTCATAAAATGTGGAAATATTTATGTTTTAAACAAAAATCTATAATTGCAAGAGAATTTTTTAAAATACAAATTGAGAGTCCTGTTAGATTATTTTACACTGATGAGACGTTTCATTTTTCACACACTCTCATTTCAGTCAAATTTAAAGTAAAATGATATTAATTTTTCTATGTTATCAGTTGTTGTTTTTAATTTTTTACCTACTTGCTATACGTAATATTTGCAATCTACGATGATCAATCTATCGAACATTGATGAAAAGAAAATTCATTAAAAAAAAAGAGATAACTTTTTTTCAATGTTCGAATGATTACATATGCTGTTCTTTTTTTATTAATCTTGACAGGTTTTTTTTAACACAGGGTGTCGGAGTAGATAGCGGGGATGTGGAGGAATTGGTTTTTGCATTGTGTTTTGTAAACAGTCAAGGATTTGATGACGTGATCAAACCCACTCTTTGTTTTTCAGCCTGACAAAACTCACCTGTCAAATCAAAATTTAAACTTTAGACTGTTTGAAGAAGTTTTTTACATTTGATTTTCTGATTTTGTTCCCGCTTTTTGCAGGTGCGCTTGCATGTTTAAACATCAGGGACATGTAACTTGTCCACATTGGTGGTGGTGGTTGGGGGGGGGGGGGGGGGGGGGTGAGTAATATATGACAACCTGTGTGACTTAACGGCAAAGAGGAATTTGTTATTTTCTCCGCAAACCGGAAATTAAGATTTTATTTGTCAAAATATTGTTTTATTTCAAAATTATTCATTTCATGTCATATAAAAAGATATTATATCATTATTCATTATGAAAACTTTCAATTCATAATATATACAAACTCATTGCATCCTTACTATTTGCATTTGAACATTGAAAATAATGCAACTTAATTCACGTGCTGCCCATTAATTATAAAACATATCAAAGAATAACTGCGTAGTAATGATGGAAAAAAAAACTATCATCGCACTCTAAACTCAAAAAAGCTAAAAAACACAAAAGAGTTCCTTATGACAGATAAGTATACATGAATCCACTCTAAATTCGATTGCACAGTGACAATTTAAGCTCAGTTTTTTCCGAAGAATGTGCTATAAACAGCAATGTTTCAATTAGGAAAATACTCATTGATTATCTCTTCCCCTTCCTCTTGCATAATGGGTTTCAGCACACCAACTGTTCTTCCGTCTACATACTTGGCCTACGAGACAATTATTGTCTATGTACAGTCATAAACTCTTCACCAAACTTGACATTCAGCGGTCATCGGGTCTAACTGTAATCAAAACTTAGCCCGCCAAACCAAATAAAAGGAGGTACTTGCAGACCAATACCAGCGTGTGGTTGCCATGAATGAAAAAACCGTGGAAATATTTTCGATAAATTCAGATCACAACCCGAAGTCTCCATTCCCTCTTTTCTCAAGTCTCTTGCAATGCAAGGAAGTGGCATTGAGAATATGTCTCCTCTTGCCTTCAGTGTTAAGGCGCAGCCACACATAGCAATGCAGTTAAAGAGTTTCGTGGTTGGGATCGCCATCTTTGCCTACAGAGGGCGTTCTGGTGGCGAGATCCCGGTCATCATTCCGGCGGAAGTCTTTGGGCTGATGCTCTCCACGATCAAGGACAGGCAGTCCAAGCTGGAGACGTTTCCGCAATGTGCTTGCTGCTGCGCTTGCGCAGATGTCTGTTGGTGATGTTCGTAACCTTGAAATATAATTAATATACATTATAACATGCTTATACTGAATTCATGCTTTCATCAAAACCAGTTACAATTCCTACAAATCTTAGACAGTATTTTGATTTTTTCGGATAAAATGAATGACGTTTATATATAAAGAATAAAACCTGTGTGTCCGAGGCACTTCGCTAAAGTGTGTATTACTGTAGTTTTAGCATAACAGCTCTGTGTTTTGATTTTTTTCGGAGGGGGGGGGGGTCAAATACTTGTTTTATTTTTGTGAGAAGAGTATATTAGAGTTATTGATTTAAAACACTTTATTTTGATTTGTTCCTTGAGCTTACACTAAAATATTCAAAGTTTCATTTATTTACATACATTTTACCAATTTAGCATTGTAAAATAATATCAAATATTTAATCGTTTTCTGAAACGAAAAAAAAAGATATCTTTCTAATGAATCCTAGAATAAAAATACATGCAGAAGAAAATCAATTCTTATGCAACGCTTTATGGTGTGGAAAAAGTTACACGCATACATACGTAAAAAAGCAGATTGACAATGATTGTAACAATTATAAACTGATCTTGGAAGGAATTCAGAAATTACAATCATTACGTTTATTGGATGTACACGTTTAGCACCAAAAAGCCGGAAAGTATTAAATATATCTATATTTCAGTGAATAAAATTCCTCAATAAACAGGCTGTATCATGTCGTCTCTACACTGAATCAACACAAACAGTAATTCTAAAGTTTAAAAACACGGAACTACTGTGTATAACATGATACTGTTTGCCACAAATAACAACATATTTGTCATGAGTGAGCCGCAAATAAATAACCGTTCAACACAAAATTGACCCCGCAATGCATGTTATCATATAAAAGGTGAAAGTACTTTTAGAGTTGCTTGCAATGAAATTGTCTAAAACTGAAATCTGTTCTACATGTTTTTTCACTTCCCAGAAACTTTTCTTTAAATTGTGCATAAAAGCCCATTATTTCACTTGCATATATCTAATGTGCTCTTCACAAAAGTTTGAACATGGTATTTTCTTAGAAGTGTGCGTATAAGCAAATCAAAACTTTTAGTTAATGATGTAAAGAATTTCGAAATACCGCGCATTTCATTTCATATTGTATTCAAAATTTAAAATGTAATAATACCTATAAAGACAGAGTCTAGTAAAGGGGTAAATTCTATTATGCGTCGTATCTTGCCTAGCGGTCCGCTTGGCAAACGTATCAATTAACTCCAACTCCTTAATGCATTCTGAGTTGATATATCCTATTCTTTTTTGACAAAGCGCATCTTTATGCAGGGTAATTCTTCAGAACAAAATAGATACAACAGACGGGGGCTCATGCAGGCAGGAATTAAGGCACAATTTGTCTTTCGACGCCATAAAAAAAGAATTATGTAAAATGCCAAATGTTTTAATGGAACTTCAACGCTGATGAGGATACCTGGTTTTAAGTATATAAAACTGTAAAGAAAATACAGGAAGAAATTTAAAGCTAGCCGGGTTTTCGTATCCTGTAGCATGCTGCTGGAATTTCCAACTAAGGAAAACATCGTTGAAAATACAATGTATTATAAATAGAAATTTCCTAGAAGCATTTCTAATTTATTTTTTTTAAATAATGTGCTAGATGGTTTTTTTTCAGGGGGAATTTCATAAGACTTTATACAAGTGTACACAACCAATTATCGGTTACAACAGAATCAAAATATTTTATAGCTATTGGCCGAAAAATGACACAATCAGGACACAGTCAGGATAATGAAATATTATTTGATAAAAGTGTATCATATTTATATTGTATACACGATGCATTTATATTTTAATTTTTAGTACTTGCAGAGAGAGAGAGAGAGAGAGAGAGAGAGAGAGAGAGAGAGAGAGAGAATGAACTTGATTTATTTCACAACGATAAACAAGTTCGTCAACATCTCGTTGGCATGGATGTTAGCGCGAGGGGGTCATTGATGTGGGGGGAAGCCGGATTGCCCGGAGAAAACCCACGCGTCCAAAAGAGAGAGAGAGAGAGAGAGAGAGAGAGAGAGAGAGAGAGAGACTCACCATTGCCGTGGGTGTACCCCGGATGTACGTCGCCTAGGTGATGGAGTTTGTCGTAGTACTGGGGACTATTGACAGTCTGTAAATAGTAAACAAGAAATTTAGGGTTTTTTTATTTTTTAATTCCCAAAGTTTTAGAAAAATGAATAAATATGATAGATATAATATATATAATCATATAATACACCAAAGGGAATGGATATGATATTTTAAAGAAAAAAAATCCAACGTTAACATGAGTAAGAGGTATATTACAGAAGAAAAGCTGTTGGGGATGTACACTTCGCCATTAAAAAACAAAATACATCTGAAATTTGAATATTGATTTTAAACTTCATCTTATGAAATGTTCATCGTATTGCTGCCTTGAAAATGAGATGCCGGAAGATTATCATATAAAATGATACTGATATTCATTCACTTTAGTTTACTCTTCTTTGTTACATGTATATTTAACCACTATATATGCATGCTTATATTATGTAACCTTTGTTTTTATGCTAGATGTATAACAATTGAGGATTTTCCAGGCACTTATTAAACACAGCGCCTTCTTGTGTTGTGTGAACCAAAAATTATGACGGTCGAAAGAGCGGGATTGAAGACTTTATCCTATTTTTCTCTTCAGCACTCAGAATTGAATTTCATCAAGTGAGCATCACTCAGAAAAATTTCCGACAATGCATATTCTGTAAGTGCTTGGGGATGCCGAATTCAAAGGACTGTTTCAATGATGTATCATTTGGTTCCAAAGGCCCTTTTTACTTTCGAATTAAAACTACACGTGTGTCCGGGCTTTTAATGAAATGGAAAACTAAATATGGAATAAATGATCACTTAAATAATTGAAATTAACAATTATTGTAATTTAATTCCAAAAAAAGGACAGGTGTTTGCTTTTCAATCAAGGACTCTATTGATGAACAGTTTAATGAGTTCAGCTAGAGATAGGAACATACACAAACAGTTTAATCATTTCAATTTCCGTGATATTCAATTGGTTTACATGTAAATTTGACAAATCCCAACGTAAAGTGCGCATGCATTATTGTAGATGTTTAAATTTTATATCAGCATAATAAGGTTTATCAAAATTGTTCATTTATTACATGGTGTAATTTATATATATGACATATCAGATTTCATATCATAATTAGTTTAAGAAAGACCAATATTATTTATTGTATGTCGATGCAAATTAATATGTGCGTTCTTTTCTTGTCTTTCGAGCGATTTATATTAACTTTCAATTTCTGCTGAAAATGTCAAATGCTTCAAATTTTAATAGAAGTTTGTGAAATTCATCAATGGTTCTTTGTGAATGAAATGAAAACAATTGTACAACATAATAGCTTCTTTTTCAAAATTTAAATGCAAACTAAATCTCCTTTTTGTTAAATTTTGCTTTAGTTTTATTTTTTTTATTTTTGCGGAATAATTCAGCAAAACCATGTCTAAGACTACTTTTTTGGTTTGTAGCGTCTAATAAAATCATGGTCCTTTCTTTCTCATCACAGTTTTTGTTAAGAGTTTGCGTTATTTATATCATTTAAGATTGCAAAAGAATCAAATTGAATCATACAAATAATTAGATCCATAGAAAGTCTTTTTTTCTACAACATATAGCAATGTTTTTTATCACAACGAACGCGTTTCGCTTTATTAAAATTCAAGGTTTTTTGTAATACACCTTCTAGGTCGTATAGAATTTAACAATTTAATGAAGGTTGCAATACTGCAATATGAACAAATATGTATTTTTTGTTTCTTTATTTAAAAGATCATTTAAGATTTAGCATCAGTCTTGAAAGATTTTATGATTGTTCAATTTGATCCAGAGTGGGGAAAAAATGAAAAAAAACATATAGAACAGTGATAAAAGACAAAAGGAAGTCATTGAAAAATTCACCCCTTGGAGAATTTCAAAACGGAAGAATATGATAATTAGGAAACCCACTGCAGAGGAAACAGGCGGACCAGAAAGGAAGCGCCATTCTAATTGCGCTTCTCTCGATTCACTCTGCTCTTGAGATTAATCGGGTGTGAATACATGTCAAACTGCGAGACTACGTAAATATTCTCTCAGAAAGGAAATATTGTTTAAGTGCCAGGCTATTTTAATCTTCTAAATAGCTAAAAAGAATATGAATTACAAGATTTCGTTTCAAAAAATACTTTTTTCCAAATCACGTGATAAGTAATCATGACATAATCATATATGCACCCTCAAATACGTGTTCGATACACTGCCCACGTGATCAGTGCAGCCATTATAATAATATTATGGCAGTGATTGAAACTGAAGTTAGCAATTAATCACATTCAAATATATTTCGCGGTTTAAAAAAATATAGCATCCATCATATTTTGCAGAGACTATGTTGCATTCAAATAGCCTCATTACGAGTTTCTGGATCTTTTTGTTTTATGTAACATAATATATGTATACTCACAATCCGTTACAAAAATTCCTGGAGTGAACTTTAAACAACAAACCAAATTTTGAAATAAGTAGCAAAATTACTTGATATGTTAATTAGTGCAATAGTGGAAGAATTTCGTCGTATAACACATTCTGACTATATCAGTTTGTGCATTGGAATTTAGATATTCTAGAATTATTTATCGAGCATCCTGATACAGTTTAAAAATTAATCTTATAGTGTATTTTTGTCCAAGGGTGCTCAGTTTTCTTCCGTGTTTCCTTATCTCTATGTCCAAAAAATGTCACTATTTCGTTTTTGCCGGGTTTTTTTTTTTTATAATTTTTACGTAGAATTGAATAATTAAACTATGCCCATTTTCCCATGAAGACAAAGTTCAGAAAATGTTTACTGCAGCTAATATACATGCAAATATCGTGCATTGATCAATTTTAACGGCAAAGTCTTTATTCTATTGTCTGATTTGCAACACGTTAATGTGCCGGTTTGAACAAAAGATAACTTCCGTTAAACTAAGGACTTCAGAAATAGCCCGTATGAGAAAACCTTATTTATAACATGAAATAAAAATATTATCTTTATGGGATCTCAGTAGTAATCGCAAAGAAGCAGCGATTATAATCTTAAAGAAGCAAAGATTTATCAGATTTCGGAATCGTTAACGTCGCTCGCATATGGTTTTTCAATATATGTTCTACTGTCTGCGAGTTTTTGGGACCGTCATGGCCGTCTTTTCCTGTTAGTAAATTTAATCAATCCATAGGGAGCAGAAGTAATTTTCATCAGCATGGTGGGATCTGATGTATCTGAACATGTTATCCAATTTAAACATGTTCCTGGTCAAATATTGCTGCATTTTGCTGCTAAATGAGAAAAAAAAAAAACGGAAGGAAATGTCGTTAAAGAACTTTAAATACGCGTTGTCGACTTGTCGGTGTTCCCGAGCCAAATATTTTGGCACAACCCTTGACATAATGCTAACTATGTTTATCTGAGAAGGAGAAGGGACATTGATGAAGAAATTTAGACTGATTTAATGAGAATATTTTATCTAGAATTTATCGAACCGTCGGTCTTAAATCCCCAATGAAGTGCTATCTAAATCGTCCCGTCGATAGGGCTTTTATTAATTAGATGAAAGCTTTGACCCGATAGAGAGTCTTGTTTGATGTGGGGCATGTATGATGAAGAAGATGAATTTTAATTATCAAAGTAGATTTTATGTTTCGATTTAATTTTTTCTCTGATGGTGTTCTTGCTACAAGATATTTAAATATTTTTACGAGTTTTCGTTCCCTTTGAAATTTTCCACTGAAATAGATGTTCTATTTTCTTTTTCCAACACACAAGAATTCGAACTTCTCTTCGATGATAATTTTCATAATTTTAAACGTATTTGCCACCCTACCTACCTAAATGACTCATTCTATATAATATATTTATGTATTCACCAATTAACACCTTCAAGTGGTCGTCACATAAATTTTACGAATCGAAATTGACACTCGTATAAAAAACGGGAATTAACGAACTTGGACACTGACAGATGAACTCCGTAGCATCTTTACACGGTTTGATAAATCTTGGGGTGAGACTTAAGAATTTCAGGCTCTCGCTTTAGGGCCCCGCGGGAGTTGATTAGCGGCAATTGTGGTCATTAAAAATCGACTGTGTCTAATTCCCGCTAATCAGAGAGCGTGTTGACAGAAGGAGCTCGTGGTCAGGGGTGCCTCTGATAAGTAGCGAGAAAATGACAGTGTTTTCATTTCTCTGATTTATAGAATTTGTCACTTTTAATATCGTTTAAATAGAAACAGATTTCACTTTGATAGACTATATTTTATATAAGGCTTAGCAATATCATTTTAATATTCATATTCAAACAAATTTAATTGTATTATGAAGAAAACCTGATGAATGATTTTTTTAAAGTCGTTTTTTCCATATTTTTCTTCAGTTTAAAAAAATCATTAATTACAGAATTTAACAAATTTTTAGATTAATACGCAAGGTCTGGTACATCAGAGAATTGTCCAGATATCTTTTTTTTTCAAATAGTATCACGAATAGGGTGAAACAAAAAAAAACTTTATCCATTTTCTAGCTCATTCATCAAACCGCATGCGTGAGGATGTTTTGTCACGGTTTGACGCTGAGCAGATTTTCGTTGTTTGCAAATGTTAACAAGTGTCAAAAGCCTAGAGAAGTTACTTATATTGGATATAAATCAAGCTAATTTTAAAGAAAATATTTTCACGACTTTCTTTAATAAAAGTCTTCGAGAACATGAGAAGGGTCATGCTAATTTCAGAACCGTCTCCACAGGAATAGCCTCTTTTTCACGCGACTTCGTCCATCGTCTGAACAATTTCTTAATAAACTCCTAATTTTCGTAGCCACTGATTAATGGCTAGTTTTCTTTTATCCTAACAGGAATATTTATTTTCTTACTTCATTAAATTGGGTGCACCTCATAAATGTTGGAGATGCCATATTTTTGTTCCGCACGGGGTGCACATATATTGTTTCCAATTACTTGCCTGCCCAGAGATATAGTTATTGCTGGAATAACAAATTATGGCTTTCATTTTCTTATCAAAAACATATCATTTTTTCTTCTGCGAAGAATAATGATGATTTTAGCCTGTCAAAAGGAAAGAAGATAGCAGAATGCTATGAATTAGTCTAACACTTACTTATTTTTTCCAGTTTAATTTTTTTAGTCATTATAACATTTTGAAAACAACTGTAGTTAAAAATTATGATATAGTTTGCAAAAACCTAGAGAAAAATAAAAAAAAAATTAAATGTTGGTTTTAAAACTTTCAACTAGTCCCTAGTCTCTTTTAATGATGGAGATACACTAAATTCCAGCATTTGTTTCGATTTTTGTGACGTTTTTGAATGTTTATTTACAGTGAGAAACTATTAAAGCGGCAATCTGAAAATCTGCTTATTTTCCCGAAAACAATATATGTCATCGAACAATAAACAAATGTACATTACGGAATTGAGTCCAATTTTTTATTTTATCTCGGTTCACCAAGAATATGAAATTCATCAAGGCTTATCTCACTTTAAAATAGATTATCTTTCGGAATAACAGTGTATTATCTCTGGGATTTTTTTCACCCTTAGTGCACCTATTTTAACGCTACGGAACTTAAATTTTCGTTCGAAGTTTGTTTGACATATGCAGATAATTATTTTGCAACTTTCAAACCTTTGATGTCAAAACGATAGCATTGCTTTCTCAACAATATTGGATAAGAATTAGTTTTAAAGCTTTGTAAATATTTGCTGCGTTGAAGAAATCATAGCATTTTCGTTTCCATTTTTTTGTTTTACTTTTAGTGGATTTATCTTTTGTTCTGTGTCTAGTTTCATTTTGATTAAAAATACTGATCGTAAAGAAATACATAACATTGGCTTTATAGCAGAAATGCTTCCCAACGTATACCGTGTACTTGCTATAATTTTTTTCGTTTTAAAAAAAAATATGAAAAGAAAGTAAAATTGAAAGATAGAAAGGCAGATATTTTCGCTATCAATGTAGAATTCTGAAATGTACATATAAAGAAAAAAGTCATGACATTAAAGAGGGCTGGGTTGAACAATACAACCCGTACCTTTTCTGAACTCTACTGGGAGACCAAGTGAGATATACCTTTAAAAAAAATGAAAATAAAAAATGAGAAACTTACCATGTAGTCGGAACTGCCACTGGTCGACCCTGAGTCGTTTACGTGGTCATCTGTCCGGGGAATTCTATTGCCGTGTAACAGTTCTTCCAGACTTTCAATATATTCTATGGCGTTCCGTAAAATTTCTACTTTCGGCAGTCTTTGGTTGGGATTCGGACACGTCCGTCGTTTTAGCGTTTCGAACGCTTCATTGACTTTCCGAAGTCTTCTTCGTTCCCGAAGAGTCGCCGCTTTCCTTCGATCGATGGCCACAGTTTTGCGTTTACAGGCTTTACAGGCCCACAGAAGACACCTTCGGTTTGGTCCGTGAAAACCCGGGGCTAGAACGTGGGGGACACTATCCTCTCCATCGTCCGAACCCAGACTGTCTCTGTCTAGAGAATCCTCTTTTGATGGCGAACTGCACTCGGAACCATGATTTTCATTGCATTTTTCAAAGGAAGATTCACCTTTTATCAGTTTAACTTCACACTCGATCTCTTTCTCATTTTTGGCATCCTTCATTTCAGAATATTGGCGTTGATCTTTCGGTGGGGCACAAAACTCGGATTTGACGCTCGAGAGGTCGGAAGATGGAGGCTGTAGAGGTGAAAAAAATGTCCTTGAAGGGATATTGGGGGATTGGTAAGGATACATCTCGGAGCCGTAGGGACGATCGAAATGGCGATGAAATGTTACGTTGTTCGAACCGTAGTAATCGGAGTTCCCCGATGAATTGGTGTAAGATAAATCCGTCAATTGGCGCCCTTCTGGCATCTCGCCTGCAACCAACGGATGTCCAGCATAGTTCTGGTGGCTTGGTTCATACCGGCAACTCCGAAAATCCGCCATCATCATCATCTTGATAAAAAGAGCGCGTGCTGAGCTATCGTCTGCTTTTTCAATTTAATACGTTTATGATGAAAAATTTGTAGTAAAACTGAAGTAAATTCGCACGGAGAGTATTAAAACTCTAATAAATCAACAAAGAGTATCCCCTTGGTTTTCAAATCAATCAAGGGACTTTTTAACGCAACTTTCCAAAATTCCTCCTAAATAACTGCCTGCGGAAAGTTTTTCGTTTCAGAATTGTTGCTTTGAAAATTCTAATTGCCAGTTGTAATTTTTTACTCGCCGAATTTTTGCAGGCAACGTTTAGCATTAAATGCTAAACTGTTTCCAGAGACCATTAACTGGAACCATTTTCACGTTTAGCAAGTTTTCGTATGTCATCAAGTCGTGTTCTAAAATTTTCGAAACTCGATAAGAAAATAAATTTCACACGTGGAAAATATTTTCAAATTAATTAACTGTCAAGCTCACCATTCACACAGCGAGGAGCAAATTTGTTTGGGAGAGCGAAGCGAAAGCTATATCTCAGTAGCGTTTTTTAAAAATAATGGCAGGGATAACAAGAAATTGGAATATTTATAACAAGGCTTGTTACGTGAGAAGCGTTTGAAGTTTTTGGATTCTAAATCATTTCCAAAGCACTACATATTATTAGCGATCAGCCAATCAACGCCCTCGCTGAAAGATGATGAATTTTCTTCCGCATTCAAGCCACCCCCCATTTTACGCCTTTTCATGGCAAAACGAACGATATAGGAAAAGGTCACTTGAGAGGTCAAAAGTGAATTGAAAGTAAAAACACATGTGAGGTGAAAGCAAGATGAGGGGAGACGATCCCTCTTGTAGTACGACTTACTGAATAAAAATATTGAGTGATTCAAGTGGGGCTTTCAATTCTCCATTTACCAAAGGTTCCACAAGAGACATACATTCATTGGCACTTAAAAACTCGTGTACAACTTCCGATTCTCAATAGTATTTAAAAGAAAAAGTGCAAGGGATATCCCTTTCCTCTAGATGAAAACAAAAGATATTATCAACATCGTATTTTTTGAAAACATAATTAAGAATATTGTATTAAAAGAGTACGTAATGAAGCATTAAAAACAAGAAAATATAAGTGTCTTTTCGCATCTATCGTTTTAGAGCATTTCGTCTCAAAGCGCTAAGTAAACCATCAATGCACGTGCATGTTCCCTTTAAATTGATTACCGCTTGAGTGTCCACTTTTGAAAACATGAATGTGTTTTTTATTCAGTGGTGAGAAATGCCGTTCTAGCATGAAACGTAGGAGGGAGTACTAAAAAGAAAAAAAAATACACCCAAATCATAGTACCTTCCTATAATCAGCCAGTTCAAGTGTAAATCAAAGGGGAGGCTTCAAAATATGAGCTCTGGGATCGAAGCTTGTCTCAATGTGAGTAGATTTTTCTTTGAAGTTTTCCGAAAAACTCACGCAGTTCCTCTCCAAAAACACGCCAAAGGAGACAATGTTATGGAACTCCTGAATGAAAACAATGATGTCATTATGTAAGTTTTAATGAGGATGTCGTGAGATCGAAGAGGAAACTGGCTTTTTGCGTAACTCAGTCAAGATTTAATTTTTGGTTACATTCAGTTAGTAATTATAAAAGAAAAAGAATAGTCCCCTTCATTAAGAATTGTTCATTCATCATTTTTCTGTATTTTTTGTAGGACGTCAAACAACTTGGGATTGTTATTCCGATTCTCTTCGCTGCAAATTGTGTGTAATGCTGAGGACAGCAATATTAATCCGCATAACTTAAAAAGTAATTTGCAAATATTTGTGAAATTATACCTTAATATCGTTCATGACTCTTTATTTTGCAAAATTAATGTACTTTCCATTAAAGTATGCTATTAAAAGTTTTTTTTTATCTATTAAAAAATTACGACCTTGAATTGTATTTTAACAATTAATAAAAATGAATAAACAAATAAACCTGGTCTCGAATGCAGAGTAATTCCCCTTGCCAATTTATATCCACTAATTCCTTCGAATCAAACAAATGTTGAAGTCTTTCATATAAAGAAAAATTAATGAAACAATACATGAAAACGTGTAGCAGAAAAGTCAATGTCTAAAATTGGGGGAGGGGGTTGTTTGTTTGTTTTTGTTTTGTTTGTTTGTTTGTTTGTTTGTTTGTTTGTTTGTTTGTTTACTTGTTTGTTTTTTGTTGGGTTTTTTTGGTTCGTTTGTTTTAACAATTAAAACGCGTTTTTGATATTTGATCTGCTATCGATGTTTTGAAATTTACATTTGCTTGAAGAAGTGAAATGGAGGGTTTATCATTGTAGGCTGCTGGTCAACAAATTACCTTTCAGATCTATACCTTTTATTTCTGTATATGACTTCTTGAAGTTATATGCATTTTACAGCTTTACAATTTGACTGTTTCCTTTTTTTTCTTTATAGTATTACAAAGCTCTTCTTCTCAAGAAAATCAATATAGTCTTATTTTGACTAAGACATCCGGTCCTCTTTTAAAGGGGAGGGGGAGGTACGGATTATTTGGTGTACTTGTACTTATTGTATTTGTTTTCATCTAAAGCTTGTGTTGAAATTCAATTATCTTCAATTGGATTTAAAGGGACCTGGAAACGATTTCAAATGAAAATTTTATTTTTTATTTCTATGTATAAAATAGTTTACTTTTGTATTTTGAATGATTCGCCAAAATTTGAATGTTAGAAGTTGCGTTACAAGCGAGATACAGAGGGGAAAAGTTGTTGATATGTAAACAAAGCTCGAGTCTTATAAGTTTGTTTACAAATACTGTAAAGTAAAGAAATTGCCATTTCTCTATCAAAATAACTTGTGGAAACAAGATAGACTGATTCAATGGGTTCATAGATAATTTCATTACAACTAACAGCAACATTGGATTGAAACTTATACCAATACAACCAATATGTGAACATTAACGGACTCGAGCTTTGTTTACAAAACAAAGAATTCTGCCCTCTGTAACTCGCTTGTAACTCGATACTTGACTTTTAAATTTTGTCAAGGCATTGAAAACGTCTTTATTAACAATTCTAGACATAAAAAATTGAAAAAATAAATTTTGAAATTGTTGAGCTCAGATCGTGTCCAAGTCCCTTTAATCTTTTTAAAAGAAAATTAATAATTTCCAAACCCTGTATTTCGTTTTTTTTTCTAATTATTTTCTTTTTCGTGCATCGATTTAGTGCATGTATGTGTATATTTATATTTTTGGAAGTGAAAGATTTTAGAAATATTGTTACCGGTATATCTTCTGCTGATAAAAGTCACATAAAAATGTATATGTCCTCATCAAATATTTTACCTCCTACCATAAAAACTTCAATTTAAATAAACTCTCTATAGATATTTGTGTGAGAAAAATAATGTGTTATTAAGGGTAAATATTTCTCCAATGACTTGATTTGATTTCAATTTTTTTTTCAAAAAATCACACAAGGGCCAATTGAATTAAACTTTCATTTAATTGTTACAGTCATGATAAAGTTTTAAATTAAATCGATATTTTGCCTATTTAAAAGAAGAGGTCTTTATTGTATAATTACTAATCACAGATAAGAATCAACAGATAGAAAGATAAGTTCGATGTGAGCAGGTGTTTGTGCATTTCCTTCCTTTATAGAGGAATAACAGGGCCACATTCGATATGAAACCGTAATTTGCTCATGGTATATTTCAATTCACGAGGGAAATACAATTCATATAAAGGAAGTTAAAAGAAAAATAGATAATAGTTCACGCGACGCATGCCAACAATTCAATTGCCGAATTATTGTTTGTTGAAGAATTATTATTTACAATTTTTTCTTATTGTTTAGCAAACATGTAGTGTAAAATTGTAAATTTTGAAATTACTGAGTGTGATGAAAGTTTTATATTTATAGCTTTAAACTATTATTAAGCTAAGAAAAATTCCAGATACATAAGCTTTAAAATTTTATATCTTTTCCTATATCAACCGCCACGACCGAATCCGACCATTCAGCTCTATTAACATCCACCGAGCAAATTTAATATGTACAATATTTTAACAACTTTTTAAAACCTATTGCTGAAAGAAGTTCATTTTCTGTTTGCATTTGAGAGAGAGAGAGAGAGAGAAAAGAAAACTTAATGTTGATAAATCACAAGTCAGGACCCAGAAGAAGGATTATGCTGTCATTTTTGCTAAAAACAATATTTACAATCATTTTCTTTATATCATAGCTCTTCCTTTCAGTATCTAATATTTTATCTGTTACACTATACCAATTCGTTTTTGTAAATGTTTTTGAAATAAAAAAAAAATTAGATTTCTAGTTTTCTTTTTTCAGTCAGCCAATTTAAAAGTACTACGACATACGTCCATCCAAGGTACACGTACGACATATACTCTCTCTCTCTCTCTCTCTCTCTCTCTCTCTCTCTCTCTCTCTCTCTCTCTCTCTCTCTCTCTTTGTTACCTTCAGTTACCTTCAATGGCAGTTAATTTCATTACACAGCTCGTTAACAAGGGGAATTACAGAACGCCAACCAGCGTAGAACCTTACACAAACCCAGAGGACGTGGGGAGAAATTCATAACCAACAAATCGTATACTCAACGCCTCATAAACAGAATATAAAACAGCTAAAATGTACTCTTTGTGGAGATCGTCTGCTTTTGAGATTTTGGTCATTTGACAATTGAGTGCGATTTCACAAAGCATGAAACTGACATCTTATTTCAAGCCAACTAGCCGAGAAAACTGGCTACATTTCGGCAGCCATGCGAGAGAGCGAGCTTCATGTAAGGCTTAATAATTGGTCATATATTGAGATTAAAATCGGGGTTTTTTTTCGGTAAAGCATTTATATAGCCACACATAAAGAATAAGGATCAGACGAGAAACGTAATCTGATGTGAGCTTTTTTAACTTCAAAACTTTTTTTCTAGAGAGAATATCTTTGATTTCTTTGAAAATGATTACAACCCCTGTACATTTTTTGAAGAAGTCTTTGTAGTTGGGTCTTAAAGTTTTCAGAAATAATGCGAATTCTTGAATCTAGGAGTAGCGTTACTGCCTTAAAATATTTGTTTATATAAAAGAGATTGTATCAGCGTTGTATATTAGGGATGTACTTTAGAACTCGGATTCGGGAGATCTGATATACATTTTATTTAGTCTTATATGCATACTTTGTAATCGTAGCATACAAAAAGATTGAGCAAGACATTTAATTTCCAGTAAACCATGATAAGAAAAATAACGCATTGATGATCAACCCTAAGTTGTTGTTCCGTAATATCTTCAAATAGTGTAAAAACTCTATGGGTATACGACATGCTATATTTAAAACTGTTTTCATTGATGCCACTGGGGCCAAAGGCGTATTAAAAAATAGAGATAATTCCAGACTGCAAAATTGTTTTTGTTATAACCAATAATTTTTTTTCCTTATTGGATATCTTTTTATTGAAATTTAAAGGATATGGGTTAATACGATAACGCAAATGCCCATTTGATTTAGTCGTAAAATACAGTCTGAATTTAGGTTTTACCCTATTAAATCTTTTTGGTAATGTTACATGTACGTACAATACAAGTTTGCAAAAGCACAATTTCTAACTATATTCAATTTTGAATATTTTAACAAATGATGAAAGAAGTTAAGGTTAAGATGAAAGCATTAAGGTTTGGTGGTATCGAATCCACTACTTAAAATCCCTAGTTATATAAGGTCCCTTAATGGAGGTTGTGATACAAATAGGCCGGTTTGAATGAACATACATGTATTCCAAGTTTTGAGCACATTTCAGGGTTATAGAAATTGATTGCATGTTAAATATACATACGCATTGTTTTGAATGATTTTATAAATAAACATATAATTAGATTTGCTGATATTTTTATTTTTTCATTATCATATCCATCCTTGTATATGCATTTTACCTGCCCTATCCACCCACCTTCTTTATAGTTAAAAGCTTAAGAGATTTGTTGGTAAAACTTGATCACACTTTGCTGTGACCTGAAAGCCTAATATTAAAGACGCTGCCTACTTAACGTTCATAAATCACGTGAACAGTTTTTCCAGTAAATGGAGGATAAATGTATACATACAGTCATGTAATATGTTTCTGAACAAATTAAGTATCATTTCCTATCAATCTTTCATGCGCAAATATTTGTCAGGTTTTTTTCCCTCGCCCTTCTTAGTTTGGAGGGGGGGGGGGGGTAATCAACACAGCTTTCAGTATTCTTGGCTTTGGAAAAAGTCGAGACAAAGTTGCGTTAAAAGCAAGAACACTTATACTTAAAGGGCTGGAATCTCTACCGTTATCAATATAATTGACCCATTCTAAAATAAGAGAGGTGGAATAACCTTTTCAATAACTTTATTCCTTGGGTGATCCTAAACCCATCCACCCCCTTTTATGGCGCTTAGTTTATTATCAATTTCAAGAATTGTTTTGTATGTTTTTCATATATTCAGTTAAATGTCCCCAATATGTCTTGAAGTAATGAAGATTTGAAAAAGAATCACTGAGTATTTGCAAAAACATCAATAAAGACTACTTAAGATTGGAAACGGGTCACGTGAGCTGGCCTTAAATTAACTTAATTGCGTATAGTTATTTTCTTTCTGTTCTATAAAAACCTTTCAAATTGAAACTGAGCAATGTATCTCGTACATTCTCGAAAAATTGTGATTTTCATTTCAAAATTGCAATTGATGATAATGTTGTTGTTAGTTTGGAGGCTGGGCTATAAATGTAGTCGAAGAAGATATTTAACAACGAATATGTTTAACAACGAATACGTTTAAATTAGGCAAATATAAAAATATTTTATTTGATGTTATTGGTTTTAAGATTCTTTTCATTTTCAGTTCCATTTGATTTTGGGATTTACGATCACTTGAGATACTTGAACATGCTAATTTTAAGGACATCTGTACTTATTGCTGAGTCCTCTTTTCTTAAAATTTGGTCATCTATCCTCATCATTATAAGACTGGGTACTGAGTATTCAGTTTTATTATACCTATATTGCTTCTTTACTGATGATTTGCAGAAAAAACCAAATGGTCTTCATATCGCACATTTACTCTCAGGTTTATCCTGTAATGTTAGGGCATCGTTTTCGTGAACACCTGCCCAGTTATTACGTCACTGTTTAAATTTCAACAGTTTTTTAAAGTAGATTTGAAATACTAAATATATATATATATATATATATATATATATATATATATATATATATATATATATATATATATATATATATATATATATATATATATATATATATATATAATCCAAAATGAGTAAAGTTAATCCACACAAGTATTAAATAATAAAAAATAACAGAAAGCCGATTCAAAACTCTACCGGTTTCATTATAATCTTCATAACTTTCATATCTTTATAACTCCTGACGATTATAATGAAACCGGTAGAGTTTTGAATCGGCTTTCTGTTATTCTATATATATATATATATATACAATGTATATATCAATCAAACCTCCACCCGAGTGCGTATGTACCAATTCTGTGGGCGGAGATGCAGAGGACTAATAATAGTATGGGTAGCATGAAACAACGCATGCGTCGAAAACGACCATTTGGATTAATCCATATTACTCCAGAAATGCGTGTTGTTTTTATAAGTGGATATCATCACAATTAACATGTTCAGAGTGCATTAATTAATAGAGATACTTTTCTGAGAAAAAGGACACGCGGAATTATTTTCTTTAACATAATACCAAGGGGATTTTAGAGAGGTTTTTTTCATATCCTCGTCATAATTGAAGTCATTTCAATACAATGCAGCTTTTTGGAATCAGTTTGTTATTGAATGTTAAGAGCTGTAATTATAAATTGCATTAAATATCTGTTAATGAATTAATTATTTCTTTCAGTAAAAATGATTGACCGAATTTGTTTTAAAATCAATTTGAATTTTAACGCATAGATAACGGCCTCCTTCTTTCAACAGAATTTAAATTTGAATCAACTTTTTTGAGTCATAAATTAATTGTTTTTAAAGATTCAAAATACACATCAAAAACTGATTAAGTAAATATTTCACTTTATTTACTCAATGCAAACTCGTCTTTTGCTTCCCCGACGATCAAAATACAACACACATGAACTGGGAAGTCCTTATTTTTGCGTTAAAAACAATAATTCTCCTGTCACTCATTTCGCACTTTCAATCAAAACATATCATTAAAGATGGGTGTTTGCAAAAGAATTTATACACTTCATTTGTTAAACAAATCTTGTTCCATCTGACATCTTATTTATTCGCAGTCATTGACGAACACGAAACAGGTGCGATTATCCGTCGATTCGATCAAGAGAATTCGTTCACGATTCACAAACTCTGGCGCAGTGATTGAATTTTTGTTCATTCGATTGAATCAAATATTTTTGTTGTCTATCTGGTCCATCCTGAATGAAGAAAGACATGGTTTGAAAAATAGAGATATTTGGACGCTCTACCCCCCCCCCCATCCCCAACCCGACATCACAAGTTTCTCAGATTGTATATTTTTCCCCACTCAGTGAAATAAGTGCTTCGTAGTAGTTATATTATTTACACGTGGAAAGATTTTAATAAGTTCGAATCTATAAAAAACACTTTCAAAAATATCAGCTGTATTTCATTTATTTTTCCTCGATCATAAAAATCTGTATGTGAAGTAAATATTATCACTTTTTTATATCAGTCGTTGCTAATTTTTTGGTTTTACGTTGCAATTTCATACTTAACATGCTTGCGGGAAATGAGTCAATTAAAAATCTAGTCACGTGGCTTGCAGATGTACAAACGAACATCATAGGATGCAGATCGTTAACTTGAGATTTTTATCGGTGTTTTATCGGGAATGGTCTTAAATTTGTCACACCTAGTAGTGGAAGGTCGTGTTTTGCTAGGACAATCAGTGAGTGCATTTCAGAAATTTGCACCACGTGATTGTTTTCGTAATCTTTAATAAATTTCGTATCAAATAAAACGCAGGATCGTCGGAATTTTTTGATCGAAGGGAGGGGGAGGGGGTACATGAAATTAGGGTTAATGCTATAAACACGAGAGGGATGAGTTATTGTTCGGTATTGTAAGGGTACGATATATACGCAGTAACGCCAGTAAGCACCCATTAGCAGTCTAAAGTTCAAACTTGAGGAATTTGAGATAAATGATCCTCGATTAGCAAAATATTTTGAGGTCTTGATGTTATATATGGAACGCTAGCATCTGAATACATAAATGCATTGATGTAATATTCGATATAATAGTCAGCAAATTTTCATGAATCTGAAACTCTGTATACATATAAAGGGGTAGTGTAGAGTGACTTTTTATAAATACTTCTACCTTGACACTTGTATATATTTTTTTTAGATCTAGATAATTGTCTCAAGGATCCTTACCACATTTTCTTGAATTTCATTCTCACATGCAAGCCGTATTTAATTCCTAATTTAAACTTGCGTAAACGGAAAAAGAATAAAGGGTGTCCATTTACACAGACCGCTTACAATCGACTCGGTTTATGGTATCCGGCAAAAAAGTCGATCAGCATTTTCTTCTGACGAACCACCTTGTGAAATTAAATGACGAAGTTCACATCATCTAATGTCTATCCCAAATTAGACGTCCCCAATAGTTGGTGCGGGTTGGTCAACTTAATTTTGCAATATACACTTTTTTCTTGAATATAAAGAACAGATAACTAAATAAATATCACAAATAATTACATGTACAATATTTGATTGAGTATAGAAACATTTACAATGTATAAATGCACAGGGTCGAGGGCTTTGGGGTGCTCATATCTCATTTTTTTAAAAAGTCGACTTCAAATAATTTTGACAAACAATTGAAAGCTGTTAGGTGGTTTCCTTTTTTAGATATCAACATGATGTACATGTATTGATATTTCTAAAAATATGAAATACTGTATATGATATATAATAAGATAGTATGAACTTGATATGAATTGTGCAACACGCTGTGTGTGTGTGGTCTGTGCAAGTGTGATATAGTACTGTATATTGACTGCATTAATCGCACAAAATTCAGTGAAGTTTCTAATGTTAATAAAGTGAATTTTCTCCTTATGTTGAAAAATATGCATCTGATTCAAAATTAATCTTGTTGAGTTTCAGGAAGTGGGTTTAAACTTCACATTCCGGTGGGTCTTGGAATAATAATGTATTTTTCGTAGACTTTGCATGTATTTCTTTACCATCTTATATAATTCAACTATTTTTAAAAGCTATATTTTTCATTCTTAATTTGAAATTAATTTAAATGGTGACAATTATTCACGACAGACGGTAATTTACTTTGATTTTCCAACACTTAAAACTTAACTGCAAATTACTCTTCAAAGAAAAGCGCAAAATTTAGTTGACGCCGAAACGCTGATCCTGCATTCCTTCTTACAAATTGCCTCCAATAAATTCTTAGATATCGCATTGGGTCTTGGAATATTGTGAAAGAAGTCATTTGTTAAATTCTCATTCACAAATACCAGGAATATCTCACAAAATGAGACTGTCCGCGGTTTGATGTATTATAATGATCACCAGCGTTTGAGCGACTCAAGCGAGATAACTGGAATTTTTAGTGATATTTGTTACTTTAACTGATCAGGAGTTACTGTCCGTTCTACAAATCTCCTTTCTTTCTTTCTTTCTTTCTTTCTTTCTCTTACTTTATACTTTTTCTGACATTTATTCTTTCGTTCTTTCTTTCTTTCTTTATTAAAAAAAATTGTCGGCCGTTAAAAAGTCATGCTCATGCTTTCTCTCTCTCTCTCTCTCTCTCTCTCTCTCTCTCTCTCTCTCTCTCTAACAAAAATCATACTCTTTTACTCCTAGTTATTGAGAAAATATAGATTAATTCAATACATAAGTATTTTATGATGATGATTTTAATTTATAATTCAGATGAAACTATGCAATACAGGTTCTAAGTAAATCTATTTGTTTTAATGGAGAACTATTTTAAAATAATACACGTTGCGCGCCGGCTTTGTATGTATCTGTAACTATTTATTATACAATTACCCATTATCTTTACCAAGACATGTATATTACACGTTGTTTGGATAAACAAAGACTTTGATCACTGGCAGTGTATATCTGGTGGAGACAGGGTACATGTACATTCATACAAATTATTGATTTGTATGCGAAACGCTGAAACCGTTTCTTTTGTAGGTGTGATTAAAATAATCATTTTAATGTGATAGTAAATGTATTATGTGGTAAGTTTTGGCTACAATAATTTCTTAATTTCTGATGCCGATCAAGTGTGCATGTAGACGCAATGCACAACTGAAGACTAACGGGCAAACCGATGTCTCCCCATCAGTAAAGTCCTGCACCCACCCATTTTTTCGACCCCCCCCCCCCCACACACACACGCATTAATATATATTTCAACATCTCCATCAACATCAGTGAATCACATATAAACCCAAATTAAAAACAGGAACAATTTGGACGACGTGATTTCATTCATGAATCTGCAATATGCATAAATGACTCAAAACCGGAAGACAGAAAACAGAATAATCTTTGAGATTTTTATATTTGATTGACTGCAAGTGAATTTATCTATGATACAACATCATGGATATCTCAGAAATTGTCGGAGATCGACGCGAGGTTTATAACCAAAGGTGACTTGGAATCGATCAATATTATTTTTTGTGTCTGAAAAAACATTTTATTTATCTGGATTGTGTAAACAGGGTATAGAAGAGTACAACCGACATAAATTCATAAAATATCGACTTTGTATTACATCCTATTTTCAAGCGCAAAATTTTGTTTTCGAATCGCTAAAATGATACATGATGTTAAATAATATTCACGCTGGTATTTTTAATGAAATGTGAATTAAGAGTTAATTTGTACTATCAGTTTAACATTTTGCTCATAATAATTCCCCTACTATCTCCTGTGTTTCTCCGTGTCAAAATGCACAATTCGTGCATCAATTATGCTTATCAAATGAAATATCGAACAATATTTTAAAAAGAAAACAGAAAAAGTGCAAATGATGCAAATAAACAATGCTTTCTCGTTTAAACAGATTTATCTTTTCGCCAAGCCTTCGTGTGCAGCGCAGTTTCAGTGTAAAGACTTTCAGAACTAAAGGAGCTTTAAAAGCGCAATTCTTCTTTAAAACAAAAAAAAAATCTAAATGAACTCCATATGCCGACACTTCAGATTTCACTTCGTCTTTGGCCTCTTCAAACTGTTAATTCTCATAACACGGGAGAACACGCGCCATCATTTTGAAACATGACATGCATTTGCACAATCATAGAAAGCTAGAAGCCCTTCATTCTAATTAACCAAGAACCGTATGGATTCAATAGCTCATCCGGGCGCTCATTGTGAAAAGTACGGGTTTCATTCCTCCAACACACAAAAAAGTGAAAAACCATAATGCAAAATATTTGTCGAGAGAGAGGCAAAGTTTTCGCAGGTGCGTGTGAATTTGATCGTTGGTTTGGAACCATTAGTTGCTGCTATTTCGTGAACTAACATCCCCATTGTTCGCAAGAATGCTTAAAACATTACTTAATTTTCATTTACCTATGGGGATCTCGAGTTAAATAAAACTTTTTTTTTTACTAAAAGACTTCCCGCATCAGGTCAATAAGACTTTTTACAAAGGAATATTTTGTTCTACTGCGGTGCAAAAGCAGAACAGTTTATAGAATATAGAGGCATGTGTAAGATGTAATGGAATCTAATTACCTTTCGGTGCAGGTTTTTATCTTGCGTGCCGGAAAAAGAAGGAAGACAGTTATGCGAGCCGTAAGGAATCAAATGCTCGATGATGAACATCACTTTCATTAATTGTGATACTTTTACATTTCACTGTAAGGATTTAAAACATGGGACAGGGCGCAGCAAAACGGGAGATTGATAAAGGAACGCGATTATACGGCGAGCAAAAATTTGACGCTGCAATCAACGAATGGAAAAGTGCTTTAAGAAGAATGACTAAGAAAGAGAAACTGCCTGACAAATTCAACACTTTAAATTATCTATGCATGGCTTATTTTGATACAGGGAAATACCGGGAAGTCATCGCGTGTGCAAACCAGCAACTGGAAATGCTTAATTCCAAAACCATGTGCAATAACGCCGATTTTATGCAGGAAGCATATTTCAATCTTGCTCGAGGATATGAAAAGTTATCAGAATTCAAGAAAAGCATTTCATACGCGAAAGGCTGCATAGAAAAGGAACAGAACAACGAAAATGCGAAAGACATAATGTCCTTTGCCACCATTTGTCTTGCCAAGGCCTACCATGGTCTAAGCGACTTTTATAACGCCATCAATAATTTTGACTGCGTTCTGAATAAGACAGAAAATAATCCGTCCCTACACATGAGGTTTCTAGTCTTTGAGAGCCTCGGACAGCTGTTTTCTAAACTGAAGGACTATGACACGGCGCATCTGTATTACGATAGGTGTCTGGATATCATACTGCAAGACGCTGTCACATTGGCGAAGTACAAGAGGCGGATCCAGTGTCAAATCGCTCTACCGATGCTTCACATGGGACGCTTCAATGACGCAATGGAGCAATGTGAGGTATTACTATGCAATTATGGAAGGGGAATATGGGCAAAGTTAGTATTAGAAAGATGGTTAGTATCATACCAAATTTGCTCTTCTTTTTGTTTGGGGGGGGGGGGGGGGCTGGTGAAGTTGTGTAAGAGAGAGAGAGAGAGAGAGAGAGAGAGAGAGAGAGAGAGAGAGAGAGAGAGAGGGGATATAATAATATTGAAAGTTTAAAAAACAAAGTACCGTTCTATATCTTATATATGGGAACAAATTAACTTCATTTGTATCAGATGTTTAGGTAGCGATAACAAATATAAGAAACTGTAAAATGATCTTAAATTTGACCTATAATTGATAAGCTTCTCAACAAATGTACCCGATCCTATAACGTAATAGATGGCGAGATATACGAGACATTTCTAGATACAAAGAGATACTTTGTGAGAACAGAGATACAGTTTTCTTGTTCCCGAGGCCATGAAGCCGGAGTTACCACACACAAAGTTTAAGAATCTGTTTATAAAATCCCTAATTTTCCTGCTAATCGATCGGGGCATCTGTGAGTTTTCGTATTGTTTCATCAGTGAAGATCTCGACATGTGGTCCTTAATTCCAATAAGTTTGGACGTTGAATTACGATGATAAAAGAATAAACACTAAATGGAATGATTTTTGTTTCAGTATAGATGGCTCTTTAATTTAATTTGATAAGTATTTTATTCAAGTATGTAAGAATAGATGAATCGAATCGAACAGCAGGCACAATGCCTATATATGTTCTCTCCTACGTATGGCTCTTAGGACCTTGTAGTGTTTTGTTTTATAACATTTACTCAGCCCGCAAAATGTACGTATTTCTAAGTATGCTGAGACAGTCTCGATTTTTATTTACATCAAACATATAATTATATGCTTTTTTGGTGTATGCATAGAATGTTTTTCTTTACTAAGTTATATCAAAGATATTTATCCATTGAACCTATTTACAGGCATTATTATCAAAAATATTTAAATCGGGATTTCCAAATTTGTAACCATCATTTCTATAATCATTTCCATCAAAACCAAGATTCCCCACGCAGAAGTGCATATAGAACTTCAGCAATTTTTACACTTAATGAACCAGTTCTACTCTATTTTACGGAAATTTTAAACACAAGTTTTACACGCAAAGATGTGTAAGAACTAGTAAAGTTTTCCATTTCTACTTTGCACTGGAATTCGTTGGCATTCCTAACCTTGGCTTACTTCACAGCGAGTCTGCAGAACGAGATTGCTAACTAATTGAGGATCATTACGCCTTATTCCCAGGAATGAGGAACAAAAGACACGTGTGTATGTGTTTTATAAGATAAAGACTGAGATAGGTCGAAGCCTTACCATTCCCCAGACCTGGCGACAATTCCGTAGCTATTAGCAGAAGCACTTGCTATCTTGAACAACCTCGCCATCTAATAGTTTTTCTTCAGCAATGTTAATGATGTGTTCCAAATTACGTGACATTAGGTGACTGCTTAAGTTCCTGATATGATTATAAACAAATGTGTATGATTCTAGTACACTTTGATACCCCATTCTTCTATACATGATTTTCATCTTTTGTAAATATATTTAGTATGTTCATGTCCAAACCATTGCCGCTTTGGGTGTAATATTTCCTAAATCACAAAGTTAGTAATATGGTAAGTAATATCGATGTTTGCATTTTCAGAGAGAGAGACAGACAGACAGACACACAGAGAGAGAGAGAGAGAGAGAGAGAGAGAGAGAGAGAGAGAGAGAGAGAGAGAGAGGGGTGTTCTAAGCTACTGAATCCACCTCAGTATATGCCCTAGGGATAGGTGATGAATGGTGAAGTAATCCCAAAATACCAAAGACATAACTACCGACACCTGATTACCAACACACGAATTCCTGTCAATCATGTGCTTTGTGTTTTTAAGCTGTCGATGAAGGATGCCATGTTGAGAGCCGACCGCCCCGTCCAAGCCCGCTGTCTGTTTACATTTGCAGAAATTCACAGGAAGAGGAAGGACTTTGAGGTAAGCTGTATTGTTATATAGGATACACCTGCTAGCTGACAAGACCTATATACATAGGAGAACACAACAAAAGGCATAATGAGCCCTATTGTTTATAGACTCTGGGAAATGTTTAGGCTGAAGTTTATGTGCAAGTTGTCTTTTTGAATGATCATTTCAATATTCAGGTATACATGAGTAGCAATTCATATTAAAGTTTTGCTTTCATCAAGATACTATTAAATTAGCCATTAGGTTATATTGTCAGCCAGACACGCAATTAATTTACCAAATTTTGTTCAACACAATCCTTATAAATAGACTTTTTACCTTGATACAGTGTTCAATTGTATATTTCCTTGACACGAACCATTTGCTGGAAGAAAAAAATGAGGAAAAATGTTCAGTGTAATTAACAAAAAATTTAGCGTCTGCGAAACATCCGTATTCGATTGCATTTATTTCTGTATCCAAAGCAGATGCCTCAATGTTTATAAGCAATGTACCAAAATTATTTGCATGTCATGACCGAAGAATTTATTCATGTAAATATTAACTCAACCAATTTGAAAGCAGAAAAATCCGCTTTAATTTTTATAAATTGGTGGTATATTGTTTCAAAATGTAAAAGTGCAAATAGTATACAGAAAATGAATCAAACAGATGATGATGATGATGATGATGATGATGATGATGATGATGATGAAAGATGATAATTATGAGATGATACATTTCAAACACTTGTTATCTAGGACCAGTGTTAGAAGTGAATAAGAATGAATGAATGGATGATGATGATGATGATGATGATGATGATGATGATGATTAAAATATGAATTGTGATAAGAAACATTAAATATTATGCTATATAAAACCAGTACTGTAAATGCATAATGATGCACGCATGATGATGATGATGATGATGATGATGCTGATGATGATTTCAGAGATCGTTCCCGCGGTACGAGTCGGCTTACGCCCTCTTTGTAGAAATGGGGGACCGTCTGAACCAAGTAGAGGTGCTGGGAGGAATGGCAAAGTGTATGGCGGCTCTCAAGGATTTTGAACAGGTATCTTTGTTTATTTTTTGTTTACTCTTCTTCCGACAAGAATATGTTCCAGACTTCCAAATACTTAAACACTCCCCCCCCCCCCCCTTGTCTTTCCAATTCACTATTTGTAAAGAATAAGGTGGAAATGTTGAGAAACTGATGCCGCAGATGCGTATAAATTCATACATAAATTGATTGCTTTTTGACCTTTTATTTGGAATATCTGAATGTACTATTTGTTTCTCTTGACTCTCAATTAAATGACTTTTTTAAGTGTTTGTGGAACCCTAGACTGATGTCCGTGTTGTTATAGAAATTAAATCAATACATGCTCCAATTTAAACAAAAATTTAGTTAAGGAATAAAAAATCGAACTCTTTGATTATTATGAGGTGATGTTATACGGTCGGGTGTGATCAGATTCAACAAAGAGCTTTATGATAGATTTGATCATGCATGCCCGACCATATTTGATAACATCATAATATTCAAAGAAGGATTGCTATTCAATTTATATTTACATAACTTTCAGCGATTGTACGATTAAATATTAAGTCACCGATGAAATTTAATGGACTACAATAGTATTCATTACAAAATCGATTTGTAGTTTTATTTCAGATAAAGAAACTGGAAAATGTAAAAATATCTAAATACTGTCATTTTGCAGGCAATAGAAATCAATCATAAAGCAAATCAACTAGCAGAGGATATTGGGAACAAGGTATGCTTTGACCATTTATGAATTTTATGTCTAACGGATAAGCTGAAATTTCTATTCAGTCAAGTTTGACTGTGCGTGTACTATTGAGTGAAGATGTATTTTCAAATTTAGATTGGTATACTGGATTGTAATATAAGACTAGCAGAGTTGTATATCTTCACTGGAAACTCGTTCGCCGCTCACCAATGTGAAGAGAGCTTGTCGCGTCTAACGGCAGAATTGGAACTCTTTTGTGGGGTGTGTGGGGAGAGTATGGGCCAAATTCCAGAGCATCTAGACAAATTACAGTGTGGTCATCTTATACATTCAAAGTAGGTACATACACTGTACTCTCATATACGACCATTGTATCTTATATCTAAGGTATCCAAATAATCAAATTTTACATGTACATTTACTAATGATCCCAATCAGTTTCACCAAATTCACAACAATATATGTATGATTTTCCAAATCCAAGAAAAAACTTCAATAAAAAATGAAAAAAAATTCCCAACCCTAATAACTTTAATCTAACCATTTCGATAACCTTTCTGACAAGTCATTGATATGTAGGATATACGATTGTTTATCAATCTACATCAGTGTTACATGTATGCATTTTGGTTCACATAACAAATAATGAACCCAAAGATGTAATACCTTTGGGGTTTTTACAGGTGTACGCCCCACCTGGCCCGCTACACCTGGGGCAGGAAGGGCCGGAAACGACCATGTCCCTCCTGTCGGAATCGCTCGTCCGGAAACCCCGTCCTCTCCCGGTAACCCGCGTATATCTGTGTGGCATACATGTATAAAACCGCAACATATTTAATACAATTGTTTTATGTTGTATAATTATTTGCTACATGTTCTTACTTGTATGTAATACTTGACAATAATTCATGTGTTTTATGATTTGTTTACATTTTGTTAATAAAAGAAGAAAAATCACTAAAACTTTGTGAGTTTTTCTTGATTCTCTTATTTACCAACTTAAAACAATCAGTATGAACGAATTTTACTCATTGGTTATCCTTGTATAAGTAATGGCTTTAAATGCAAACAAAAGTGAATGAGGTATACCAAATCACTCAGCGATATTGATAGATCTAAATCGATGTACCCACAACCTCAATGACATCTATGTATGCCTTTAAAGGTGTTTCTATGTTTCCCATTTGATGTATGTCTATGTTTGCCTTTTGAGGTATGTCTATTTGCCATTTCAGGTGTTTGCCATTTAAAGTTATGTCTTTGTTCACCAATTGAGGTGTGTCTATTTTCCATTTGATGTATGTCTATGTTTGCCTTTTGAGATGTGTCTGTTTACCATTTCAGTTGTTTGCCATTTGAAGTTACATGTATGTCTTTGTTCACCAATTGAGGTGTTTGTTCGCCATTTGAGGTGCTTGCCATTTGAAATATTCTGTGTTGGCCATTTGAGCTTGTCTGTATCTATATGTTTCAGTGAATATATGTCTGTGTTTGCCAATTTAGACGTATCTGTGTTTGCTATATGAAGTATATTTGTGTTTGCCATTAGATGTATGTCTATGGTAACCATGCATTCTATTTGTGTTTGTATTTTCCATCTGAGGTTTGTCGTTGGTGTGTCTGTTTTTGAAATTGTCATTTCAGTTATGTCCGTGTTTCGCTTTTTAGGTATCTATGCATTTTGAGGTACGTCTGTGTTTGTCATCAAAGACGTATCTTTGTTTTCCATTTGATTCGTCTCTCTGTTTGCCATTTGAGGTGTGTCAATGCCTGTCATTTAAGATATGACGCGTTTGCCATTTGAAACGTGTCTTTGTTTGCCATTGAAAGACAGTAGTCCATGAGGAAAAAGAACAAAACACTATCTACGGATCAATCTTTAATACGACCTCTATCACTCTCGGATCTTAATTTTGATCTAGCAAACAGAGAATTATTCTAGCTGCTTTTTCTGAGTTTCCTAGCTCAGGGATTTCGGACACACTGATTCCATTTTTATCCCTGTATGTGTTTTATGTAATACACCCAACAGAATATATTCAAGTTCTTTGTGCAACAAGTTTTAAATTTCTAAAACTATTATATCAAGAGTATTTTGTAAACTTATAAAAAAAAATCAGTATTAGTTGTTCGACTTGAAGAAAACTATCATTTTAAAATTATGGAGTTGGTTATAACGTTCACTGAAAGGGTTTGCCGGTACTCCGAACACAAAAAGGTGGATATAGAGTAACAACTCGAAGCGAAAGGAATAAGAATAGCATGCACAGTTGACTTTCTTTTAAAACAGGAAGAAAGAAAAATTAATACATTTGGAAGTCCCAGTGACTGAATAATACTAGCAAATTATTGTGTCCCCTTTCATAAACAGATGGATGCAACTTAATGAAAATGTAGGGAAAATTAGAAGGAAACTTCTTCATATAATATGCGATAACTATTAATGTTCGTTTATAAAAATGGTGTGCTTAAAAGGAAGACCAATATCCATACTTGTATTTTCTTATTTAACAACTGATTAATAAACACTACTTTATTGTTGTCTTCGGTTCAAGTACTTACATTATGATTTGAGTACCAACAGACAAGCGGGGGTAGGTCCGGGGTACATATGCTATCGTTAGTGACAGTGTATACCACAATGAGCCCCTAGTACCATACTGACCTCTCTTTAATCAGTTTTTTTAAGGTCTTCCGTTTCCAACGGAAGACCTTATAGTTTTCGTACTGTTTCTTATTAAGGTCTTCCGTTTCCAACGGAAGACCTTATTGTTTTTGCTTTGTTTCTTTTCCTCTATTATTATTATTATTAATATTAATTTTTTTTTCTGTCACGTTTTCTCAAAAACGCTTCAGCCGATTTTCATGAAACTTTCAGATTTTATTTATGACAAAATTCGTAAGAAAATTACACGAGATTTGGTTTGGTCGTCACTTCCGGTACTGAGATATTTAAGATTTTATGTTTTTGCTTGTTCACGATTTTTCTCAAAAAGTATTCCAGATAGGACTTTCAAATTTTCAGAGAAGGTAGAGAGTGAACGGCCGCAGTGCCCTTTGCATATCCGAACGTCCGCCATCACTTCCGGTCGTCACCGGAAGGAAATGAAAAACCTTAATTTTCCAATATTTTGGATTTGAATTTTTTTTATTTTTTCATTCGATAGAGACGCTCTGAAAACTTCTGAATATGAAATTCGTTTTAAAATCGATCAACGCATTCTTGAGATTTTGGACTCCAAAATTCTGAAGCGAGGGTCTGCGTAGCTCAGTCGTTAGAGTGGTGGACTTGTGGCCAGGCGACCCGGGTTCAGTCCCTGAGTGCCGAATCTTTTTTCTTTCCTATTTGTGTTTTGATTAATGGTTTTATCTTTAAAATGATGGATTTGAATGTGTTCCGTTTTATTTTTGTCATAAATAAAAAAAAATATCGGCTTTTTTCAGTACAAATATTTTCTGTCAGCAGCTCTCTAAATTCCGACGCTTGTCGCATCGCCGACATCAAAGACATGCCGCCGAAGTGCCCCTGCAGTTCGACCGCATTAGAATTCGCTGGGTCGCTTTCCCGGCATCAAAGAAATGCCGCTATCTCAATGACTGTATGCACACAATATTTAGCAATACACCCACGTTATTCTACTCGGCTTAAAAAGAGGACTGCTTAGTATTTAATCCCATATATAGATACACACATGCATGTATACATGCGATTATTGACCTAGGTTTCTTATATATTGATTTCCTGAACATTATAAAACACTATGTAATCTCTCTCTCTCTCTCTCTCTCTCTCTCTCTCTCTCTCTCTCTTTCTCTCTAAAGTACAAATGTTTTAGCATTTGAATAAGAACTAGTACAGGTAACATGGAGTAAAGTGGATAGAAGCTAAATGAACATTGGCGTCCAAAAATTATACATATTTTATATCAAGTTACGGGATAATGTCTATGGATCGCCTTTTGCCTTCCTATTCACAAAATTATTTAGTTTTTCTGGCCTGATTTTACTGGATCTTTCATCTTGAACCTTTATTTTCAACATAGTTCAAGTCTAGATTACTGTACTAATGACCAGACCTTTTCGTTCAATTTTAAAAGAGATATGAATTTTTGGGCATTCGAGTTTCGATTGGCGTGCTTGACATGTACTGTAGAAAAAAATTCTAACTCCCGAGCCCCTTACTCAATCCTAATGATATTTTGTGTAAATGTACCTCGGACCCCATTCGTATTGTCTGCCAAATATGCAGAGGATTGAACAATTAAGAAGAAATTCCTGAGATCAAACGTCGAGTATAGCCTGTACGGGGACTTAAAATCTACACAGTACAAGGGATGTAAGCAGCCGCGTAATATTTCTGTTGCATGTATATTTCTTGTTTTCCGTTTAGTCTGTATCTACGATAGCGTGTGAACTACTTATGAATGTTAGAACTGTGGAAATTACCGTCATCAAATTTTTACCGAATAAATTTACGTGTTACTGATTTCGTTATTTCTACATTTATAAAGATTTTATCAATCCTGCTGAAATAACACAGTCAAGCATAATAGTAAACGACACGAACAAATATTCTCAACACTGAAATACATGGGTAAAATGTATCAGTCATTGTTTTAGGACTTCCCCTAATTGTTGTTAACCGAATCCGAGATCCACACCTCAAAATTCTATTTTCGATTTATTTAAGACAAAAATCAAGCTCGGGTCTTTTCACCCCCCTCCAGACACAATAACGCATCAATATTTCAAATGACCTCGCACTATAGTCAGACATCTTACACGTTGTTTTTCATCTCATACAAAAACTCAGCTCCTCTCCTGGGCGGAAACGCCCCAAATTCAAAGACAAATTAGGGAATTATTTCGCGTCAGCCAGGTTTTGAGACGCCTGCAAAGGATGTGTGTTCTAATCTCGCCGAAACCAAGATTTGTTCTTTCTCTCTATTTCTTTCTCTCCTTTATTTTTAATTTTCTTACTAAAATATTCAGCATAAAAGGGTTGTTGGACTGTAGTGCAAGTTGAAAAACACTCTTCAATTAAGATTTAGACAAATACAGTCTTTTATTATTAGGGTCTTCCGTCTTCAGCGGAAGACCCTTCTATTCTTATTGTTATTAGGGTCTTCCGTTTACAAAGGCAGACCCTCTTTTTTTCTTTTTATTACAGGTCATTAGACCTGTTATTAGGTCAAAAGACCTCTTATTTAATATGAAATTAAATGGGGTTGGTCCTTTAAATAAGGGATCAAACGGGGTGTATAATCCTTCATCCATCGCTCTTTTAGATCACATCTGCATTTCCTGATATGATTCGTTGATGAAGATAAAAGGCAAGGTCATTTCCTCTTCTAAAAATCGGACGGAAGACCTCCTCGTTGCTCGCAACGAGATCGTGTCTAGTTATTATTATTATTTTTTTCCACGAATTTTGTGCACGCGATTTCTCGAAAACTATTCGGCCGATTTCGACCATTTTTTCTCAGATGATTGCCAGTGGTCATAATTCTAGAAGTTTTTTAAAATTTTGAAATCGGCACTTCCGGTTCCGATTTACGGCCGATTTTGTAAGTTTTTACGACTAATTTTGTGCAGACATAAACTCAGAGACTATCAGAGATAGGAATATGAAATTTTCAGGATAGGTAGACTATAGGTTGAAGTTGTGCACAATGTAGTTTTTTTGCGCCAATGGCGCCATTTCTATGAGCTCGCATAGGCTCGAAAATTGGGTACGAATTTCGAATCAAATTTTTCATACGTTTTGATCTGTATCTTTTTATGAGTTGATATTTTGTTAAAACATATATAACAAAAGTGGTAGATAATCAAAAGTTCTTTTCAACAAAATCAAGAAATAGGGGCTGGCCCCTTAAATTAGGGGCCAAGACAGTCATAAACTCTATTACGAATAACTTAAAAACGATAAATATTTTGTAATGCATTATAGAAGCAAAGTTGTTGATCGTACCAATATCTATTTGAAAAAATTATTGCCACGCCCTTTTATTACGTAATTAGGGATTTTTAGGGGCCAAAGTACTTAAACTTTGACGAACAATAACTAGAGAAGTATACATATTTTGTTAGACATCATAGAAGAGAAAATGTTTGAATAAATAATTTAAATTGATTCCACTTATCAAAACACGATTTTCTGTCCCCATTAAGGATCTAGAGGGCTGGCCCCTAAAATATTCAATCATTTGTATCTCAAAAATGATCAACAATATCACATGGGTGTAAGAACAAAAAAATATTTGTATTCTTAAGACCTTTTCACACAAATCAAGAAAAAGGGGCTGGCCCCTTTTTTTAGGGGCCAAGGCCTTCGTAAACTCTATTACAAGTAACTTAAAAACGATTAAGATTTTGTAATGCATTATAGAAGCAAAGTTGTTGATCGTACCAATATCTATTTGAAAAAATCATTGACACGCCCATTTATTACGTAATTAGGGATTTTTAGGGGCCGAAGTACTTAAACTTTAACGCAATATATCTAGAGACTGAGACATATTTTGTTAAGCAATGTAGTAGAGAAAATGCTTGCATTGATGATTCTCATCGATTCCATTAATCAAAATACCAATCTATGTCCCCATTAGGGATCTTAAGGGCTGGCCCCTTAAATATTCAAACATTTGTATCTAAAAAATGATAAACAATTCTAAATAGATGTAAGAACATAAAATGTTTGAATTTGTAAGACCTTTCGATTGAAGTCAAGAAAAAGGGGCTGGCCCCTCAAATTAGGGGCCAAGACACTCTTAAACTCTTTTACAGATAACTTAAAAATGATATAGATTTCGTAATGCATTATAGAAGCAAAGTTGTTGATCGTAACAATATATATCAGGAAAAATCATTGCCACGCCCATTCATTACGTAATTAAGGATTTTTAGGGGCCAAAGTATTTAAACTTTGACGGAATATATATAGAGAAGGAGACATATTTTGTTAAGCTGTGTAAAAGAGAAAATGCTTGCGTTGACGATTCTAATCGATTCAATCAATCAAAACACCAATATCTGTCCCCATTAAGGATCTAGAGGGCTGGCCCTTAAAATATTCAATCATTTGTATCTCAAAAATGATCATCAATTTTAAATAAGTGTAATAACAAAAAATATTAGAATTTGTGAGACCTTTCGACTGAATTCAAGAAAAAGGGGCTTGACCCTTAAATTAGGGGCCAGGCCACTCGTAAAGTCTTTTTCACATACCTTAAAAATAATCAAGATTTTGTAATGCATTACAGAAACAAAGTTGTTGATCATAACAATATCAGTTTGAAAAACTCATTGCCACACCCATTGATGACGTAGTTATTGATTTTAGGGGACTAAACTCTTAAATCTTTAATATGCAAAGTGTGAAAAAGCAAAACACTTTTTTGTGCATTTTAAAGGATATTGACAATCGTATAAATTAACTGAAAGGGAGTGTTTGAGGTGGAATTCAGAAATTTCATTTATATTTTTATCGTATCGTTTAAAAATTGAACGGAAGACCTACTCGTTACTCGTAACGAGATCGTATCTAGTTTAAATTTATTATCACTTTAGATCCAGTTTTAGAATTTTGGCTAATTATTTTTGCGAAGAAATTCATGTGGCGAATTTAAGGCAAAGTTTATTTGAGATCCATTCTAATTATATCAAGTCGACAGTAAATTTCCGTAAAGGAAATGACCCGCATTTCATAAGATATCAATGTATAAATTAACACTTGAAATCATTCTCTGGTCATCGCGGCGACTATCTTTTTCATTTGTAAATGGAGTTCAAAAACAATTTTCCTATAGCCGCACATGCTTGTCTAATTTCACCAATTAGCTACATGTACTTAGAGAGGCGAGCACATGTCGTAGGAGATCCAATTTTGTTGTTGGATTTATATTAATTAGTAGATTCTCCACCTCCTATAATGTAGTTCATAAAAAAGGGAAGATTTTTATCAACCAAAATTTGCTTTCAAACCTAAAAAATCATAACCATTGTTTTCAGTGAAACGATTATCAATCACTAATGAGAAAAAGTCGTAGAACTACAACGACATTATTAATATTGATTAGAACAAATCAGTTATAATACTACAATGTACATTCAAGTATGTTTTTCAATACGAGTATTTAGAGGTAAGGTACACGTATAAAACTAGTACACGTATAATTCTAGTACATAGCGGTAAATTACACGCATAATACAAGTACTTAGCGGTAAGTTACATGTATAAGACGAGATATGGACTCTGGTGGAGTTTGAAACAATATCACGTCAACGCTTGTCTTGTTCTTGTTTCCTATCATAACACCTTGTGGCCGACTTTTTACAATACAATTAAAATTATCTAATTCCATGGTTAAAAGTTATTTAGTTTTATTGGCGCCATACATGCTAACGATAGAGGCATATTTTTAAACATTTTTACTACATGTATATACATGTTTTTATAGGGTGGGAGAGAAGGGTAAAACATGTTGAAAAAAATTAACTCTGAATTTCACTCTTTATATGTGGTTTTCTTTTTTTTTATAGAGTTCCAATCTAAACCAAAAAAAAAATTATTTAAATACATGTACTGTTATTTCGTAGGCAACAGAAATCAATTATAAAGCAAATCAACTTACAGAGGAGATTGAGAACAAAGTATGATTTGGCCGTTTATGAATTTTTGTGTACAGTATAAGCTGAAGTTTCTCTTCAAGTGACTTTGTATGTACTGTTGTGTGAAGTTTTATCTTCGACCGCTCACCAATGCGAGGAGAGCTTGTCGTGTCTAACGGCAGAATTGGAACTCTTTTATGGGTTGTGTGGGGAGAGTATCGGCCAAATTCCAGAGCATCTAGACAAACAACAGTGTGGTCATCTTATACATTCAAAGTAGGTTCATTGATATACGTTCAATCATGGTAATAGTTTTCTTTAAGTGTCCAAATCTTAATTCTTTTAACATATAATAACGTTATCGAGAAATCGCCATCTTGTGACGTAGTGTCTTAAAAAGTCTGGGTGTAGTGAGGTACCTTATCTACCTACATATTTTGGACCAGTCATAATTATGTTAAGGAAAAGGTATTGATATTTCTTGTATATCGCTGTATGCCATGTTGTAAATTTTGAATTACATGTAACTGGAAACAATGAAAAATGTTTGGCGTTTTCTAATTCCTTTCTTGAAATTATAGAATATGAACATTTTCGAAATTATCATAAACATTTGACGGAATAAAACTAAAATATATATATATTTGTATTTGTAACGTGTCTGCCTAAACACGCTAATATTTATAATGGGTCCCCTCAGATACCTTGCTGAGGTGTTTGATTTTTATGATAATTGTTTAAGATATATAATAATTTTCCTTATCGCTTGCCTAGCTTTTATTGATTCAAAACTCACTTAATTATAAATATTTGAATGTATGGGCCGTAGCCGAACTCTATGCGTCGCTCCGACACACCCCGTCGCTTCTATCAGTCACTTCAAGCGACCCGTCGCTTATATCGGTCGCTTCAAACAACCCGTCGCTTCTGTCGGTCACTTCAAAGCAACCCCACGAAGCACCCTCGTAACTGATAACAAATGTCAACTCGCTGAATCTAAGCAACGCTCACGAAGACAAGTTGCTTCTATACGCCAGTATTATTGTTCTGCAAATCGCTGAGCAATATTGACTTACGAACAATAAGCTTACCTTGAAGTATTCACTTCAGCGTCTACACTGCGACTGACTGCTGACTCACGGCATCTCGTATTTATACCCTTTGATCACGTGATCTGAGATACTCGGAACAATCAAAGAATCGGGCGTTTGCGACTTCAGAGTGTCTCTCGGTACTCATCACCCATTTTCATTTACCATTTATGTTACATTACCCACGCCTCCTTCTCAAGCGTCCTCGCTTGAATCCAGGAATAAAAACAAACAAGCAGTGTGTACAATTTTTCTTATTTACAATGATCGTAGATTATTTTTAACAATATTTTTAAACAAAAAGTTTTCCACAACAAGAAATGGTTATCTACCATTTTCTTACAACAAACAGAGTGTCTCTACACCATGTTCAGGCTCTTTTTCTTCTCAATCACCTTTACTTTCACTCCATTCTCCCACTTGGTTGTTACTTTCTTCGTGGAGTGTACATACAAAATTGGTTCTGTTTGCACGGCTACATCCCTTGTAGATGGCTCCAGATTGCTACTTTCGTTACGAACTTTTTGATCTCGATTGGTTTCTTCGGATCTGCGACCAGTGAACAAGACAGGTTGAGTTTTCTTCCTCACTATTCTTCCGATTTCTAGATCATTGTCTTCATCTTTTGCCATTGACTCTTCCTCTTCATCTGTCCCACTACACGATCCTAATAAAACTTCTTCTAGGTTGCCAGGGTCTTGCGTTTCCCATTCACTCGGGCTGTCATCCTCTTCTAAACCTGGTGTAGTGAGTGTGGATTTGATCCTTTCTGGGGCTTTCTCTAAAGACTGAGAGGGACTTAACTTCTGTTTTTTCGCTGGTGGCGTTACTGTAGCTGGTTGAGCGTGTCTCTTCATGTGTTTCAGAAGATAGCTGTTCTTCTTAAAGCGAACTCCACACGTCAGACATTTGTGTTTTTGGCCTGAGCATAAGATAACATGATCCTGCCAAGGCTCGTTTACTGGCTTGTCACAGAAAGGACATCCTTCCTGTTGCTTCGCTTTAGTTAACTTGGTATTAGCCATGGGTTTGATTCTAAAAGGATACAAAAACCAATTTAATATATTTACTAGTCCGAGAAATGAATACTCTTAACTCACAGGCATATAAAACAACAATTCAAAATTAATCAAAACCTAACACATAGTCTGACAAATAGGCAGGAGCGCGTCTGTTTCTAACAGATCTTTGCGGTAACTCTTGTTCAGCTTCAATATTAATTAAACCCAACTTGTTATCATTTTCATCATCTATCTGATCACCAGATTCTCTTTCATCGAAATTTGACTCTAACTTAGGGACCTCCTCTTCATTAGTCAAAATCTGAGATTTAACCAACCTCATTCTATCTACATGTATCACTTGAGGAGAACCTTTGCTTCCACACGAAACTTTGTACGTGCATTCCGAGCACTTTTCGAGGACCAAAAACGGGCCCTGCCAAAAGCTTGGTAGTTTTGGCGATGTACCTAATTTTCTTCGCGGAAAATAAACGTAAACTTTATCTCCGGGGGAAAATATCTGCCACTTTAACTTTCTGTCGTGGTAACGCTTCTGTCGCAACATTTCTGCTTTTGTGTTTTCTCGTACGATGCGATGAGCTTGCTCTAGTCTTTCTTGAAGCAACCACGCCCATCGATTTTGTGGAATAGGTTTTCGTTGCACTTCCATTTCGTATACGAGATCTAACGGGGTCGTTGCTTCTCTACCGAGCATAAGATAATTTGGACTGAACCCAGTAGTATCGTGTTCCGCCGATCTGTACGCCATCATGAGGTATGGTAGCTGCTTGTCCCAATCGGTGTGGTTTTGGTTTACACATGAACTTAACATGGCCTCCAGTGTTCTGTTAAACCGTTCCACCATACCATCGGATTGTGGATGGTAAGGTGTAGTATGAGTTTTCTCTACTTGCAAAAGGTTGCATACCTCCTTAAACAGTTCACTCTCATACTGACGCCCTTGGTCCGAATGGATAGTGTATGGTACCCCCAATCTTACTATAACCTCCTCCACTATTATCTGGGCCACTGTTTTAGCCTCCATGTTCGGCATCGCGAAGCATTCGGTCCAACGAGTAAAATAATCGGATACCACGAGAATATACTTATTCCCTGAATCTGTCACGGGCAATTCACCCATTATGTCCGTTGCTAACCTATCCATTGGAAACCCACTCTGCACAATCTGCATCGGCGCTCTCTGTCCAGCGAACGAAGGTTTTCTTTTCCCACAAACCTCGCACCCGTTCACGTATCTTCGAACATCCATGTTCAGGCCGGGCCAATAAAACTTGCTTCGTATCCTAGCTATCGTTTTATTTATCCCCAAGTGACCCGCTGTTCTTTTGTCATGACAATCCAGCAAGATGCGCCTTCTTTCCGACATAGGTACAACAACTTGTAAATTCTCCAATCCTGTGTCCGTGTCTTTTACTCGTCTGCAAACCAAATTGTTCTCTATAGTAAGTATATCTAACTGTGACCATAGGGATCGTAAAAATACGCTTTGACTAGAGATCTCGCGAAACTTTGGCTTCTTTTCCTTGCCCATCCATTCTTTGACTAATTTAAGCTCTTTGTCATTATCTTGTATTGTCTTTATGTAAGGTTCGTCAAAAGCTAAATCTTTACCATCTGCTTTTGCCCTTCGAACATGCGGCTCTTTGTCATCATCAATATCATAGCCGCATTGCCTACAGGGTAGACGACTTAAAGCGTCTGCGTTCAGATGTTGCTTTCCTGGTCTGTGTTGTATTTCCATATCGAAGGTAGACAACACTTCAAGCCACCGAGCTAATTGACCCTCGGGATTCTTGAAAGTAGTCAACCATCTTAATGAGCTATGATCTGTCCGCAGAATGAATTTCCTCCCATAGAGGTAATGCTTAAAATACTTTGTGAAATACACCACAGCCAGGAGTTCTTTCCTTGTCACGCAATATTGCCTTTCCGACTTTGATAGAACTTTGCTAGCATAAGCAATTACCCTCTCTTTACCTTCATGAACCTGTGATAACACAGCCCCCATTGCAAAATTACTTGCGTCGGTGTCCAATATAAACGACTTGTTAAAGTCGGGATGTGCAAGTACTGGGGCGCTTATCAGGGCGGTTTTCAATTGATCGAAGGCAGTTTGACAATCTGTACTCCATGTAAAAGAATCAGTGTTGTTCTTCTCTGTCAATTTGTGTAAGGGTTTTGCAATACCGGCAAAGTTTTTAACAAACTTCCTGTAATATCCGCATATGCCCAAGAATGAGCGAAGTTCGCTGACATTGGCTGGTGCTTTCATTGTTTTGATTACCTCTACTTTCTTGCTGTCTGTAGTTATTCCTTTGTCGGATATGACATGCCCAAGATATTCTACAGACCTAGAGAACAAAGAACACTTCTTCGCTTTCAATTTTAGTCCAGCGCCAGCCAACCGACCAAACACTTTTGAAAGATTCTCTACCATCTCTTCGAATGTTTTGCTGATGACAATAATATCATCTAAGTAAATCAAACAAATTTCCCAGTTCAACCCGGCAAGTACGGTTTCCATAAGCCTCTCGAATGTTGCTCCAGCATTGCAGAGACCAAACGGCATTACCCGAAATTGAAATAAACCTTTTCTTGTTGCGAAGGCTGTTTTCGGCTTATCCTCAGGCTCCATTTCTACTTGCCAGTAGCCCATGCACAAATCGAGAGTTGAAAACCATGACGCACCGCTCAGACTATCGAGCATGTCATCAATGCGCGGCAAAGGGTACGCATCTTTTAACGTTGCCGAATTTAAACGCCGGTAATCTACACAGAAGCGTGTAGAACCGTCTTTCTTCTTGACAAGAACAACCCCAGAGGCCCAGGGACTCGAAGACGGCTCTATGACATTTCGCCGTAGCATATCGTCTACTAATTTATCTGCCTCTTCCCTCATGTGGACTGGCAGTCGCCTTGGTGGTTGCTTTATAGGACGGGCATCTCCAGTGTCAATTCTATGTTTGACTACGTTTGTTCTCCCGAGATCGTTATCTGAACTAGCAAACAAAAAGGCATAGTTCTCAAGAAGCTTATCAACTGCCTTTCTTTGCTCTTGATTCAACCTGTATTTCGTGACTTCACTCAGAGTTTCAAGTTCCCTCGACCAATTCGTTTGGTGGTCGGTCGCTTTTGTAGTCTCTAACACTTTTTCGACTGGACAAAGTTGTCCAATGTTAGTCCCTTTATAAATAGTTTGAGGATCTTGTGAAAGATTCATAAACCGAACAGGTACTCTAGTTTCATTGTTTACTAAAGTCCTCCCCACCAGACTTCTATTTGTCGTAATCAAACAGTCCCTTGGCTCTACGATCCCCAAACCACTGCGAAAGTTTACCCCGTCTGGCACGCACACATCACAAGTTGTGATGATTTCACTTCTAGCTGGAACAACGAACGATTCTGAAGCAACAACTCTGTAACATCCTAGCGTACCTTCGAGCAACAACGAGTGTTTCTCTCCGCCGATGCTTAATACCTTGTTAGGTATATCTAACGAACATTTATGTTCAGTCATGAAATCTAAGCCAATGATTCCATCCACAGTAATGTCTGATATTACTATTTGTGAAAGATATTCCCTATCACCCAATTGAATATTGGCCACGATCTTTCCTAACACCTTCAAAGATCTGCCTTCAGCGGTCATAATCTCTTGCTTTACTTTGTCTATAGCAGAGGTGCCATTTGATTGTTGAACTTTGTTATAAGCTCTCTCCGAAAGCAAAGTAACAGTTGCTCCTGTATCTACCAACATTTTTATCTCAGTTCCGCCTATGCAGACAACGGCATACATTCCGGCCTCACTCGGTCTATTAAATGCCACTGAAGGTTGCTTAACTTCTTCCTCTGGTCTAGTTTTTGCTGCACTAACTGATGCAGGACGTGGCGCTTTAGGACCATAGTTGCTTTCTACTGGACGTTTTCTATTCTTTTGCTTTGATGGACATTGTCTGCTTATGTGTCCTTCTTCACGGCAATTGTAACATTTTATTGTTTTCGGCAAGTGTCTTTGCTTACTGCCATTTTGGGCTGATCGCCTTGAATCATCAGGCTTTCTCATTTCTCGTATTTCCGACTTAAGCTCATTTAAAGAGCTTTGTAAGCCTTTTAGACACTTCGTCAATTCATCGGTGTTGTCGGCATCATCATTTCTGGGGGAGTCACCATTAGCCATACGCAAGTGTGACTTCTGTTCTATTCTCCTGAAATCTGACTTTATGAAAGCCTCTAACTCTACTGCAAGCCTTATTGCATCGTTTAGACTCTGTGGTCTGGCCTGTTTGATTCTAAGGCGCATATCCGCATCCACCAAAGCATCAATGAATTGTTCCTTTGCGAGCGTTTCCCTCACGTCATTCGGTGCCGTTGGATAAGCTAAATGTGCCAATCTCCTTATTGTCTGGCCCAATTCTGGGAGCGTCTCTGTTGCTTTCTGTCTACGTTCTCTCAATTGAACTCTATATAGCTCTGTTTGATTTGCAGGTGCAAAGCGATCCTCTAAAGCCCTTACAAGTTCATTGTAGTTTCTACCTAATTCGCCAGCAAGGTTGCCTAACACTCCCTGGGCGTTTCCTCTTAAGGACACTGCTAAGTAGAGACCTTTTTCCCTGTCTGTCCAGCCATTCAAGGCTGCACACGCTTCAAAATGCGATTTGTAATCTAGCCACGAAGCGCTGCCATCAAATGTCGCTGGCTTTATATAGTTGGATGGCTTCTTAAAAGAAGTATCGGGGTTTTTATATCCTCCCTCATCTTTTTCTGTGGGCGCTTCAAGCGGTCGTTGTCGCCTGACAGTAATTCGCGGTTCATTTTCCCTTACTTCTATTCGATTCTTCTCACGAAACTTCGGCGATGCCGTTAAATGGAGATCCTCTGGATATTCAGGGTCATACATTTGGTTATATTCTCTTCTTTTGAATCTGATTTCTGTTGGACCTTCAGACATAATTCCAGAGTCGCTTTTCCGAACAGTTTGATGTGCTGGAGTCGAGGTCTGCTGTTTTATATCCTCTCTAAGTTTCATCGAGTGTTCAAACGTCGTCCTGTTAAGCTCCTCAAGCTCCGCTTCAATTCTCTGTATTTCCTCGGTAATATTTTCCAATGCCATTTTTACAATAAAAACACGAGATTATTATTTAAAATCTTTAATGGACAAAAATCATACAATCAAACGTGGCCCCACGTTGGGCGCCAAATTTTGTAACGTGTCTGCCTAAACACGCTAATATTTATAATGGGCCCCCTCAGATACCTTGCTGAGGTGTTTGATTTTTATGATAATTGTTTAAGATATATAATAATTTTCCTTATCGCTTGCCTAGCTTTTATTGATTCAAAACTCACTTAATTATAAATATTTGAATGTATGGGCCGTAGCCGAACTCTATGCGTCGCTCCGACACACCCCGTCGCTTCTATCAGTCACTTCAAGCGACCCGTCGCTTATATCGGTCGCTTCAAACAACCCGTCGCTTCTGTCGGTCATTTCAAAGCAACCCCACGAAGCACCCTCGTAACTGATAACAAATGTCAACTCGCTGAATCTAAGCAACGCTCACGAAGACAAGTTGCTTCTATACGCCAGTATTATTGTTCTGCAAATCGCTGAGCAATATTGACTTACGAACAATAAGCTTACCTTGAAGTATTCACTTCAGCGTCTACACTGCGACTGACTGCTGACTCACGGCATCTCGTATTTATACCCTTTGATCACGTGATCTGAGATACTCGGAACAATCAAAGAATCGGGCGTTTGCGACTTCAGAGTGTCTCTCGGTACTCATCACCCATTTTCATTTACCATTTATGTTACATATTTATGGTTTAAGATGCAATTATCTTTTCAAAGTTTTCTTAATTAACACATTACAAAAATGTTTGTTTGTTTGCTTGCTTGCTTTGGAAAGGTAAAAAAAAACAGAGCGAGAGCCAGCCCACAAACTCATTACATACAGATTCTTAGATAACGTTCTAATCCACTGCGCTACACTTTTCTGTAATCTAATCTGAAGGGTATTCCGGCATAATTAAAGAAACTTGGACACGATTTCACTTAAAATTTTCAAATTTTAATTTTCCATTTTCAATGTGTATACTGATAGATAAAGAAGTTTATAATGCTGTCAAATATCAAGTTATAAGAAAGATACAGAGTTCAAAATTCTTTGTTTTGTAAACAAAGCTCGAATATTGTAATTTTTTTTACGTTTGTGTTGTATTGGTGTAAGTTTCAATCAAATGTATCTTTCTTTTGTTGATAATATTTTTTATGAAGATATTGAGTAAGTTTAAAATGCTTTTTACAAGTCATTTTGTCTAAGAAATGGTAATTCTCTACATTGCATTATTTGAAAACAGCTATAAGACTCGAGCTGCTTTGTTTACATAACAATCAGTTCTTACCTTTGTATCTCGCTTGTAACTTGACTTAAACATTCAATATTTTGGTCAGTCATTTAAAATGCACCAGTAAACCATTTTATACATAAAAAATAAAAATAAAATTTTCCATTTCAAATCGTGTCCAAGTCCCTTTAAACTTTTAAAATATAAGCCATTTTAGGTTAAATTGTAGATTATAGCAGCTGCCTTTTTTCAAGCAAAAAGAAAGTAAAGACCTTTGGAAATCCCAGTGACTAAATTCTGCACTAGCAATAATTATGTCCCGTTTTATAAGTAGATGGATGCATTTAAATAAAAATGATGGAAAAATAAGAAACAAAACTCATCATACCCTATGCAATAACTGTTAATGTTCGTTTGAAAAAACGTAGAGCTTAAAAAGAAAACCAATAATTGTTTCTGTATTTTCTCTCATGCCAACAAACTATTAAGCATCATTTTATGGTTGTTTTGGATTTAAGCACACATATCATGATTTAAATACACCTGATTACTTGGGGATTTAGGTCCGCACTGTCTAGGTTATCGGTTATCGTTGTCTAACCACCACGACCTGTCCCCTTTTAAAGTTTTAACCACCTTAAAAGGGGCATGGTCACGATTTTGGTAAAAAGTTATTTATTCGATTTTGATGTATACAATGCTTCAGTAAGGCATTTTTAATAGGCAACCAGAATTTGAGTGCCATTTGTTGAGATATAAGCGAAGTACATAGCTTATAATGCTTTGCTATGTAAACAAAGCTTTTTTTTACATTTTGAATGTTGAAGTGAAAATTCCAGTTGTAGACCTAAAATGAATGTGTTTAACGTACGGAACTGTTTATCTATCCTTAAAATTAATAATTAGATAGACAAATCAGCTTGAAAAAGATTTTTTAGGGTATATTGCACCTATGTAGACAAAAACAGCTAGGGCACGAGCCTTGTTAACATGATCACAAAGAATTGTGAGCTCTGTATCTTGCATATAACTCTACGACCGAGTCTCAAATTTTATTTGATTTTTAAAAATGCATTCCCAAAGCATTGTAAATAATAAAAGCAGGAAAATATAATTTGACCAAAATCGTGACCAAGCTCCTTCAACCCAATAAGTAAGGTGATTCCAAGGTTTTTTTCTATGTTTAGTGCCCAATCAAAAACAAACACAAATAAACAGAAAAAACATACACTATTTTTTGCACATGAATAAAATCTATCATCAATATTTGAATATTTTCTTTCGACTTTATTGAAAATTTAACACATAAATAGCCCAATCTTTGCTCATATGGTAAAACAATGCAAATTTTAAATCTTAGCGCATGTGTTTGTACATGTAAACATGAAGAGTACACACACGCTATTTTTGGGATACGTGCTTGTGGTTTTATTCTAATTTTCTTACTTCAAAACCAATATCCATCCACGGACTTGGAATCGCCGACTTTTGACATCTCTATTGCAAGGACCATCATTTTTATAAAAGTTGAAAATATGAACATATGAAATAATGCTATGTTGTTGATTTAATTCTTGTCCTTTTGATTGTTTGCAAATTGTAAATGGAGTTCAATGATATACGTAATGTTCAAATATATTAAAAGTTGCATGCATACCCATATATTTTCTACTTTCGTCAATAATAGTACTTCGAGAGTAAGGCGATTTATTAGGAGTTCCAGAGGGGGGGGGGGGGTGTTTGGTGTTTTTGGGGGAGGATGGTTTTGTTATTTTTGTTATTTCTATTTTATTTTTTTTTTTATTTTTATGGGTGGTTTTTTTTTTGGTTGAATATTTACCTTATGGTTGAGTTTCCGCCTCCTATTACCTTTTAATTTTCAATTAGACTCCTTGAGGCTGACTTTTACTATTATTAGCATTCATTTCCATGGTTTAAAGTACTTAATTTAAATTCATTTGGCACAGTGTTATAATACAAGACTTTGTATTCCGTTATCATTTTAGACATTTCATATATTTTATTCACATTTTTATTTCTACATAATATCAGTGTAAGTCCTCACTGATCAAAACTCCCATATCATTATTACATGTTTTTACTTTAGGTACAAGAAAACAGTTTATTCACTGATGATTCAAAGTGTCTAATTCACTCCTGTTAAAGTATTTGACCTGTCTGTGTGTGTGTGTGTGTGTGTGAGAGAGAGAGAGAGAGAGAGAGAGAGAGAGAAGGAGAGAGAGAGAGAGAGAGAGAGAGAGAGAGAGATTTTGCAGTTATCGTTCTTAACAAAATCGAGTATAAGCTTGTCACATGGAAATCCCCTTGGCTAAATAAAAAATTTTTGGTACCACCTTACAGTTTACATGAATTAATGTCTCTTTATCGAGAGAATATGAAATACAGAGGGTAAAAATGGTCATACTCAAAACAATATCTTTTAATGTTCGTTTTTAAAAGTAAAAGTTGAATAGATCTACCAATATTTGTTTTGCTTATTGCGTTATTTAACAACAATATATTAAAAACTTTTTTACTCTAGCTTTCAATACCAGATGATATATAAAGATTTAAAAACCATTTAAAGATTGGGGTAGGTCCGGAGCACCTAGGTTACCAATCTATGATACATCAATACCCCTAGTGCATCATAAGACCTCCCGTTTTCGCATTTTCTACAGAAAATCGTCAAAATGTACATACAGTGCTCTCCCGTGTTATGGAGGTTGAATGTACAACAATTTATTCATCACAACTACTTATAAGAAATTTATATAATATACTAATATTAAATCATAGCGTTCATTATCAATATTAATAAAAGTACAATATAATCAAAATAGTTTCACCATTTTAGAATTATCAAATTTTACAATATTTGACTAAAAATATTTTAGAAATATTTGTAAAAGTAAAAATTGTAAAAGCCCTGGCGGGATTTGAACTCATGACTTACAGATTCGTAGTGAATGCCCTAACCCACTGAAATACACTGTTAGGTAACCAATTAGGAAAAAAAATTTTTTTTTTTGATTCTGTTATTTATTTAGGTAGGAATACGCCATAAAATAGAGGTTCCCATACCTACATTTACGTGATGTATCATTAAAGTGTATACATTTCATATTGGAAACATGTAATCATACATTAATTGAATTAATTTTTTTTAAAATCAGGGGGAAAAAACAGAAAAAGGAAGACAGATCATTTTTTAAAATGTTTATTTGTAAGGAAATATAATCATTTCTGAATAAAATAAAAACTTCCTATGACCTGACACTCTTCAAATAATGTTCGATGATACATTAAACAAAACGTTTATGTTGTACCGAATAGGTATTTGTATTTTTATGGGCTGCAAACTACAGGTGGATATTAATTACTTAACATCTTTAAAATGAATAATATATTGGAATTTTTACGTTAAAGGCAAACCAAAGAAACATTTTTAATTTATCAACCCTCCGATACTGGGGTTAGTGTCACCTTTGTGTGAATTCAATCAAAAACAAGAGGAAATCACAATCTGATTAAAATTAAACGCTCTAAGCGGTAGCGGATTCTGAACGTGTAATTCAACATGTAATTAGATTGCATGAATGTAAACATATTAGTAAGTTTGAATGTTGACATTCGGGTACTTATGCTGCGTATAAACATTAATTATCATCTTGTATGTCTACATAATCTTCATAGAAAAAAATTGATAAATCGGGAGCAGAAATATGCTACCAATGTATACATGTAAAGTGCATATTAGTGTAAGAACTAAGGAAGGTGAGGGGTATCTATGTGTTATCCCGGAATCTATACCCCTTGCTCGGGATTTGAGCTTTCTTTACATAACGTCTTTCTAGAAATAAAAAGATAATGATTAGATAGCTAGTCCCAAGTCAAATTATTGTTTAAAAATTTGATATCGAAGGCAGAGAGAGAGAGAGAGAGAGAGAGAGAGAGAGAGAGAGAGAGAGAGAGAGAGAGAGAGAGAGAAAGAGAGAGAGAAAGAAAGAGAGAGAGAATAAAATGCAGTTGTCTTTCTTTCCAGAGAGAAATATTGTATAGACCTTAGGAAATCCCCTAGCCTAAATTTAGCACTAACCCATAATAAAGTTCCTCATTTTATGCCTCTAAATCAATCATTTGACACATAAACGAGGTGTAAATTTCTTTGTATTTAAATCAATTATTTAAATTGTTTGTTTTAAAAAAGAAAAAGCTAGATTATTTTTGCAATTTTTTTGTATGTGTATTTTATATCTGTAAATAACCCGTTAAACACCCGTTTTACTTTAGACGCAATATTCCGCTCTATATGTAGCTATACAACACGCTTTATATACATGGCAGGTCCGGAGCATCTAGGTTACCACTCTATGATACATAAATATCCCTAGTGCATGATACGACCTCCAGGCATTTTCGCGTTTTTTATCGTAAATTTTGAGAAAACAAAACCAAAGATGTTATTTTTTCGTAAAACATAATTAGAGTAAATCCCAATCTCAGCTACACACAAATCTGCTGCTAAGTTGGTATTCCACACCAAAATCCTATTTCATGAAACTTTTTTTTAAATACTGCTTTTGAAATATATTTCTTCATTTAGGCACGTACATGTAGCATCAAGGGGGGTCGGGGGGGGGGGGGGGGCAGGGGGGCCTGCCCCCCCCCCCACTTTTTCTCGCAACAACAGATTTTTTAAAATTTACATATAACAAATTGGATTATCATGGAGTTGCCCCCTCCCCCCCCCCCCCCCCACTTTTTTTGGGAGTATGTAAAAAATTGATATGAAAATAAGGAACTAAGGAGTGAAATTGAAGTTTGAAGTAATATACTACCCTTGATCTGCAAAAGAACAACTTTCTATCTTGAAAACTGTAGGAGGAGTTATCCGTACAACGAGGGTACCCTTTTGGCAGCCGCCCGCCCGCCATTTTCATCATTTTAATAATCGGATTTTCAGTTAGAAAACGCGCTTAAAAATACACAATTTATTTATAATAACGGTATATATATGTTATCATTTTGAAAAGAATATATATATTCATATATACCACATTTGAAAAAGAGGTTTTAAAATCATATTCTGGGTACGTACATATTTCCGAAATATATAACAAAACCTCAGACGTACACCATTATATAAAAGCATCTGTACATTTATATTTGCAGTTAGTACATGTATGAAAAATACAAAATCAGTTTTCTCATAGTCACAGCCATTGTCTTTTTCCATGTCCTGCAAACTTCTATAACATGAAGATGTGACATATATCCAGTGTGAAGTTAATTGTTCAAAGAACATGCATTGTTTATTTAATGCCCAGTATGACCTCGACATGTACATGTACAATATAAAAATAAATAATGCCTTTAACCTGATTTAACACAACAGATTGTCTTTTATTTGATTTTGTGCAGTATTTGATTTTTTTAAGCAAATCTATTTGAACATGTAATATGCAGAAGGCTGTTAATTAAAATGGTCCTTTAACAGTCACTAGTATTTCAAGAAAATTGAAGTCAATGCCAACTTGTCTGTGTCATATACAACTTCAGTTTCATGAAATTGTTTTTTAATTGACTAATTGACATTAATATTATCTGACACAGTAATAAATACCGTAATTACATAACATTTGCAATGTTACGTAGCAGGAAAATCTGCCCATTGATTCGAAATGCAATCCTACACAATGGATATTAAAATATATGTATGATTAAATCTATATGCATATTAATGCATAAAATCAAATTCAAAATACTTGTATTTGATGATAACAAGTGTATATTAATCAATAGGATATTTGATCACATGAGCATTGAAAAACATGACATGAATTTTCAATTCAGTCTTTTTTTTTACAAATCTAGTGAGATCTAATGAGATCTAGTAAAAGGATAACAAACTGATATATTTACCAATTATATTGTACACAAATATAACTTATGTATACATAAAAATCTCAACAATATCAAAATGGACCTAAAATGGAGCTATTTCATACGTATATAATCAACTACATGTAGTCTTCTTTAAAAAAAACTTTGCAAATTACATCTATAAATACACTGAGATGAATTTACTTGCTATAAAATTGTAAAAAGAGGTTTTATAGATATCTGATACCATAATTGGCACATTCATATTTTTACTATTTCTTCCAGCACACCTTTGTAAATTCCAAAAGACAATAGCAAAAAATTATCTATTAAAACTTACGTGCATAATACTATTCTTTCAATTTTCATTCCAAATAATACATAAAACCTTTACTGCAATTCATGTGCTATTTACAAACTTATTTCTTTAAAAATTCCATATGCATATTTACCATTTTCTATTTTATTCTGTGTAAATATCACTACAATAATCATGTCATTTTGTTCATAACTCCATTGGGAGGAGTGCTAGCTACATGTAGCTAAAGTCAAGCCATCCAATTCCTCAATGTCATAACATCACAATCATTGGTACAAATGTCACCTGAATAAAATAATATAATATAATAAATATCATGTCAAAAATAGGCTATACTAAATGTCTAATGGCTCCATGACCTAAATTTATTTGCGTTGTTATAATGCTACAGCATTGTAGATATTGGGAGGGGTCTCAATGTCTGTCTTGCTTTGGACCAGTTGTAACTCCATTTGTGCTGGCGTTGGTCGATTTCCATCCCCGGCTAGAGCTACAAAAGGCACAGAAACTGGTCAATTGTTTCATCACCAATTTTTTCCGGAAGTAGTCAACTACCATAAACCAACTTTTATTTGCGACGACTTTATTACAGAGCAAAATCACCTGCCCCTTGCACTTCGTTAATACATATATAGGTGTGTTTCACTGTAGTTCTTTAAACATCATGCTATCTTTCATAATCAGTTCGTTTTTTGAGAAACTATTCCTACGTATAGTGAGCCACTTTAATTTCCATTCAACAGGGAAAAAGAGTACCTTACCTTTAGCCTTCTCAAATGTCCGTTTTATAACACTCTGAAGAGTTGCTATGGTTTTCTCCAATGCCAGCTGCAATGTAAATACGCTATATATCACCCCAAGTCTGCTGAGGAGCATATAATATATATATATATATATATATATATATATATATATATATATATATATATATATATATATATATATATATATATAATATAAATTCTTCATTGTACAGTACCTTTAGGTCTTTATCTTTCTCCAGCCAGGCCAACAGACACGCTGCAAATAAATCCCCCGTCCCAACAAACACTGCATTAAGCTTCTGAAACTGGACTTTGTATACCTCATTCTTTCCATCTAAAAACAAAAAAAAATATACATGTTTGCTGAATAAAGTTGTATGCATACAGGAAAAACTTATTTTTTTTGTCTTTTTAACAATTGCTTTAACTGTCAAAAGTATATTAAATTGTTCCATTTTTTGTTTGCGTTGGGTATGTTTTTTCATATTTTTTTTTCTATGGTGTATAGGAGGTTCTCTTATCGATGATAAGGTAGGGCCTCAATTATACATGTAAACATGTAGCATATATTATATTATTCAAAATATCTAAATTCAAGTATTTTTGAGTGTGCGTGAAAATTATTGCTATAAATTTAACATCTAAAGCAAGACTAGTATATAAAGAGACATCAGCAGGCCTATTGATGCACATTAACAGTCATGTTTACTTTTGAACCACTAAATTCCTTTCATTAAAGAGACATCAGTAGGCCAATTGATGTATATGTCTGATGATGAACAGTCATGATCTCTTTTGAACCACTAAATTTATTTCATTATGTATGAAAATGAAAAGAAAAAAAACTAAGTCGACAGAAGAGTAAACAATCTTGTACTCACTTGCCACAGTGCTGGCCAGGCTGGTAATGGAGCCATCAGAAGAAAACACACTGCTGCTAATAACCACGGTTTTTGGTCCCTTGCTGTGTAAAATCGTCATAGCCTCAATTGCATCCTCCTCAGAAGTTATTTTTATCCCTGTAAGTTTTCTGTTGGAGAAACAATGTTCATGAAAAACCAGCTAAAGCTAAATGGTAATAATTTAATTCCGGTTGTAACGCGCTTTCTGATTGGCTAAAAAAACATTTTATATCTTATAAAGAATGTTTCCTACGTCATAGTAAGACTAACATCAAAAACGTATCAATACACCTGACGTAATGTTTGAATTTTGTACAAATTTACGTAATTTCAAAGGTCAAATGACCATTTTTATCTACAATGAAGATTAAAAAAATTAAATTATAAGCAATGAATTCAATATATATTAGTCTTATACGATATAAAATGGTTTAAAACAGTTTACGCCTTTTTTAATAACCGCATCGCGGTTTATAGAGTGTAAACTGCCCCAAACCATTTTATATACCAGTTTATAACCAGTTTATTAAACAAATTAATATTGAATTCATTCCTTAAATAAAAATAACTGTAGAAAGAAAAAAATACTTCATAAATATAGATTCATCAATCTTGTAGAATTGGTTTGTCCCTGTCTATTGCTAATAAACAAAAACCCTCAAAAGTTGTTAATCAATAAAAAATTTCCTTATTCTAAATTTATTTTCTATTACGTGTACTAATTCAAACATGCTCTACTTTATTAAATCCTTTCATACACCCAAAGAAGTATACTACATGTATTTGTATGTAGGGAATGTGCTAGCTGCAGGTCTGTAGCTCCCGGTCTGAAAAATTCGGATGGACGACCTGGGAGCTACAGTCCCTCCCATTGTAAAAAATCTGCAATTTACGGCGCACAAACAAATGTGCTAGTTTTGGCCTGATTAATCGTATTTATGAACACATTTTGTACAAACATTTGATCCTCAAAAAATCATCGGACATTTTACTACATATATCGTTACTTCACTTGCCTCTAATAGTCTTTTAAACTCCATCATCAGCCCTGTAAATTGAAGACGTGCAGTTTGTTTACATTTAAAAATGACGACTTTCGATCTCCATGTAAATTATTATACTTCATTTTCCGAGGTCGGTTATCATGTTTAAGAGAGAGTGTGAGGCAAGTAATGTGACGATATCGGTAGTAAATTGCCTGAAAAATTTAATGGTACTAATTCCTTTTACAGAGTTTGTGTGAAAAAAGGTTAACAGGTCCCAAACTAACGCAAATTTTTGTGCGCCGCAAATTGCAGATTGTTACTATAGGAAGCACTGTAGCTCCCAGGTCATCCACATGAATTTTTTCAGACCGGGAGCTACAGACCTGCAGCTAGGAATGTGCATATTACAGGTAAAATCTTACTCCACTTCAAATTGGTTTGGTGTGACAATATCAGCTATAGGTAATATTTTATCTATGTACACAGGTAACAACTCCGCTGGAACATACTGCAAAAAGATGTATTTGTTAGATAACTTTCTTGTCAAAAATTGGGTTTTCAATGCCAATTTTATAAAAACCACTTAACACTGAGGTTAATCTACTGGTAAGTCTACTTTTAGTTTAGGTTTAATGGTTGCATATTTCTGCCCCCTACATGCAAGGTGAATTGTGTCAACATGCAAGAAAATTATGTCAACATGCAAGTTACAAATCTCTTAAGAAAACCTGATTTTTATATGGGCAAAATCACTTACCAACCCCCGTATCTGACATCGTATAAAGAAGATGCAAAATGCAACAAAATTATGACACCGTGCCAACAACAAAACAAGGTAACTGTATTCCTATAATCTGGTATTAATCCCACTTAGAACATAACCCACGTTTCCATCCAATCAGCTGTCGCTAAATATTCTATTACGGTAAGTGATGTTTTTAATCGTTAAGAATTTCTCTAAGTTTAAAGCAACACCACGAATAGTGCACAATTCTTTTCTCACCATTTCCCCGTTATCTCCCATGACTGGATCACAGACTGAAATTAAAGAAGAAATAAAAATCAAGGGCAATGACATTTTACATATTCATCAATCAGCTTGCAAAATGACACATAAATGTAGATAAAAATGTTATCAACTTATTGAACAAAATAGATTATATCAATAACAAAAGAAAAGTATATACCATATACTAGCGATGGGTTCTTTTTCTTTAAATCTACCACTATTTCAGCAACTTTCTCCAGAAATGATTGAGATCCAATGTACCCTTCAAACAAAGCATTAGTTTTTAGGAAACAATCTTATTATAAAAATAATAGCCTACAATACATGTTCAGCTTTTATTTAAATTTACACTAACTAGAAAAGTTTTATGGAAATTATGCATTTACTCCATCATAGGGAACCCATGGTCGGTCTCGCTTCTCTTACCTCCCGAAGAAGTGAGACTGCCTTGGCTTTCTGATGATAAATTAAACCTTGATTTGCCTTTAGAACTTGTATTACATTTATAAACTGACTATACCTGTTAGTATATGAGAGAAGGAACTAATGCCATTCTCTTTTAGACCATCATACAAGCAAGCTAAATCATCACTGTTGAGTACCTGTCCTTTAAAACATTTGTACCCTGAAAATTTAAGAAAAAATTATAATATAGTTTTGATATACCCAGTATACAAATAAGTTTAGAATAAGTAGTAAGGAAAATGTAAGCCACCTTGTATAAATACACGAAAAGCATTACTACTTCAAGATTTTTTTTCTTTGCAAAATTGGATCCAGTCATTATTATTCTGTGGGCTCTTTGCTGTTTTAATGAAGAATTTGAAGTACATTTGTAGGATAACATTTAGGAGTTTTGTATGGAGTCAAAAGTTTCATGACAAATGTATGCCTCATCTACAATATTTTCCTATGCTTGACTCAAGTTGAGTCAGTAATGAGTATATACAAATAATTTCCAATTGAACATGAGGAATTAATATCCACTAAAATTTGTGAGAAGCACATCTCGCAGATTTTAAAATCTCGCTTTTATTTTATATAGGACAAATGTAAATTACATGAAACTATGATAAAGATTTGGCGTTTGCAATTATATATTCTTGTGATTTAATTGTTGCAAAAAGATTAAATTGCGGAATTAAGAACTCAAATCAAATTTCTTATCTTATAAAATTTACAGTAGAGTCCAGTAAGTTGTGCTGGCAAATAGTAACACCCAGCTTACCTGTGTGGTTGGAAAACTGCACTGAGTTTATAGTGCTCACATCAAATCCTAATACCTACAACAATAAACAATTTCAATAAATTTTGTATAGGTACATTTCACCCAGCAATGCAAATATCTTTATATCTAGTCGCTATTCAAAATATTTATCTGATAGTTAATGTCAGATTTCATCAAAACGATGACATTTACTATGATTTAGGAATGCATGTGAATGATTTAGTGAATTAACCCAGGCAAAGGCCCTTATTTCACACAATAGGCTAATTTTGGGTGTGTTCCCGTTTTGATAATTGGGTATGGAACAATATAGGTGTGATTTGTGTTGTGATAGCAATTATAGTCTGCTTTCGGTCAAAGATTTTACCTGGGTTTTTACCTGTGTTTTATCAGCGCCTTAACTATAAAACAAGAATATAGATATTTTGTTGTGTGTTAGGTCTTATAACTAATAAATATCACCATTTTTTTCGTTTGATAAAATAAAGATATGATATATCTAAAAATTTTAATTTCCGCACACTAATAAAAAAATAATGACTAGATGATTTGACTTTAACATTTTTGTCCATTTACCTTAAATATAAAACCAAATGAATTAGGGAAAATTGCTGGTCATAAGCCTTTTGGAAGCTGATTAAATGGATAATTATATGATGAAGGGAAAAACTACATGGACAGTCATATGGGGTTCTCCGTGTCTCTTTTTACAATTCAGTTGCAAATTATGTAAAACACATGTTTATAATTGATTGTTTGGTATCAACAAAAAGAATATTATAAAAGAAAACAGATCTTTATCACAAAATATTTCAATCTTTGAAGTAGCGACCTTTACAGTAGTTCTTATGACATCACCGCTTTGGTATATGGCGGGTCACTTTCTAGTTTATCAAATCAGAGGTTAAATACCAAAAAAATCTGACAAAAATAATATTTTAGTATGGATGCGATATACCTCAAACTGAAAATGCATGAATTAGGTCTACATTTAATAGGTTTTGTGAAATAATCTTTACCGTTTTTGAAGCATATAAAACTGCCAATTTATCATCATACAGTTTGTCTCTTTCCTTCGTTTATTTAAGCCACAACATAAATGAAATATATTTAGCAGCGTTTTCACTAGACACATTTCCTCCATTTATGTCAGCAAAAGCAATAATTAAATATGAACATATATTTTCTCTTCAAACTTTTTGCATGTACATGAAATTCCTATAGGCAGTAAGTTAAACAAAGGCGCTACATATACAACATTTTGGCAATAATCTTTCTTATCAAAAAAATAATGAAATTGTTCATGACCAAATTGATGTTTGAAATCAAATTCATGAATATGGATGTCAAATATTATGTAAATGTGCTTTTATGCAAGTTATACTGTAACATAATACTTAATCTGATAGCGGTAATTCGAATAATTCGGTTAATCTGATATAATATCAACACCGAACCATTTTTTTATATATCCCTTTATATTTTATCCTGATAGCAAAAAATGTCATTTTCGGTTAATCTATAAGAGCGTGACCGTGTAATAATGATTTCCCACCCTCTAACACCTGTATAGTCCTTTGTTTAATTGGTTGACACCCCTCTTGTGTACACAGTAACTTTACATGGCATCAGTTACACTTCTACGCACACGGATGACTCCCTTCTTCGTAAGATGAAAGCTACCGACATCGATAGTTGTTCCGGATGACCTCACACAGGACTGACCTTACCTGTGTACACATTTTACCGTTTTGTTATTTACCAATTGCCTGTGTTAATTTCATTGTGGGCTTGCACCATTAAGGATTATTTAAACATGTAATTTCTGAATCAAAATTATCTGGCTTGGGAACATGTGACATCGAGGAAATTCTGATTACTTTCAATTTTACATCGGGGTAGAAAATTTAATGAATAAAATTCAAATAATTTGTTATCATGCATAATTACTTATTTAAGAGCATCTATATACCAGAAAGAGATTGAAATAAATTGTCCAGGTGAAAAGAGGGAATAATCATACAATTAGCCATTGCCTCTTATTACTTCCTGTCAAACTGGCGGCCACTTTGAAACCATCGTAATGAACAGTGATGAAGGGAAACATTTTCTTTCGAGCATTTACAAACAAAATAAAGACTAAAATGCTATTTCATTGCCAATGCAAGGTAAATTAATAAGGAATAAGGAATCATTCTTTGAGTATTATGAGGTGATAATTTTGGTCGCGGCGTGATCAAATCCAATAAAGCCCGAAGGGCTTTATGATAGATTTGATCAAGCCCCGTCCGAAATTATCACCTCATAATATTCAAAGAATGATTCCTTATTACTTATCTTTATATAATTTTAAGCCATCGTACAATTAAATTTTTAACTATAAATAAGCAAACCCCGCCGGCGCCTCAATTTTGCGTCATTTGTATTATGGGTTATACAATACAAAATCGATATGTAGTGTTATCACAGACAAAGACACTGGATGATGTAAATATTTTCATTTCAAACTGTTGACAAACAGATTATATCTTTTTGTTGATAAATTATGTATTGAAACAAGTTTTATTTTATTCTATACCAAAATTAAAGACCACTAAAACGCTAAATCGGTTAATCTACTAATCGGTTAATCTGATAATTTTTGTCTGATAAATTGACTATCAGATTAAACGGAAACCACTGTATCAATTGCGAGTAGATATATTTTATTTATTTTATTGTCAATTGCCCTCGCAGGAATTGTGATATAGACTTAAGCAATTATCTCACCTGGTCCAATTCCCGTTTCGTACACATTTTTTCGATACCTAATTTTCAAATGTGTGCAAAACGGGAACAACCCTAATTTGCACCTTCTATTTGAAACAACCGCCTTTGGGTTAGCCCCGGGGGCACTGCTATTCCTATCAATGCTAAACAGGTAAAAATAAATTATCAAAATTAAAATGTCTTAAAACTTCTTTTTCTTCAGAACATTTATTAAAAGTATCCTCTATCTCATTTGTTTTCACAAAAATGCAATGGAACTCAGCTCATGCGCTTAAACTTTTCCCCTAATACTCCCACAATTTATTTATCTAAAATCCAACAGAATACATTCGACTTTACACACTATTTATACGTGTACCTGCAAAGGGAACGCTGCACTTTTGTTCCCGACATATCCAAAAACAACGGTACTTTGAATTGAAAGCACGTTTCTTTCTGGTCCTGATGCCATTGTCATTCAAACTCAGATATCAAGCCGGAACAAACCGCACTTTACTGTATACAGAACATGTGTAACATGTTTTGTTATACTCCTATCAACACATTTTTTATATGATGTAAGCGGCCTTGCGAGGTCACAGGGTCAGTTGGCAATAAAATATGGCGCGTTTAGCAGTTGCTGAGGAGGTTTTTTGGTTTTTACGCAACTTGTGACGATTTACAAAAACGTTACCTGAATTTTTTTATATTTGTCTAACAATGGATGCCGGTGATAATACATTTTCGTTAGAAAGGTTTAATTCGTGGAATTTGAAGCACTGAAGGATTTTTTAAGCAAAAGAGGACTGTCTACCGATGGGACTATGGCCGTGTTAGCTGCTTTGTGTTTCACTGCGAATTCCATGAAGTATACTGTGAGAGTTTCAGACTGTGAATATGTTTGTCAGCTTCAGAAAGAATATGATATAAATAGTTCCTGTTTGGGAGGGTAACAGTTGAAATTGACACCCCGAGAAAACCATTGTCAACCGACGCGAAGCGGAGGTTGACAATGGTTTTTGAGTGGTGTCAATCTCAACTGTTATCCTCCCAAACTGGCACTATTTATTTTATTACACTGAATGTCTTAATATCAGAGAAAATTTTACTGCTTTTATATAGAAATTGAATTCTACAGCGAACCGTACGAAATATTTTTCCATTCTGTTTCTTCCACATCTCCGATATGCTTCGTTAGAGCGAAGTGTACCCCAAGTCAGAGGGTCACGGACGAGAATCACACGATGTGGGTGGCTATTTCAAATGAATCTGGATGTCTTAAGTCAGGCTTGCAATCACGTAGCAGCCCTTTTGTTTCGAGGGTAGTCAGCAAATAAACTAGGTCTTACATCGTACACATCATTACCATGCCAGGAAGGTCCCAGCAGCAACTAAGATGGTGCCAACAAAGATAAAAGATTTGACCATTCGAAAGTAGTGCCATGGGCAAGGTATTTTCATAAATAGTGTCTTGCTTTATGAAATTTAATAATTTTCTTTTTTAGTTTATACTGTTGTGGATAAATATATTTTTTCACTCTATTTTATCCTGTAGAAAAAACAAGACCATTAGTTTCCAATCTGAAAATCCAGTTTAAACCGCTTGAGTCCTTGAACATTGACAGGAATACATTTATTGATGAGCTGAAAAAAGCAGTTCCAAATGCTTGAATGTTGAAGGTATTATAGCAAATTTCAGCCAGTCCTTAACTTTATGTGTGTTTGTGTATAAAAGTGATTGTTGTTCGACTTTTCCTTTTAAGTAAATTAATACATGTATATACATTTGAGAAAGTTGTCAAAAGTGTTGTGCTCCTTTTCTGTTATTAACAGGTACAGATATGCCTGAAGTATTGCCTCTTGAAAATTCTCAAGAACTTGGACAACAAGCATGTGAAGTGGAAGCCTACCGGTACTGCCTCAACAACATCGCCTCAGGTCATCAGACAGTTGAGGACTTTATTGACCATCAATTGCTGACAGAAAATGAAGTCAGCCTCATTGAGGAAAAGACTGTAGGACAAAGTAGTAACTCTTTATGGCACGATCTGAGAAAAGACAGGATTACTGCTTCAAATTTTTATGCCGCTCATACTCGCATGAATTCACTGAAGAAAAATCCTGAATTAGATATGAGTTCGATTGTGTCGGTGAAAATGAGTGAATCAACTCCTAATTCTAACATCAAAACATTGAAGTTTGGAAGAGAATCTGAGCCACTTGCAAAGACTATCTACTGTAATATATATAAAGATAATCATGTCAATGCAAAATTAAGGGAATGTGGAATCTTTTTACATCATGAGTTTTCTTATTTAGCTGCTGGTCCTGATATGTTGGTGTCATGTGACTGTTGTGGTGAAAAATCAACATTGAAACCAAAATGTGATTCATGCCCTTCATTTTGTTTATGTAATTTATCAGATTATCTTTTATCTACTGATGGTGAAATGGACATTAAGAAAAATCACCACAATTTTTGTCAAGTTCAAGGGCAGATGATCATTACAAAGCGCAGGTGGTGTGATTTTTTTGTGTATTCCTGTAATGGTAATTTTCTGAAAAGAATCAATTTTGAGGAAAAATACTTTGCAGATGTTCAAGTTAATTTGATTGATTTCTTTAAAACAATCATTGCACCAAAAGTTTGTGAAAAACTAAATATACCTATTATTTCATGCCAAGTAAAAATGTTGAATGAATGTGAACCAAAACCAATGGAGATTGTAAGTAATGGAGGTGTTTATTTCTGTTTGATTTATAAAAGCCAGATTATGTAAAATCATTTTCACAGCGCAGCATTTGTTGTGATATGTGTGATAATTGGTATCACTTTAAATGTGTAGGCATGTCAAAGTCGGTTTTGAACAGTACTTCTTCTTGGTTTTGTAAAACTTTTAAATCATGTAATGTTTAAACTTCATACCAATTTGTCAACAGCTACACTGGATTTGTAAATTTCTTATGATGTAATACAAGTTGAATACTGTTTCTGTAGTGGAATATAGATATATAATTAAACTTTCCATGAAAATGATTTTGAAATATATTTTTATTAATGTTAAATATGAACATGTGTAGATTAATAGTCCTCAATATATATCAATAACAGGTACATAACAATCATATGTACCTAACAGGTACATTACTAAATTTTACAAAGTCATTTGAAAATACATGTACCCACTTAATATCTAGATAGTGGTGGGTATAAATTGCAAATGCCAGCAATTATTTTAATTGTATCATCAAAATGATGTAATAGGGTAATTGGCAGTTCATTCTTGGTAATATGAAACTGTTTCATACGGCGTATTGCTTGCTCTACGTATATACGCCTATTTGCAATAGCGTTAGTTTTTGACACGTCAGAAGCAGACATTTGAGAAACCCCCCGCCTACCTGGAGGAATCAATAGCTCTGCCCTTAACAGGGTGAGCTCTTCTCTTATAGGGAACCCCATAACCTTATAATCGGGCTCTATTATGTTTAGAAAGCCAGAATTTAGTGTTATAAAATTAACACTGGCACGCCAGTCCAAACCTCAGATACAAAGTTGATCATTCCAGCTGGAATGATACTGATTAAGATTTTCGCAGTAGTATGGTGCTTGTAATCACTCCAGGTTTGGGCTGCTACCTGTAAATTGTTTGGTGTTGCAATAAAAATTTCTGTACAGTCAATTATATGTCATACATTTCGATAAGTAATATTTTGGAAAGAAGGGGCAAAGACATTAGTACCTCTCCGGGTGGGTTGAATACTAGTGTGCTAAGCACTAAGCTTAGGAGTTTTCTCCAAGTTGTAAATACACTGGATACATCTGTGGCTGACACACCAAACCTGTCTGCAATATCTTCGTTGAGATAGCCTAATCGTAATTTCATTAGACACATTACCATTTCTTCTTTAGGACCTAGTGTTCTGTAATGGCTTGAGAACTTGTCTTTTGTTTTGAAGGATTACAAACCCTTTTTGGACCCTTCCAGTAGCGCAGCTTATGTAGTTTGATAGACAGTATTGAAAGATGCCAAATTGGGAAAACCAGTATAAAATTTAACTTTTGCATCTGATTTAAAAACTTTGCTTAATGAAAATCAATTAAGGGGAGCTGGTTTTTCGTTTGGTTTTACATCAAGTTTATTTCAAGGTCTTTTATTTTAGCCTTTAAAAGGGCGATTTTCCCCTCATTATCACATGAGCTACTTGGCTGCACATTTATAAAATTGTTACTCTCTTCATTGTCACATGTTGGGATTGGGGGAAGACTGTTGTTCACCTCTTCTTCTTCTTTTTTTTATTTAGTGGACTGCAGAGTTCTTTCCTTTGGGGGCAGATACAATTGGCTTATGGGGTGTGTACCCTAGTTTCAGCGTGGGGTGTGGGTTTGTTGGAGTTGGCCTCCCATCAATAAAATTGTCAAAACACACCCTTGAGTCATCTTTGGGCATCCAATTTTCTGAGCCATTTTTTCTGTTAATTATACTGGTCCACTTTTGCCGTCCATATTTATCTTTCAATTCAGCTGGAAATGGGAAAAGTTGGAATGGCGGGTCGCAAATACAGGAACCCAACCCATGCTGAATTTGATGAATTTCACACATCTGTTTTTTGTAATTTTTGTAATTTTGGTTGCATTATTTGTACAAAAATTAAAAGCACAGCATCTGGTTGACATTTTTCGTTGATTTTGTAAAACTTTAGAACGTGAAACTTCATGCAGAAAAAATGTTGAAAATAAAGCAACGTAAAATCAACAACATATTATCCATAAACTCTATATGTTCTACAAAAAATATGAAATACATGATGTTTTTAATTTTAACGTATATAAAAATGTTCATTTAATTTATTTTACTTAAATTTTAGTGTGAAGTTATCACACAAATCCAATGAACATGATCATGAATGTCATGAATGACGATCATCATGATCATCATCGAAACCAAGCATTGTTGAAACAAATAAAACACTAAATTTATGAATGGATTATTATTTGTTTATGCTAGGAAAAAGCAGATCTTACGTGATTTTTCAAGTTGGAAAAGTTTTTAAACACATATTTTCTTGTACTATCATAGAAATCTTGCTTTTATTTCGTCGATATGTTTTTTGGAAGCCAATTTGTTTATATCTCTATGTCCGGGTGACCTTTGACCGGGGCCGCTTGTAACACGCTTACGGAAAGTGTTAATAGGAGTATATCATCTATCCGATGTTAAATGAATAAAAAAATTCTCTTTCCAGTGAGATATCTCAAATATCTCAGATAGCTTTTTTTTTAAATAACTGTTTTACCCTTAAGATCTCAAAAAGTCAAGCGAAACTTAGATAGATAATAGACATTTAATAGAAATGTGTTTTATTTGCTGTCATTTTGCCAACCGTCACTTCCAGTCCTCACCGGAAGAGTTGAAACAAATCAAGCTGTTTAAAAATTTAACTGTTTTGCTTTAACAATTTTAGTAAAATTGATAAACAATAAGGTGCAGTTGTGTATTGTTTAAGAAATACTAACTTTTTTTTCACTGAGCATTTTCGTTTGTCTATTACTTGTCAAGAGACAAAAACAATGACTCCACGAGATCTCAAAAACGGTGACAACTTGAACAACCAAACTTTGTTGGACAATAACCTTGACTATGCATCTGTCTTTACATTATTTTGTATGATTCGTCGTCACTTCCGGTCGTCACCAAACCACTTGAAAATTATTATTTTTCCTTATTTTATCTTTTTAACATGGAATGAATATATCAGTTCACTACGGAAGCCCGTTGGTGCCATGTAGGAAAAATATTTTATCTGGCGACCGCCAGATAATTATTTGGCGGCCGCCACTTATTATCTGGCGGCCGCCACATAATTTTCTGGCGGCCGCCATATAATTTTCTGGCGGCCGCCACATAATTATCTGGCGGCCGCCACATAATTATTTGGCGGTCGCCAGATAAAACCTGGCTTCCTGATGCGCGCGAATGCTTTAATGGGAGCTTTTTAGGGAGTTGTGGATACACTCTAATTTATTATTTTTATTTATTATTTCTGAAACTTGACATTAAATATCAATTGCAGAGCTTAGGATTTTGAAAAAGTGGTTGAGTTGAATGTATAGAAGACTTTGTTAGAATCTAGAATGATTTTTATATTACTTTGTGCCTTGTATTATACATGTATGTTGTAAAACATGGTATTTTAGAGTTGGTTCTGAACTTTTATAACTGAACTAAACACCCGTTCAGGAAATCTTAACATTAAAAAACCTTAACTTGAGAGGAATTTTATGTAAACATGTATTAGTAAAGGAACGCACTGCCTTCTGTATGTTTTAATTTTGGTATAAGAATTTACCAACGCAGATTAAAGTCAGCTTTATTGACCACGACAGCTACACCCCTGCGAATGTGTTCGGGATGTTTTCTTTATCGTTGCTAAGTATTTAATAAATCCAGAGGTGCCCGAATGAAAGTTCAAGAGACTTCACCGAGATGTGCTCAGTTCCTGTGAAATTTCGAGCGGAAGTATGAGTGCTCGGATAATATTCTCAAAATACGTAAGTACAGGTCGTTTTTATATCATACCCTACTTGGATTTATGTTAAAACATGAAAACCTTTCAAGATGTATGTCTTATTTCACCATCTAGCGGTTATTTATACGAAACGCTAATATTCAGAACAGAGTTATCGTTCGTGTTCAACCACGTGTAAAGTGGTTGAAAGTATAGACATTAGGTTGCTTAATAAAATCATAGCCATGTTTGATGCTTGTAGTGTGCAATACCATGTTTTTAGAGAAATAATGGGTGTCTGTTCTGTATAAAAACTTAGTATATCGAGCCATTTTCAAGGAACATTCTGCATAAAATAGTATAGTCTGTTGCACTATTGATGCTATTACTAGGTCAGGCGCGGATCGAAAATTAATCATCAGGAGGGATCTCTACAAGCATGTTAATTGTTGCAAAAGCAGACAAGAACTATTTTTTGTATTGTCGCATTTATTTCTAGAACACATTTTATCCACCAATTATTAATGAAGATAAAGTTTAGAATCAATAAACCTCTAGATTTATATTTGACTACAAATACCTAGATTCTATGAAATAGACTATAAACACGAGGCATGATTTTTACTGCGAAACTGAAAGGGTCAAATAAAATCACGTGGTCTAAAATTTAAATGACAATAACATTCGCAGGGGTGAGCTAGTACAGGCAATATTATCACGAGAGCAGATCCATCTATGACTTTATAAAGATAAACTAGGATAAGTGTGTACTAACATTCGTGGCCATAAAAATGAAACTATTTAACTGACTGTGTTGTTAAACTCTTATTCCAAATCACATGAAAGGCAGTACAATAAAAAGACCGTGTTCGGCCACAGTCTCTCTGGGTAAATCAAAGTACTGAGAGTACTGAAAGGCGGGGTCTTGAAAGTTTGAATTTGTAATTGTTCACGTTTTCCTCCATTATGTTCCAAAAATTATGAGTTTGAATTAGTTGTTTCAATCTACATGTAGTATGCTAAAGTTCGCTTTGTGCAATTGCCTGATACTTTGTCATAATTTTGCTAAATCCCGACCGGGACTGTTCTTCATAATTGTAGAAAATTGACACAACGGTATATTATGTAAAATAAGAGCTCAAGAAAATTTTTTAAAAACTACAACTAACAGGGAAAATCAAAACAACTATATTTAGGTATATAATTTAAATCGTTATATTTATTTATTTTGTGATCAAAGGGAAAATCTATAAGTCGGACGGTATCTGTTATACAAGATTTATGGAAACTCCGAAAACTCTCAAACTGTTGAATTACCGAACAAACTTAACATTTGTATATCAATAACAAACACAGGTATCTAACGTAAGAAATATTTCTTTTTTAAAATAAGATTATTCCAAGTAGTATAACCAAAAAAAAATTGTCGCAGTAGCCATTTTGATTTTTTAGACCTTCTTACCTGTCATGATTTTTTTGCAGCGATTCATATAAAATTAATAGGTAAAAAATAAATTCGTTCGCCACTTACTACTTTTTTGTGTAAACTCGTGCATCATTTACACGAATCACGATACAACCGTTTCTGAAATTTCATTAAAAATCATACTCCAAATTCAGTCATCTGCTTTTCAAATCGATAAAACAAGAAAATGGAGACCAAAAGTGAATGAATCACGTCATATTTTGGGGTAGACCTTTCCTGATTGGCTGTTATATATGATAATTGTAAATTGTTAATTTTAGCTATTAATTCAGATTTATTTGATTTTAAAATTTCTAAAATATGCAAAGTTAACGCTTTTAACAGTAAAATTAACAGATGTTGTAGGACATTGTCATTTCAGGGATCTTTGTCAGTCAAATACACCCTCGTTTATTAAACGCACAATTTAATGCGTCTCTTGGAAAAATGAACTTAATTTCGAAAGCGATTTAATTTCAAATTTTTCGAGGAGCTACAATAAAGGATTTGTAAATCAGATTTTAAAACTATGATAAAAACTTACTTTTTATCTTCTTAGAATTGAAATAAGTCCTATTCATTTACATGTACTACCACACAATAAATTAAAAATTTAAAACATAACAACCATGCCTTATATCTGAATTCATAGGTCTAATATTGGTGCGAGACATTTATCAATGGGAGAAAGATCAGCTGAGTTTCTGATGAGAGGCATTAAGATATTGATGAAGAATTCTTTTAAATCATGAATATGACTGGTTTTGTCCGTTCTAAAGTATAGAAAATGTCTCATAAATTAAAACAAATTACATGATTGTATATTCCAACTAAGCCTGACAACATGAACATTAACATTTAACTTGGTTCTTCAATCGATAAGATTGTATATATTAATTAATCTATTGGTCACCCAAAATGTATAATCTATATAGATTTTGCTTACAATGCATTGTTCAAAATCTAAATTCAGTTTAATTAACTAAAGAGTCACCAGAGAGACTGTGGCCGATCACGGTCTTTTTATTGTACTGTCTTTCATGTGATTTGGAATAAGAGTTCAACAACACAGTCAGTTAAATAGTTTCATTTTTATGGCCACGAATGCTAGTACACACTTATCCTAGTTTATCTTTATAAAGTCATAGATGGATCTCCTCTCGTGATAATATTGCCTGTTCTAGCTGTCGTGGTCAATAAAGCTGACTTTAATCTGCGTTGGTAAATTCTTATACCAAAATTAAAACATATAGAAGGCAGTGCGTTCCTTTACCTATACATGTTAACATAAAATTCCTCTCAAGTTAAGGTTTTTTAATGTTAAGATTTCCTGAACGGGTGTTTAGTTCAGTTATTAAGTTCAGAACCAACTCTTTAATACCATGTTTTACAACATACATGTATAATACAAGGCACAAAGTAATATAAAAATCATTCTAGATTCTAACAACAAAGTCCTCTATACATTCAACTCAACCAGTTTTTCAAAATCCTAAGCTCTGCGATTGATATTTAATGTCAAGTTTCAGAAATAATTAATAAAACTAATAAATTAGAGTGTATCCACAACTCCCTAAAAAGCTCCCATTAAAAAATGCGCGCGCATCAGGAAGCCAGGTTTTATCTGGCGGCCGCCAAATTATTATGTGGCGGCCGCCAGATAATTATGTGGCGGCCGCCAAAAAATTATATGACGGCCGCCAGAAAATTATGTGGCGGCCGCCAAATAATTATCTGGCGGCCGCCAGATAAAATATTTTTCCTACGTGGCACCAACGGGCTTCCGTAGTTCACGATGTTATTTATGTTAACTTGTTAAGATCAACAACAAATGTTAAATAAGCAAACATTCCTCTTCCGGTGAGTTATATCAAATATCTTAAATAGCTATCCTTTTTACAAATCTGATACCCACGAGATTTTAGTCACTGTAAGTGATTAAGACATGAAACTTTTATGAATGATAGACATTTGATTGAAGATGTGTTTAACGGGTTTTTTTGTCAAACATCACTTCCGGTACTCACCGGAAGGGTAAGTTTAACAGACTTTCTTGGGTGTTTTACCTACCAAATAAACGATGATGTACACTAGGCAAATGTACAAAAAATACCACCTTTTATTGTCATTAATCACTTCCGTTCGTCCGTTCCAGGTCGCGAGACAAAAAACCTTGTTTCAACAGGATCTCAGATTTCGAAGAGTAGTATCGAGATTTCATCGAGTCATATAAAAACAAATCGGACGGAAGACCTACTCGTTACTCGTAACGAGATCTAGTTTAACAACTGATTATCAAACATTACTTTATGGTCGTCTTCGGTTCAATAATCATATTATGATTTGAATACCCATTTATAGGCGGGGGTAGGTCCGGGGTACCTAGGTTATCGTTACTGATAGTGTACTGCACAACGTGCCCCTAGTTCCATGACGATCTCTCCTTTATTAGTTTTCTTTTAATCACTTTAGATCCAATTTTTAGAATTAGGGCTAATCATTTTTGCGAAGAAAGCCATGTGGCGAATTTAAAGCAAATTTTATTTGAGATCCATTTTAATTATTTCAAGTCGACAGTAAATTTCCATAGCGGAAATGACCAGCATTTCATAAGAGTCGAAAAATAATTGTAAATGGAGTTCATAAACAATTTTCTTGTCTAATTTCACCAATTAGCTACATGTACTTAGAAAGGCAAACACATGTCGTAGGAGATCCATTTTGGTGTTGGATTTATATTATGTAGTAGATTTTCCACCTTCTATAATGTAGTTCATAAAAAATGGAAGATTTTTATCAAAGAAAAAATTGCTTTCAAACCTGAAAAATCATAAACATTGTTTTCAGTAAACGATTATCAATCACCAATTAGAAAAAGTCGTAGAACTACAACGACATTATTGATATTGGACAGAAAAAAATCAGTTTAAATACTACAATGTATATATAAGTACATTTTTCAATATGAGTACTTAGAGGTAATTTACACGTATAGGTCTAGTACCTAGCAGTAAGTTACATGTATAATACTAGTACTTAGCGGTAAGTTACACGTATAAATACTAGTACCTAGTGGTAAGTTACACGTATAATACTACTACTTAGCGGTAAGTTACATGTATAATACTAGTACTTAGCGATCAGTTACACGTATAGGTCTAGTACTTAGCGGTAAGTTACACGTATAAATACTAGTACTTAGCGTTAAGTTACACGTTTAATACTATTACTTAGCGGTAAGTTTCATGTATAATACTAGTACTTAGCGTTAAGTAACACGTATAAATACTAGTACGTGTACCTAGTGATAAGTTACACGTATAATACTATTACTTAACGATAAGTTACATGTATAAGACGAGATATTGATTATGGTGGAGTTTTAAACTATGTCACCTCAAGGCTTGTCTTGTTCTTGTTTCTTCTCATTACACCTTGATACGTACGGACTTTTACAATACTATTTCTATTATTTATTTCCATGGTTAAAAGTTGCTTAATTTTATGGGCGTCATACATGCTAACGATACTTGTTTGTAATTTTTGACGATAAATTATTTGTCCTATTCATATGATTTGTATATTTTTTGTTGATAAAAGGTAAAATGTAAAATGTGTGTATTTTCTGTATTTCCTGTCTTGAAATTATTCAATATGGACTTTTTTGAAATTATTATACACAATACTGAAGAAAGTCTTTGTTTATCAATATATATATATAAGTATATATGGATAAAGATACTATTATCGTTTCAAAGTTTTTTTTTAGTTTACATTTTATTTGACTTGAACATTTATGAAATTGATATTAATAGCAAGGTAACATTTCACAAGTTAAATGAATGTCATTTCAATGAATGACCCCATTTTTTAGGCATTTGAAATATTGGATATTAATGTCAATATATCTAAGTTTCCAATTTCCTGAAAATATTGTTTTTCCTCATTGAAAGATTATTTTCCTGTAGGAATTTATTTTTGAAAGGTAAATATCTCACCTTACAGGTAAGATACAATGATAAAAAAGGCGGTTGTAAACCTTTTAAGCAATGGTCTATCATATTGCATAATTAAATTTTTTGATATAGTATAAAAGTATATAGTTTATTAGCAATAAGCCACATGTTTTATAGGCATATATATATATATATATATATATATATATATATATATATATATATATATATATATATATATATATATATATATATATATATATATATATATATATATATATATATATAAATATGAATGACACTTAAATCAACACACATTAGGACGATAATATACATATTAACTAAAGCAAATTATTGCTATACTCTGTGGCTTTGCATAGTTTGTTTAATTGTTTCTTATTTTATTGAACTCAGCGACTGAGCAAGCTTGAAGCAAGAAGGCTTTGACCAGTAATAATTTTTTAATATTAACACACCGCGTAGATGACTTTACTTTGGACATTCTAGAATGAAGTGATATTCATCTTCAATCCTATTAAGAGTACAAAATCTACAAATGCGACGCGATCGAGCGTACAGTTTGATTTTATCGATCTTGTTCTATTGCTAGTCTATTTGCAGACAATCTATATTTTGTCAAATAGTGAACAATATTTTCTGATATACATTTTTTTAAGATGATACTGGAGACCAAAGAGTCGTACAAATATTTGTATACGTAACATTTAGAGGAAAATGCAAAGAAAGCGTCTCCTTCCTGGATAAAAACATCAAATAGTCCTTGCTTAATATCTAAAAACAGTTTTCTTTGATTTGGAACATTTTGTACATTGCTAAAACCAGCAGAGCACAATAAATCTTTTACCATAAAAATCCAAGAATTTTCACATTGGGTGGAATACATATCCTCATATATGTTTTTTAATATACAATTTTGCGTACTAGTATATAAATATCCATACAATATATGCAGCTTAGACGGGTGCAAAAATGCCACCTTGGCACTGGCATAATCAATAGATAATTATCCGGCACAGTGTTAGATTTAATAATTAAAGATAAGAGAGTTTTATACATACCTTCATACTTCTACACACAACCAAATGTTTACAAATTTCAACAACTTTTAATACTAATAATAAAAAATTGTTGATTAATCTGTGTACATTCATTAAAGTTATAATTGAGAGAGTTAGCTCTCTAGGTTAATTGCTACTCATACTTTTTTCCTTTTTCCTTTTTTTTCACTTTTGTATTGTCACTCCAATGTATGCAATGTATGTATTATATGTATTATTGTTCAAATTTTTTGTGAATTTTCTCAACACTGTAACTTATGCAGTTCCGAGAATAAAGAAATTGCCATAGATAACGTTCTAATCCACTGCACTACTGTAATGTTATGCCATTGTAATCTAATCTGAAGGTTATGTCGACATAATAAAACTTTAAAAACATAAGCCACTTTTATAGGTTAGGTTATAGGTTATAGCAGCTGCTTTTTTAAGCAAAAAGAAAGTAAAGACTTTTGGAAATCCCAGTGACTAATATTGCACTAGCAATAATTACGTCCCTTTTTAAAAGTAGATGGGTGCATTTGAATAAAAAAGATGGAAAAATAAGAAATTAAACTCTTCATACCCTATGCGATTACTATTAATGTTCGTTTGAAAAAATGTGGATCCTAAAAAGAAAACCAATATCTATTTTTATATTTTCTCTCATAACAACAAATTATTAAGCATCATGTTATGGTTGTCTTCGCCATAAGCACATATTTTATAATTTAAACATCAAGGATTATGTGGGGTAGGTCCGCAGTTTCTAGGTTATCGGTGCAATTCAAGAAGATATTTCTAAATACCTAGTCACCATAACGACCTCTCTTTTTAAAGATTTTAACCACTTTTGACCCAATAAGTAGGGTCATTCCAAGTGTTTTTCTGTGTTTAACGTTAAATCAAAAACCTATCTTTCTATCAGAAAAACAAGCACAAATAAAAGAAAAAAAAACACAATATCGTTTAGAACATTAATAAAATCTATTATCATTAATTAAATATTGTTTTTAGACTTTAACGAAAATTAAACACATAAATATCCCAATTTATGCTCATATGGTAAAACAAAGCAAATTTTAATCTTAGTGCAGGTGTTTGTACACATGAAGAGAACACACAAGATATTTTTGGGTACATGTTTGTGGTTTTATTCTAATTTTTCATGCTTAAAAACCAATCTGTCCACGGACTTGGAATGGCCGACTTGTGACAATCCTCTCTATTGTGAAGTAAGCCTTCATGGATTAATGCAAGGACCATTATTTTTATAAAAGTTAGAAATAATTAATTAACACATTTGAAAACATGAAATAATGCCATGCTCTTGATCCAAATCTTAATTTAATTTTAAAAAATTAATTTCAAATGGAGAGCAATGATAACAAGTCTCTTAAAAGATGCATGTATTTACATTTATTATCTACTTTCAACAATAATATCTCTTCGTTAATAATGCGATGTAGTAGGAGTTTTGTTTGTTATTTTATTTTTCTTTGGGGGGGGCGGGGGGTGTAGGTTTTTTTATTATTTTTCTTTGATTTTTTTTCTGTTTATTACTTTATGGTAGAGTTTCCACCTCCTGATGTCTTTTACTTAGAATCCCTAATGACAGACGTTTAAAAAGCTATAAGCATTTATTTTCATGGTTAAAAGTATTCAATTATATAATTAAACGTCACAGTGTTACATTGTAAATACAATGCTTTGTTTTTCGTTATCATTTAAAGCGACTTATATATTTTCTTCACATTTTTATCCTACAAAAATGTTTTCTACACAATCACTAGTACTGTGTGAAGTCCGCGCTGATCAAAAAACTCCCATATCATTATCAGGTACATTGGGTACAAGAAAAGAGTTCCTGATGCTCCACAGTGTCTAATTTACCCCCTGCTAAAGTAAAATGCTTTCAGAGAGAGAGAGAGAGAGACAGACAGACAGAGAGACAGAGAGAGAGAGATGAAGAGAGAGAGAGAGAGAGAAAGAGAGAGAGAGAGAGAGATAGCAGTTGTCGTTCTTAACTGACTTGGAAATCCCCTTGGCTAAATAATACCGTATGACATTCGTATCAATTTACAGTTTCGTCCCTCTCTTACATGTATCGACGGCTCTTTATTAAGAAAATATTGAAAACAGAGAGACGTAAAACTTCATATTCAATACAATAACATTTAACTTTTGTTTTTAAAAGCGACATTTGAATAAAATTACTAAAAATTGATTTGTTTATTGCGTTATTTAACAACAATATATTTAAAACTTTTTTACTCTACTTTCAATATCAGATGATATATAAAGATTTAAAAACTATTTGAAGATTGGGGTAGGTCCGGAGCTCCTAGGTTACCAATCTATGATACATCAATACCCCTAGTGCATCATAAGACCTCCCGTTTTCGCATTTTCTACAGAAAATTGCATAAAGCGCTCTTACATATTAAACAACAAAAAAATATAAAAACAAACCCCAAAACTCCACTAGAAGTCACAGGGGCCAAACCCGTTTTAACATTAATTTCAATGTAACCATAAATTTATGGTTACATTGAAATTAATGTTAAAACGGGCTTGGCCCCTGTGCTACAAGTATAAATCTTTGCAACCCAGTACATTCATGATAAATGATATTATTAAATCACATTATAAAATAAATGGTTAATTTGAAATTCAAAAAGAATTGTATGAAAGAGAGATAACAGTTTTTTTCACTATTTGTTTTTATGCAAATACAAATATTTTTTAATAATATTAACACTCTATATGACTTACAACGTTCATTTATGATACTATATTGTAATCTTAATTCAATGTTCTGTAAAATACATTTAAATACATGTATTTGTAAAGTTAACATCTTTTCAATGTAAAATTAATATTATAAAACAATATTTAATCACCAACTCTTAGATACTGGTGTCATCTTTGTCTGAAGTCATTTAATACTAACAGTAATACTAGTAGGTGGGAAGCATTACATGATGTAACTGATGCTTTAGGAGTCGGAATTTGGTCAAGATTAAACTTTTTGGGGTTCTTTATTTTGACACAATTTGTTTTGAGATTTTCTCGCCAATAATGTAAATCTTTTTGTGGGCCATATATCAGATAACTCTCTATCAATATCAATCATGCAGTATCTTTATCAAATACAAAAAATATGACGAAGATTGAAATTTTATAACTGATTCGTAAGAACTTTCTTTCTACAAATGTCTTTTCCAAAGCAAAAAAGTTATTGTTAAGTTGTTTATATATAAGGAATAAGGAATCCTTCTTTGAGTATTGTGAAGTAATAATTTTGGTCGGGGCGTTATCAAATCCAACTAGAGGTACTGTGAGCAAGCTCACAATTGATACCCCCCGCTAAGATAAAAATCATAATGCGTGTATTTTTCCAATTATAAAAAATATTGGATGAATCTATTTCACCGTCCATTATCTATAAATAACAACTGCTCTATTTTTTTAAAACTGCTGGTCATAAGCAATATTTGTGTGAAGTAAGAACATTCAATGCTTCTCCATAAAAAAGATAATGACCGGACACGAATTTTGCACTTTTTCTGCCAGTGACCTTGACCTTGCCCAAATGACCTTGGGTCAAAGTCATGACACACCCTTTGGTTCTAAGCAATATTTGTGTGAAGTTAGAACATTCAATGCTTCTCCAAAAGAAAGATAATGACCGGACACTAACTTTGCACTATTTTTTTCCCAACGACCTTGACCTTGCCCAAATGACCTTGGATCAAGGTCATGACACCACCTTAGGTCATAAGCAATCTTTGTGTGAATTAACAACTTCATAATTCTCCATAAGAAAGATATGCATCGGACACTAATTTTGTATTTTTCCTGCCAGTGACCTTGACCTTGCCCAAATGACCTTGGGTCAAGGTCATGACACACCCTTAGGTCATAGGAAATCTTTGTGTGAAGTAAGAACTTTCAATAATTCTCCATAAGAAAGATATGGACTGGACACGAATTTTGTATTTTTTCTGCCAGTGACCTTGACCTTGCCGGAATGACCTTGGGTCAAGGTCATGACACACCCTTAGGTCATAAGCAATCTTTGTGTGAAGTATGAACTTCCAATGTTTCTCCATAAGAAAGATATGGACCGGACACGATTGCACAGACAGACGGACAGACGGACGGACAGACGGACATACGGACAATGTGATTCCTATATACCCCCCCCCCAAACTTCGTTTGCGGGGGGTATAATAAAGCCCGAAGGGCTATATGATAGATTTGATCACGCCCCGACCGAAATTATCATCTCATAATATAACAGTATTATGAGGTAATGATTTTGGTCGGGGCGTTATGAAATCCAATAAAGCCCGAAGGGTTTTATGATAGATTTGATCACGACCCGACCGAAATTATCATCTCATAATATTCAAAGAATGATTCCTTATTATTCATATTTATATTATTTTAAGCCATCGTATGATTAAATATTTAAATATGAATAAGCAAACCCCGCTGGCGCCTCAATTTGGCATCATTTGTATTATGGGTTATATAGTACAAAATCGATACGTAGTGTTATCACAGGCAAAGACACTGGGAAATGTAAATATACAAAAGTGACAAAGAAAAAGAAGTGACTAAGCGATTTCGATAAACCATGCACGGACGGATATGTTACCACAACTCATCTGTATTTGCAATGTGCATATGTCTTTTCATTTTAGGTATGTCTATGATTGTCATTTGAGATGTGTCTCTGCCATTTGGGGTACATGTATGTCAGTCTATTTTTTTTCCATTAAATGTCAGTTAATGCTTGCCATTTGAGGTATTTAAGAAAAGAAACAACTGAACAGTATCTGGGTAACAGTATCAAACGACCTCTATTATCTTCCTATCTAAATTTTCACTCATGCAGTAAACAGACTTGTACTATTAGCTTGATTGCTTCCTATGTTCCACAATTTGGAAAATATTAGACACACTGGTTCCATTTCTTTTGTCTTGTTTAGTTTTGTTTTTGCTTTATCTATTTTTTTTTATTTTATTTTTTTTTCTCTCTCTTTTTTTTTTGGGGGGGGGGGCTTTTTGGTTTCATTATGTTTTGTTTTGGGGTTGTTTTTTTTGTGTGTGTTTTTGGGTATACTGTTTTGTTTTATTTAAATCCTTTGTCTTGTTTGTTTTTGGGTTTTTTTTTGGGAGGGGTTTTTTTTTTGGGGGGGGGGGGCTTTTTTTGTTTAATTATGTTTCGTTTTAAGGTTTGTTTTTGTTTTGGGGTATTGTTTTGTTTTAACCTTTTGTCCCTAATACCACGTGTACAGTGATCTTTCTTTTTTTCATATTTAAATCACTTTTGACCCAATCAGTAGACTTTGGATCAATCACTATATGTTGCGAAAAAACCACGATACATTTCAAAAAAATTCCAAAGTCGTTTATAAATCAATTCTTGCATGAATGTCAACGTATTAGTAATTTTGAACACTGACATACTTATGTTGCATATAGGCTATAAACATTAATTATCATCTTGCATGTCGATATTATCTTCATAGAAAAAATGCTTTCACGAGGCAGAAATATGCCACCATTATACAACTGTTATATAATGGGTATAGTTTATATTAGCATAACAAATGCCAGTACTATAAGGAATATGAGGATATCTATGTGTTATCCTACAATAAAAAGATTACTTCTATACCACTTGATTGGAATTTGAAAAGTAACGACTTTCTAGTGTAGCAAATTTATTCTTATAGTACTAATTAATGTTCAGATTGTAAGGTGTTATCTCTTATCAAATTCTCATTTACCGTTAGTCTTATCTATCTTTATGCCAGACCCCTAATTACCTTTCAATTATAGTGATAATTAGTTAATTGCCCGAACAGTTATAATTATTTAATATTATGTATTCCCTCCCCACACTGAGGAGGTAGATTTTTCACTCCCCACACTGAGGAGGCACTGCTCACTATATAAGTAGGTGAAAGTACCAGTAACAGACAGTCACTCACAGTGTATAGACAGTGTATAGACAGTGTACAGTTAGGAGCAGAGTAGTAGAAGTGGTAGAGTAGAGTATAGTAGTAGCAGAGCAGTTTATTAGAGTAGCAGTAGATAACGAATATATTTGGATTTATACATGACTGTGTGGATTATTTTCTTGTGTGAATTGTGTGGATTGTTCTTATGTGATGCGTAGATTTTGTGCCTAGATATGTAAATAAATTAGTAAACTCTTCAACGACTTTTCTATACTAGGACTTAATACATTCATTCGGATCAAAGTTAAATGTGTTGTAACTCGGCAATGTTCAGGCCGCCCGCTCGGCGGAGAACGTGCGCTACAACTGGTGGCAGCGGTGGGATCCGCATGGATTTTACGAACCGTTCGTTCTAGTAAGTGAAACGATTATCTAGTATTGGATATTTCAGTGAAATAGTGAAATTGATAATGGACAAACTCTCATTTGTGAAACATTATTCCATCAAGAAAAACGGAGTTGGATATTTTAAATCCGTTGTGGACTTAGAACATTACAATTTGAAGTGTACCAGATGTGAGGAAGTATTTTCCAAATCCGAGGCAAAATCCAAAGTTATTTTGAAGTGTGAAAAATGTGCGATTTCAGTGTTCCGATTTGTTTGTCCAGTTTGTGGTCATATGGAATATCGTAAGTGCCTCCACAAAAATGAGTTTTGTCAACCTATACGATGTAGATGAATTAGGAAATTTTGTGTTTATTGGATGTGTTAACATTAACTTACGGAAAGAATGCCCGAACTGCTATGTAATGTTTGTGAAAAGTGAGAATCGCCACTGTCTTCACAGAAAAAATGGAAATGTTCGTCAATATTATAAATGTCCGTGTTGTGGATGCAGAATCAAAGCCTACGATGAATTCTAGAAACTTTGAGTGATTTTATTTGATTGTTTCAAGTTATTTTTACACTGGATTTATTTACTGCATTTGTTGCATTGACACATTGTGCAGTAAATTTCAACATAATGTTTGGAGGGGAATACACCACGTTTTCACCAAGGGACATGGAGTTAACTGGTAATATACCTCCTGCCAGTACACCCGAATCACGAGTAGTAACAACGCCTAAAACGCGAGGATCGGTTACAAGACGTAAACTGTTACCGGAATTTGATAGAGAATCACCATCACCTATTCAAATACCTACAGAGTACAATGAATCTACAGCAGTGTATGATAGCAATCTGCCCTCACCAAATGTGGAATCTAAATGGAGTTCTTTTCTGCGATTTTGGATTACAGTCATTTTACTGTGTGTTACGTTGCTGGTTGCTGTTTATCATTATTTTCCTGGACATCTTTTGTATTGTCTTACCAAAGAATTTCTAGTGATATCATTGCTTTTAGTTCTACTGGTGATTTTAATGAGTGCTGTGTGGAAAATGTGGAAGGATCATCGTGAAGTCAACGATATCGCAGATAATAGGCGAATACACACCAATTGTGTTGCCCCGGAAACTGATCAACTGGTAATGAGAAATTACCAAGGCGTTAAGTCATTCAATATTCAAATTAAACGAATTTTTAAAGGAGATAGCATTGATGTATGGAGTGAATATATTCGATATTTTGAAAACATATCTACTCTAAATGGATGGTCTATGGATATGAAACGACGACTTCTCATTACAACATTCCGTGGTCAAGCAGAAACCTTTGCCTATGGTTTACCAGACTACGTGCTACAGAGTTATGAATTATTGGTGGAAAACATATGAGGCGCCGTTTTAATATTTTTCAGGTATTTTCTGATATCAAAAAATAAATATTTGATATCAATAATTCGAATTTTTGATATCAAAAAATAATTCTTGATATCAAAAATTAATTCTTGATGTCAAAAAATCTATTTTGTGATATCAGAAAATAATTTTTTGATATCACAAATTCGAATTCTTGATATCAAAAAATGATTTTCTGATATCACAAAATAGATTTTTTGATATCAAGAATTAAAGTTGATTTTTTGATATCAAAAAATTGAATTCTTGATATCAGAAAATCATTTTTTGATATCAAAAAATCGAATTCTTGATATCACAAAATCATTTTTTGATATCAAAAAATCATTTACATTTTCTGATATCAGAAAATCTATTTTTTGATATCAGAAAATAAGACTTACATAAAATTACTATCAACTTAATGAATGCTCCCTGTAATGCAACTTTTGTTATTTGTAAGAAAATGTGTTTCAAGCCTGTAGATGTTTCTTAAGAATAATAATGAATGCCTTATTTTAAACCTGGTTTCATTCTGGCAAGTTTTGCCACATATACCGGCAATGATCAACACTGCTTTCTTTGCGATTTGCTGTGACTTTTGAAAAATAATGGCCTCGCATAATATAAAGAGTTATGCAGGCGTACAGTTAGTGCTTTCAATATATAAGACCAGAATTATCAAGAACACTTATTAAATTTTACATTAAAATAAATAAAAGACAGCAAATATTTAAATACAAATCTGGCTCTGTAGTTCGGCAATTTAATTTTGGGTCAAGGGAGTATTCATTAAATAGGTGAAATTTATTTGCCATTTTCTTTAAATTTCTGATATCAGAAAATATAATTCTTGATATCAAAAAATCAGTTTCAATTTCTGATATCAAAAAATCATTTTCTGATATCAAAATATCGAATTTCTGATATCAGAAAATGATTTTTTGATATCAGAAAATCGATTTTTTGATATCAGAAAATGGATCGTATTTTCTGATATCAAGAATTCGAATTTCTGATATCAAAAAATCATTTTCTGATATCAGAAATTCGAATTCTTGATATCAAAAAATCATTTTCTGATATCAGAAAATACCTCAAAAATATTAAAACGGCGCCCCATAAAAACATGGATAACAGATTTGGTCATAGAGTCATGAAAGAAAGCTACATTGCTGAAGCAAAGATGCGCCGAAAAATGAAGACAGAATCATTCCGTGATTTTGGCCAGTCAATTGCTGATTTATACCGAAGAGCCCATCCAAACAACAGAGAATATGTTGAGGAGGCTAGTCTTAAAACATTTATGGATAACTGCAGCGACAATGAAGATTTTCGTCTAGCTGTGAAGCGAACCAGACCTGCAAATCTTCAAGATGCTGTTACTGCGGCTATGCAAGAGGAATGTATACGCATGACGGAAAATTTAAAAATGAGAGATAGAAGAGTAGAAAGACCTGTTTATGATATTCATAATACATACGCAAGGACTGTCAACAAAAATAATCAAACAGAGCGAGGACATTATCAATCAGTCAAACGATGCTATAGGTGCAACTCTACCGGACATTTACTAAAGGACTGTAAAACTACACCTAACCAAAATAATCGTGAAGTAAGGGAGCCTTTAAACGCAAGACAGCCGAGGCAGTAGGCCATGCGTCGGCTGAGGAAAGTAAGCGGCCTTGTACTGTTAATCTACAATGTCATGATGTCAAGGAAATTGACAGTGAAATTTCACAGTCAGTAACTATGGCAACACAAACAGATATTATAGAGGACCTGAATGATCATTCTAATGCAAGAGAAAGCCGAAACGTTATACACATTCCTGGAGAAGCTGGAATGAAGCTAAAAGGGTTCATAGAAGGAGCACCATTAGAATGGAAATTAGACACAGGAGCCATCAATACGTTCATAACAGAAGATGCCTATTACAGCATTCTTCCAGAACAACGACCAGTACTTGAGTTCGCAAAGAAGAGATTTCAAGCTGCAGATGGAAACAACTTGCGTGTTATTGGAACAGCTAAAATGTTGATATCATTCAATGGGTTTAGTGTGATATTTCGTGTATTCGTTGGAGGTGTTAAAACAAATTTACTTGGATTGGATTTTATTACGAAGTTTAGATGCCAGTGGAATTTTGATAACAATTCGTGTGTCCTAAATTGTGCATCAGATATCAGTCTACAAGGATCTCATGTGTTTTCTGTAGAGGATTGTGTAATTCCGCCTCATCATGAAGCAATTATTAAAGCCAGAGGTTACTCAGGAATAGGAGGAGGAGAGGGAATATTGGTGCCCTTGCAGAATTTTGTACTTAGTCATGGATTAGCAGTTGCTCGTGTGGTTGTGAATTTGGATGCAAAAGGAAATTGCATATTTCTACGAGTATTTAATCCATTTGAGGAGGAAGTACGTGTAAAAGAGAATACGGCCGTAGCATTTATTGAACCAGTGGAGTGTGTTTCATCACCTGTCAACGTAACAGAAGACGTGTCTAGTGTGGATGTTACAAATAGGAAATTGCCAGGTTTCCTTGAGCAAGTGTTCATAGGAGGATGTGAACATTTAACTGATGAGCAGACGAAGAAATTCAAAGAATTCCTCCTGAGTCGTGTAGAGGCTTTTGCAGATCCGAGTAAACCAGCTGAGAGGGCGCGTGTTGGAGAACATGTTATTAAATTAAAACAAGAAATACCTTTTAAGGAAGCGGTACGAAGGGTTCCGATCTTTAAACGTGAAGTGTTGGATAATGAGATCACGAAACTGGAAGAACAAGGACTTATTGAGAAGTCTGAAAGCCCGTGGTCATCTCCCCTTGTTTTAGTACAGAAGAAAGATAAGAGCTGAAGACTATGTGTAGACTACCGGAAGCTGAACGCAAATACCATCAAGGATGCCTATCCAATTCCAAGAGTAGCAGATGATCTTGATTCCTTAGCAGGATCTGCGTGGTTCTCGTCGTTGGACTTAAACATGGCGTACCACCAAATTCCCATGCACAAGGCTGATAAAGAAAAAACAGCATTTGCTACCCCCCGTGGAGGATTATATCAATACACAGTGATGCCATTTGGACTGTGCAATGCACCAGCTACATTTCAACGTGTTATTGAAAAAGTTTTGAGCGGATTACAGTGGCGGATATCGGTGTTATACCTCGACGATATCATAGTTCACAGCCATGATTTTGATACCCATCTAGAAAACTTGAACTTAGTACTTGACCGATTACAGGCAGCAAATTTGAAATTAAAAGCCAAAAAGTGCAACTTTTTCCAGAGAGAAGTGAATTTCCTAGGACATGTAGTTTCTCAAGAAGGAATAAAGACCGATTTGTCAAAGATAACTCTAGTGAAGGAATGGAAAATTCCAAGTAATGTCACAGAACTTAGAAGCTTTCTAGGATTAGCAGCGTATTATCGAAGATTTATTCAAGGATTTGCTAAAATAGCAAAGAGTTTACATGCTCTCACTGGTAAAAATAACACATGGAACTGGACTACTGAATGTACGGAAGCTTTTGAACTGCTAAAGGAGAGACTTGTATCAGCCCCAATTCTTGGATATCCAGATGTAACTGGGGGCGAATTTATACTGGATACCGATGCCAGTAATGAGGCCATTGGAGCAGTGCTATCGCAAAAGCAAGATGGCAGAGAAGTTGTTATTTGCTACGGGAGCCGCGTTTTGTCTAACTCTGAGAAAAACTACTGTGTCACAAGAAAGGAAATGCTTGCAGTAGTGTACTTTATCAAACAGTTTAAACATTATTTATTAGGACGAGAATTCTTATTACGAACTGATCACGGATCATTAGTCTGGCTGCATAAGATGAAGGAACCAGAAGGTCAGATGGCAAGATGGCTAGAACAACTAGGACCATATACGTTCAAAATTGAACATCGTTCTGGAAAACAGCATGGAAATGCAGATGCCATGTCTAGAATACCGTGTGACTCGACTTGTAAACAGTGCAAATACAGACCTTTTGATAGTGATAATAAAACATTCTCTCATGTAAGAGAATTACGGAAAACTCTTGGCGATATCAAGGAAGATGAAGAAGACGTTTTGGAATTTGACAGACTGTTTAGTGTAAATGTCTCTGAATGTGCACCGATATCAAGAAATTCGAGACGCAAAGCTAACAGACCAGCCAGAGCAAAAGCTAGAAGCCAACCAACAGAACCACTAGATATTCAAAATATTAGAAAACATCAAATCGAGGATAACGGAATGCGAATTATTATCAAGTGGCAGGAAAAAGGCGAGAAACCTCCATTATCAGTGATATCGTGTGAAAATTCCGAGTGTAAATTCTGGTTTTCAAGATGGGAATTATTGTTTATGGATCGTGGAATTTTATGCATTCGTTGGATACAATCGGGAACCGGAAAGGAGGATTACAAAATATGTGTTCCACGGAAATTACGAAGTGTAATTCTATGGCAACTGCATGATTCCAATTGTGCGGGACATATGGGAGAGAAAAGAACACTTGCGAAAGTGCGAAGTTCGGTTTATTATTGGCCGAGAATGCGACAAAGTGTACATGATTATGTATTATCTTGTGATATTTGTGAAGAGAGGAAAAATCCACCAAGAACGAAAAGATCCCGTATGAAACAACATTTCAGTGGTGAACCGTTTGAGAGAATAGCCATTGATATTACTGGACCTTTCCCAAAATCGGACAAAGGATATTCATACTTATTAGTGGTTGCAGATTACTTTACAAAATTCATGGAGATTTTTCCGCTAGTGAATATAGAAGCTGAAACAGTTGCTGAAGTGATTTTTAAGGGCTGGATTAAACGGTATGGCTGTCCAAGTGAGATTCATTCCGATCAAGGGAGACAGTTTGAGAGTCACTTATTCCAAGGATTGTGCCGGATATTCCAGATCAACAAAACTCGGACAACTCCATATCATCCGCGATCCGATGGAATGGTGGAACGTTTGAACCGAACCATAAAAGAAATGCTGTCCAAATATATATCATCACATCAAACGGACTGGGATCGTTATATAGATGGTATTGTTCTGGCCTATAATACCACGCCACATGAAACTACGGGTATATCGCCGTATAGGATGTTATTTGCAAGAGAAGCAAACTTACCATTGAATTTAATGACTGAAAAGGACACTACAGACAGTGATCGTGAAATTAGTGACGCAAAGTATGTGCGCAACTTAGAAAACAACCTCAGAGAAATTCATCAATTAGCGAGAGAAGCAATGAAAAATAACTCCAACAGACAGAAACGAAACTTTGACAAAAATATACGAGAACTATCCTACGAAGTCGGAGATTTAGTGCGCCGTAGTCAACCAAAAATTGTTGAGGGAACAAAACAAAAATTGGCTAGGAAATGGACTGGACCATGGATCGTCACAAGAAGACTCTCAGATGTTTTATACCAGATAAAACACGCGAAGAATTCAAAACCCGTTATTATTCATGCTGACAACCTTAAACGATACCATGGCAGTAAAACTTTATCAGGTGTTAATTCTGATTCAGACGAACCGGACGATTCTAGTGAACCACTTCCCGACCGAACCGACCCGCCTGTCGCGACGCCCCATACGGAATCAGCGGAACTTCAAAGGACTGGAAGGGAGATGGACAAAGTATCGCAGCCTACCACCACCTTGACACGCAGGGGTCGTGCAGTCAAAATACCCAAGCGTTTCTTGTAACTTTCATTCTATAGAAAAATATTCGAAGTGATGCTATGCGAATTCTGTGGAGAAAACATTAACAGAAAGGATAATTTACAGCGACATATAGAGGAAAAACATAGTGATAAAATAGTGATCAAATGTTCATATTGTCAAAGACCCTTTTCACGGATTTTTAATCTAAAGAGACATTTCCGAACGTGTCACGAAATTTCTGATCAAATTGTAGACAATGAGGTAAAAAACTGCAAAAAGAAGAAAATGTCGAACGAACAATTTGAAAACGCCAAAAGAGCTGTTTATGTGGATTCTCTCTATGAAGATATAACGCCGGTAAATTCTCCCCAACACTCCATTGACTACATGTATGAACCAATAAGCGATGACGAGGACTGGTTGTCCATCGACTCCGAAATGGAACGAGAACTTTTAACTTCCACAAACCGGGAACATATGGACGCTATAGTAGACAGGATACTGGAGTGTGAGAGTCCAGAGCCCATAACTGACGACAATGAGGCTGAAGAAGAAGACAGTGTCGCTGAAGACGAAGAATCTGAGAACCCCATTGATCCTGCGATAATTCCGCCAACATCAAAGACTGTTACGGAAACAGTCATTCTTAAGATGACAAAAAGAACCATAACTTATAATGACGGTGTAACAGAAATAGTGCGAGAGACTGAAATTTCACATTCAGAGACGATTCCGGCAGAAGAGGTCGATGTTCTCAAGTTCGCCACCGATGTCTTAAGCGAGATTCCTGAACACTTTAAAAATCGGGACGTGAAAATTGTGACATTGAAAAATTAAGACAGACGTGGAGTCATATATTGTACGCGTAAATTGTAATTATTTTGAATTTAAAGAATGCATATACGTGAATATTGTTTACAGAAAATGTTTTTTTCATGTTTAATTGTTATTGCATTGGTAGTATTCATAATTTCATTCATTGTTTTGTTTTTATTTTACATTGCCTACCAGTATCAAATGTTTAATTTTGTTTGATTGTTTATTGTTGCCATGATTATGTGTGTCTGTTTCTTATTGAACAAGTAACATGACTATGTGTTGTTTGCACACAACTATGCATTTTGATGTTTGTTTTTGTTTTTGTTTTTTTTATGATTATATGTGCTGTGAAGGTATTGTGTATTATGTGTAGTCATGTGACGTGTGGTTCATATCATATTGCATATGTTAGTTTAGATATACATGAATAGTTATTTTTGATCGGAGTCAAAACTTAAGTGGGGGAGAGTTGTAGCAAATTTATTCTTATAGTACTAATTAATGTTCAGATTGTAAGGTGTTATCTCTTATCAAATTCTCATTTACCGTTAGTCTTATCTATCTTTATGCCAGACCCCTAATTACCTTTCAATTATAGTGATAATTAGTTAATTGCCCGAACAGTTATAATTATTTAATATTATGTATTCCCTCCCCACACTGAGGAGGTAGATTTTTCACTCCCCACACTGAGGAGGCACTGCTCACTATATAAGTAGGTGAAAGTACCAGTAACAGACAGTCACTCACAGTGTATAGACAGTGTATAGACAGTGTACAGTTAGGAGCAGAGTAGTAGAAGTGGTAGAGTAGAGTATAGTAGTAGCAGAGCAGTTTATTAGAGTAGCAGTAGATAACGAATATATTTGGATTTATACATGTGTGGATTATTTTCTTGTGTGAATTGTGTGGATTGTTCTTATGTGATGCGTAGATTTTGTGCCTAGATATGTAAATAAATTAGTAAACTCTTCAACGACTTTTCTATACTAGGACTTAATACATTCATTCGGATCAAAGTTAAATGTGTTGTAACTCGGCAATGTTCAGGCCGCCCGCTCGGCGGAGAACGTGCGCTACACTAGAAATGAAGATTCTGGTAGCCTTATCTCTCACTCTCCAAATTCAAATTATTTAAAAAAAATGTAACGGAGGCAGAAGGCAGAGAGAGAGAGAGAGAGAGAGAGAGAGAGAGAGAGAGAGAGAGAGAGAGTATATTGCAGTTATCTTTCTTTCCAGAGAGAAAGATTGTATAGACCTTAGGAAATCCCCTAGTCTAAATTTAGCACTAACCCATAATAAAGTTCCGTCCCTTTTATACATTCCTCATTTGATGCCTCTAAATCAAACAATTAACAAATAAACGATATGCATATTTCTTCGTGTTTAATACCATTATTCAAATTGTTTGTTTTAGAAAAGAAAACGCTAATTAATTTTTGCCATTACTCTGTATGAGCGTTTCCCTTTGGTAAACAACACGATAAACACCCGTTTCACTATTAATATAATATTTCCCTCCATATATACCTATATACCATGTAATACTTACATGGCAGGTCCGGAGCATCTAGGTTACCACTCTATGATACATAAATATCCCTAGTGCATGATACGACCTCCAGCCATTTTCGCATTTTTTATCGTAAATTTTGAGAAAACAAGACCAAAATTTAACTTGCAAAGCTGTTATTTTTTTCGTGAAACATAATTATAGTAAATTCCATTCTAAGCTACACAAATATGCTGCTTTTGAAATATACTTCTTCATTGAATAATTAATGAAATTATAATTTGATATTCATTATTCTCCATTTTTTTAAGGGGGGGGGGGGGGGGGAGGAGGAGTCAAAGATAAAGGAAAAGAATTCTTTTGCATAAAGAATTTGCAAAAGAACAATTAAATGAAGGATGCCATTAGGAGTCGTCTAGGTTTTTAGGGTTTTTTATGACCCATACATAAAGTTTTATAGTGCAAGAACAATTCTAACATATGATATTAAAATCAATCTAATTTTTTGAATTTAAATAAAAATACCACAACAGTTACATACCCTGTATTTCTTTTATTTCAGGTATCATTTTTAGGCACATGCCAAATTAAAATACACAATTTATTTATAGTATATATATGTTATCATTTTGAAATAAATATACATGTACCATATTTGAAAAAAGTTTTTTAAAATCATATTTTGGGTATGTTCATATTTCTGAAATATTACAAAACCAAAGAAGTGCACCCTCATATAAAAGCATCTGTACATTTATATTTACAGTAAGTACATGTATGAAAAATACAAAATCGGTTTTCTCATAGTCACAGCTATTGTCTTTTTCCATGTCCTGCAAACTTCTATAACATGAAGATGTGACATATATCCAGTGTGAAGTTAATTGTTCAAAGAACATGCATTGTTTATTTAATGCCCAGTATGACCTCGACATGTACATGTACAATATAAAAATAAATAATGGGTTTAACCTGAATTAACACTACATAATAACACTACAGATTTTTATATTTTTAATTGACTGATTGGCATTATTATCATCTGTCACAGTCATTAATACCGTAATTCCATAACAAATGCACATCTGAAATGTGCAATTGCAGGAAAATCTGTTTATTGATCTGAAATGTAATCAAATACAATGGATATTAAAATCTTATTAAATTGATACACAAATAAATGCATAAAATTAAATTCAAAATACTTGTATTTGATGATAACAAGTGTATATTAATCAATAAGATATTTGATCATGTGAGCATTGAAAAACATGACATGAATTTTGAATTCATTTTTTTTTTTTACAAAGTATGAGATCTAGGAAAAGGATAACAAACTGATGTATCTACCACGTGCATTGTACACAAATATAACTTAAGGATACATAAAAATCTCAACAATATCAGAATTGGCCTAAAATTGAGCTATTTCAATCATATATATGTACATAAATGATCAACTACAAGAAATCATCTTTAATTAAAAAAAAAAAGGAAATATTATTTCTATAAAATACATGTCCGAGATGAATTTACTTGTTATAAAGTTGTAAAAACAGGTTTTATAGATATTTGGTAATTGGCACATTCGTACTTTTTTCTTCCAGCACACCTTTGTAAATTACCAAACACAATAGCAAAAAATTGTTTATCAAAACTTATGTGTATGAAATTATTCTTTCAGTTTTTCTTTCCAAACATTACTTAAAACCTTCATAGCAATTCATGTGCCATATACAAACTTCTTTCTTAAAAAATTCCATATGCAGATTTACCGTTTTTTTATTTCATTTTGTATAAAAATCACAACAATAATCATGTCATTTTTTTCATAACTTCATTGGGAGGAATGCTAGCTACATGTAGCTAAAGCCAAACCATCCCATTCCTCAGTCTCATAACATCACAATCATTGGTACAAATACCACCTGACGAAAATAAATATCATGTCAAAAATAGGCTATCCTAAATGTCTAATGGCTCCATGGCCTAAATTTATTTGCCTAAAACTTTGCGTTGTTATAATGCTACAGCGTTGTAGCTATTGGGAGGAGCCTCAATGTCCGTTTTGCTCTGAACCAGTTGTAACTCCATTTGTGCTGGTGTTGGTCGATTTCCTTCCCCGGCTAGAGCTACAAATGGCACAGAAACTCATCAATTTCATGACCGATTTATTATGGGAGTAGTCGACTGTAAATCAACTTTTATTTGCGACAATATTATTTCGCGATTTGATCTTAACCTTAATTAATAAAAATCATTTTTCACCCCCAATAATTGCTTATTTTCTTAGTACTTGACAAGCATACAGTAATACATGGTTATAGTGAACATGATTATAATGAATTGATGCTCACAGATAAGTGATTTTCAATCCTTGTGACTTTATTGCATGTGGTATACTTGACGGATATAACGAATTTTGTTTAAATCAGAGCAAAATCACCTGTCCCTTGCACTTCGCTAATACATATATACCTAGGTGTGTTTCACTTTAGTTCTTTAAACATCATGCTATTTTTCATAATCAATTCGTTTTTTGCTGATTTGAGAAATTATTCCTAAGTATAGTGAGCCACTTTAATTTCCATTAAACAGGGAAAAGCATATCTTACCTTTAGCCTTCTCAAATGTCCGTTTTATAACACTCTGAAGAGTTGCTATGGTTTTCTCCAATGCCAGCTGCAATGTAAATACGCTATATATCACTCCAAGTCATAGACTTGCTGAAGAGCATATAATATATATATATATATATTCATATAATATAACTTCTTCATTGCACAGTACCTTTAGGTCTTTATCTTTCTCCAGCCAGGCCAACAGACACGCTGCAAATAAATCCCCCGTTCCCACAAACACTGCATTGAGCTTCTGAAACTGGACTTTGTATACTTCTTTCTCTCCATCTAAAAAAAAAAAAAAAAAAAAATACATGTTTGTTGAATTAAGCTTTAACAAGTGCCATTGATTTACTTTCAAAGGTATACTTAATTTTTAGTTTGCTTAAGGCGGGTTTTTTTCATAATCTTTTTTTAATGGTGTAGGAGGTTCTCTTATCGATGATAAGGTAGGATCTCAAGTTCTCAACTATACATGTAAACATGTAGCATATAAAGGCTTTATACGATTTTTAACTTTGCATGCATATTATTCAGTGTCAAGATATTTAAATTCAAGTACATGTATTTTTGAGTGTGTATGAAAGCGAGTGCTATGAATTCAACATCTAAAGCAAGACTAGTATATAAAGAGACATCAACAGGCCTATTGATGCACATTAACAGTCATGTTTACTTCTTAACCACTACATTCCTTTCATTATGAATGAGAATGAAAAGAAACAAGAATAGAATTCCAGGGTCCCCCACTGGTCAAGCAGTATACTAGTATCGAGTCTATCGACCAAGGCTGATTTAGGAACTTGACAAAGGTATTAGTGGTATAAACATTTGGTATAAATTTAATGAAAATCCGTCAAAATTTGTAGGCATGAGCGCGCTTACAAGGTCAATTTTTGGAAAAAAACGGAGTCATTATTGTGGTCAAAGTCCCATAACTCCAACAAAAAGTATCGACCAATGCTGATTTTCGAACTTGACAAAGGTATTAGTGGTATAAACATTTGGTATAAATTTAATGAAAATCCGTCAAAATTTGTAGGCATGAGCGCGCTTACAAGGTCAATTTTTGGAAAAAAACGGAGTCATTATTGTGGTCAAAGTCCCATAACTCCAACAAAAAGTATCGACCAATGCTGATTTTCGAACTTGACAAAGGTATTAGTGGTATAAACATTTGGTATAAATTTAATGAAAATCCGTCAAAATTTGTAGGCATGAGCGCGCTTACAAGGTCAATTTTTGGAAAAAAACGGAGTCATTATTGTGGTCAATGTCCCATAACTCCAACAAAAAGTATCGACCAATGCTGATTTTCGAACTTGACAAAGGTATTAGTGGTATAAACATTTGGTATAAATTTAATAAAAATCTGTCAAAATTTGTAAGCATGAGAGCGCTTACAAGGTCAATTTTTGGATAAAACATAGTCATGATTGTGGTCAAAGTCCCATAACGCCAACAAAAAGTATCGACTAACGCTGATTTTCGAACTTGACCAAGGTAATAGTGGTATAAACATTTGGTATAAATTTAATGAAAATCCGTCAAAATTTGTAGGCATGAGAGCGCTTACAAAAAAGTGTGACGGACGGACACACGGACGCACGGACACACGGACCCACAGACGCACGGACCCACGGACGGACGCCCGGCATTTCTATGTCCCCGCTCCGTGTTGCGGCGGGGGACAAAAAAAAACTAAGTCGACAGAAGAGTAAACAATCTATCCTTTGTACTCACTTGCCACAGTGCTGGCCAGGCTGGTAATGGAGCCATCAGAAGAAAACTCACTGCTGCTAATAACCACGGTTTTTGGTCCCTTGCTGTGTAAAATCTTCATAGCCTCAATCGCATCCTCCTCGGAAGTTATTTTTATCCCTGTAAGTTTTCTGTGGGAGAAACAGTGTTCATAAAATATACAACTAAAGCTATTTGGTTATAAAAAAAACTCTAGAAAGAAAGTAATACTTTATAAATATAGCTTCATCAATCTTGTGGAATTGGTTTGTACCTGTCCATACATGTTAACCTCCAGTGATAAAAATTAGTTAGATTTTGAACTCAAAAGCGGTAGCATTGCGCGCTGCGCACGGCGGTTTCAATTTTCATGTGAAGCTAATGGCTACAATAAGGAATATGAAAAAATGCAATAAATGAAACAATAACACTATTATCACAAGCAAAGAAAGATTAATTTGTGTTCATTGGTGTAGGATTTTGTAGCTAGCTTTACTTTTCTTAGAGTGGTCTTTTCTGGAATTGATTCAAAACAACTTTTGTTATTATTCAACTTGGTGGCCAAAATTGAAGAAATAGTGTCATTTGATAGTTCAGATCTGAAACTTGTCTGTATTTTTTTCAAATGCTTGTATGAGTCCCTGTGTTTCTCCGTGTCTCTGTGTTTTTCAATGTCGTTCCCCCCCCCCCCCCCCCCACAATGGCTTATTGAGAAATCGGTATGACAAAACGTACAAAACGCATACTGTTCCCCTTTTTTTGATCTATGAAGAAAATCAAATACTTTCAGCCAATCAGCGTTAAACTTTGATAATATCTTTTCCTTTTTCGAGGCGGTGATGTCGATGACATTTTTGTAACTAATGTAATCAATGAGAAGTGTTCACAACTCATTGTCAAACACATGCTTGAAACCCACATTATTATCGCTATGTAAAAAACGTCTGAATGTTCCCAACTCAAGTCACGCAATATCTAAAGAACTAACGAGATTTTATAGCTAGAATGGCTTTCAAGCGAGGCAAAATTGAATTTTTGTAAAATCAGTAGATTTTCAATTAAAAGCGGTAGGCGGGAAATTGGGTAAAAAAGCGTTAGACTTCCGCGAAAATCGGTAGAGTTAACATGTATGCCTGTCTATCGCTAATAAACAAAAACCCTCATAAGTTGTTAATCAATAAACATTTTCCTTATCCAAAATTTATTTTCTATTACGTGTACAAATTATTCAAACATGCTCTACTTTATAAAAATCCATTTATACACCCAAAGAAGTGTACTACATGTATTGGTATGTAGGGAATGTGCTTGCTGCAGGTCTGTAGCCCCAGGTCTGAAAAAATTCGGATGGATGACCTGGGAGCTACAGTGCCTCCCATTGTAAAAATTTTTGTGCGCCGCAAATTGCAGATTTTTACTACAGGAGCCACTGAAGCTCCCAGGTCATCCATCCAAATTTTTTCACACCGGGAGCTACAACCTGCAGCTAGGAATGTGAAAATTACAGTTGAATACTTACTCCACTTCAAATTGGTTTGGTGTGACTATATCAGCTATAGGTAATATTTTATCTATGTACACAGGTAACAACTCAGCTGGAACATACTGCAAAAAAAATCACAAGACTGCATCACATAAATGAAGCATGGAAGATCCTTAATTCATCACAAAAGACAACTCCACAGTAAACTTGGTTAGAGTTGTTCACCTAAAATACATTTGGAAGATAACTTTCTTATCAAAAAACAGTGTTTTAAATGCCAGTTTGACAATTATCACTTCACACTAAAATTAATCTACAGGTTAGTCTAGGTTTTATGGTGGCATATTTCTGCCCCCTACATGCAAGGTAAATTATGTCAACAAGCAAGAAAATTAAGTCTTCATGCAAGAAAATTATGTCAACATGCAAGTTACAAATCTTTTGAGAGAGCCTGGTTTTCATATGGGCAAAATCACTTACCAGCGCCCGTTTCTGACATCATAGATGCAAAATGCAACATAATTATGACACCGTGCCAACAACAGACAAACAAGGTAACTATTCCTATAATATGGTATTAATCCCACTTAGAGCATAACCCACTTTTTCATCCAATCAGCAGTCGCTAAATATTCTATTAAGTAATGTTTATAATCATTAAGAATTTTTCTACGTTCAAAGTAACAACACATTTTCAATTGAAAATTAAGATTGTCGTAAACAGAAGAGAGATAATATTTGATTGGCACAGAACTTTTAATTAGCCAATAAAAAAGTGGGTTATGTTCTACAGTGTAAGTAAGTTAGATCACATTAATTAAATTAATTAATTAAAATTTATGTTATTAAGACGGGGCTCAGTCATTTCAGTCCCTCTGTTCCCTTCTAAATCATGTAAATTTTACTTAATATGATCTAACTATTACTTAACAAGCGACTTGTATGTAGAATTGTAGTGAACAATTCTTTTCTCACCATTTCCCCGTTATCTCCCATGACTGGATCACAGACTGAAATTGAAGAGGAAATAAAAATCAAGGACAATAACATTTTATATATTCATCAATCGGCTTGCAAAATGACACATAAATGTAGATAAAAATGATATCAACTTATTGAACAAAATATATTTTTTCAATAACAAAAGAAAATTATATACCATATACTAGCGATGGGTTCTTTTTCTTTAAATCTACCACTATTTCAGCAACTTTCTCCAGGAATGACTGAGATCCAATGTACCCTTCAAACAAAGCATTAGTTTTTAGGAAACAATCTTAATATAAAAATAATAGCTTACAATACATGTTCAGCTTTTATTTCAATTTACACTAACTAGAAAAGTTTTATGGAAACCAAATTATGCATTTACTATATCATATGGAACCCATGGTTGGTCTCGCTTCTCTTACCTCCCGAAGAAGTGAGACTGCCTTGGCTTTCTGATGATATTATTAACCCTTGATTTACCTTTAGAACTTGTATTACATTTATAAACTGACTATACCTGTAAGTATATGAGAGAAGGAACTAATGCCATTCTCTTGTAGACCATCATACAAGCAAGCTAAATCATCACTGTTGAGTACCTGTCCTTTAAAACATTTGTACCCTGAAAATTTCAGAAAAAATTACAATATATTTTTAATATACCCAGTATACAAATAAGTTTAGAATAAGTACTAAGGAAAATTTAAGCCACCTTGTATAAATACACAACAAGAGGCCCATGGGCCACATCGCTCACCTGAGGAACAATAGGTATGATAAAGTCAGCTTAATGGAGTCATAATACAATCTGGACAATGAACATTAATACATGTAGATCCTGTATAAATAAAATCCATTTTCCCCCCTTGGAACTCAGATAGCCCTGATTGCTGAAAATATTTACAAGAGCAGACTTTAATCACCGCTCCTGTACATATATAGGGACTCAACGTTATGCAGGCAGGGATGACCGCACACCTACGCAACTCAACAGGTACCAACGTTAATGCAAGCAGAGATAACGCAAGCAGGGATGACCTCATACTTGCGCGAACAGCTCAACCTAACGCAGGGAGTGCCGCACACTTGCGCTAGAAAGGCCAGAACACCAGCAGGGATGACCATACACTAGTGCTCCGCCGCAACCACCACCAATACAAGCAGGTATGACCGCACACTTGTATTAATGCGATACAGGGCAGAAATGACCGCACATTCTGTATCGTTGGTTAGAAAAACACGAAGATTAGAAAGAGCAGGGATGTCAACACCCTCAATCTCTCGGCACCTGTTCAAGTTTAACCCCAATCAGTCGCTCGTCACAATGCAATAGACACTGTCCCTATACATGTGCCGGCCTAAAATAATTCATAGTATCTAAAAATTGGAAATTAAAAATAGACAAACTAATCCAGCCTAACCAAAATCTACTTATGCAGAACAACTTATATACATTGAATATTTATTATTGTATAAAAATAATCATCACAATAATTGGTTAACAGTGGATGCATTAATTAGAATAATCAAGAATCAATAAATCAAGGGCAATAACCCAAAACAGTAATACAAAAAGATTCTAATGAAAAAATAGCTGCCTGCTTCAATTTTATAGTCATATCACATGTTGAGTATTGCAGTTCTCAAAAAGATCCTTTACAATTGTTTATATATGGGATATTTAGCTACATCAAACTCTGAACCTTCTTGTGAGGCCGAAGAATTGTCCTGGAGCCAAAGTCTTAACAATTATAAAGAATCATCTTGCTGATTAGTTTCTGAGAAGAAGATTTTTAAAGATTTACTCTTTATTCCTATGTAAAACTTTAACACCCCCCCCCTATGTGGCCTCACCCTACCCCCAGGGGTCATGATTTTCACAACTTTGAATCTACACTACCTGAGGATGCTTCCACACAAGTTTAAGCTTTACTGGCTGATTAGTTTCTGAGAAGAAGATTTTTAAAGATTTACTCTATATATTCCTATGTAAAACTTCAACCCCCCATTGTGGCCCCAACCTAACCCCAGGGGTCATGATTTTCACAACTTTGAATCTACACTACCTGAGGATGCTTCCACACAAGTTTCAGCTTTCCTGGCTGATTAGTTTCTGCGAAGAAGATTTTTAAAGATTTACTCTATATATTCCTATGTAAAACTTCAACCCCCCATTGTGGCCCCAACCTAACCCCAGGGGTCATGATTTTCACAACTTTGAATCTACACTACCTGAGGATGCTTCCACACAAGTTTCAGCTTTCCTGGCTGATTAGTTTCTGAGAAGAAGATTTTTAAAGATTTATTCTATATATTCCTATGTAAAACTTCAAACCCCCATTGTGGCCCCACCCTACCCCCGGGGGTCATGATTTTCACAACTTTGAATCTACACTACCTAAGGATGCTTGCACACAAGTTTCAGCTTTCCTGGCTGTTTAGTTTCTGAGAAGAAGATTTTTAAAGATTTACTCTATATATTCCTATGTAAAACTTCGACCCCCCATTGTGGCCCCACCCTAACCCCAGGGGTCATGATTTTCACAACTTTGAATCTACATTACCTGAGGATGCTTCCACACAAGTTTCAGCTTTCCTGGCTGTTTTGTTTCTGAGAAGAAGATTTTTAAAGATTTATTCTATATATTCCTATGTAAAAATTCGACCCCCCATTGTGGCCCCATCCTACCCCCAGGGGTCATGATTTTCACAACTTTGAATCTACACTACCCGGGGATGCTTCCACACAAGTTTCAGCTTTCCTGGCTTTTTAGTTTCTGAGAAGAAGATTTTTAAAGATTTACTCTATATATTCCTATGTAAAACTTCGACCCCCCATTGTGGCCCCACCCTACCCCCGGGGGTCATGAATTTCACAACTTTGAATCTACACTACCTGAAGATGCTTCCACACAAGTTTCAGCTGTCCTGGCTTTCTGGTTCTTGAGAAGAAGATTTTTGAAAATTTCTCGAAATTTTTCATTAATTTCTAATTATCTCCCCTTGAAAACGGGTGTGACCCTTAATTTTCACAACTTTGAATCCCCTTTGCCTAAGGATGATTTGTGCCAAGTTTGGTTGAAATTGGCTTAGTAGTTCTTGAGAAGATGTTGAAAATGTGAAAAGTTTACGGACAGACGGACGGACAGACGGACGGACAGACGGACGGACAGACGGACAGACGGACGACAGACAAAATGTGATCAGAATAGCTCACTTGAGCTTTCAGCTCAGGTGAGCTAAAAAGCATAGCTTCATCAATTTTTTTTTCTTTGCAAAATTGGATCCAGTCATTATTATTCTGTGGGGTCTTTGCTGTTTTCAATGAAGAATTATGAAGTACATTTGTAGGATAACATTTAGTAGTTTTGTTTGGAGTCAAAATTTTCATGACAAATGTATGCCTCATCTACAATTTTTTCCTATGCTTGACTCCAGTTGAGTCAATAATGAGTATATACAAAAGATTTCCAATTGAACATGAGGAATTAATATCCCCTAAAATTTGTGAGAAGCACATCTCACAGATTTTAAATTCTTGCTTTTATCTATAGGACAAATGTAAATTATCTGAAATTTTATATTCTTGTGATTTGTTGCAAAAAGATTAAATTGCGGAATTAAGAACTCAATTCAAATTTCTTATCTTATTAAATTCACAGTAGAGTCCAGTAAGTTGTGCTGGCAAATAGTAACACCCAGCTTACCTGTGTGGTTGGAAAACTGCACTGAGTTTATAGTGCTCACATCAAATCCCAATACCTACAACAATATACAATTTCAATAAATCTATATAGGTACATTTCACCCAGCAATGCAAATATCTTTATATCTAGTCGCTATTTAAAAAATTTATCTGATAGTTAATGTCAGATTTCAACAAAACGATGACATTTACTATGATTTAAGAATGCATGTGAATGATTTAGTGAATTAACCAAGGCCTCCTTTTGATATCAGGTATTATAAACTAAAACAAAGGCTCTTATTTCAAACAATAGGTTTTTACCTGTGTTTTATCAGCGCCTTAATTAACAATAAAACCAGAATATAGATATTTTGTTGTGTGTTAGGTCTAATAACTAATAACTATCACCATTTTTTTTTTCGTTTGATAAAATAAAGATAATGATATATTCAAAAATTTTAATTTCCGCACACTGATAAAAAAAATAATAATTAGATGATTTGACTTTCACATTTTGTCCATTTACCTTAAATATAAAACCAAATGAATTAGGAAAAATTGCTAGTCCCAAGCCAATTGGAAGCTGATTAAATGTATAATTATATGATGAAGGGGAAAACTACATGGACAGTCATATGGGTTACTCCGTGTCTCTTTTTACAATTCAGTTGCAAATTATGTAAAACACATGTTTATAATTGATTGTTTGGTATCAACAGAAAGAATATTATGAAAGAAAACAGATCTTTGTCACAAAATATTTCAATCTTTGAAGTAGCGACCTTGACAGTAGTTCTTATGACATCAACGCTTTAGTATATGGCGGGTCACTTTCTAGTTTTTCAAATCAGAGGTTGAATACCAAAAAAATCTGACGAAAATAATATTTTACTATTGATGCGATATACCTCAAACTGAAAATGCATGAATTAGGTCTACATTTAATAGGTTTTGTGAAATAATCTTTACCGTTTTTGAAGCATATAAAACTGCCGATTTATCATCATACAGTTTGTCTATTCTCTTTGATTATTTAAGCCACAACATAAATGAAATATATTTAGCAGCCTTTTCACTAGACACATTTCCTCCATTTATTTCAGCAAAAGCAATGATTAAATATGAACATATGATATTTTCTCTTCAAACTTTTAGCATGTACATGAACTTCCTATAGGCAGTAAGTTAAACAAAGGCACTACATATTCAACATTTTTGCAATTATCTTTCGTATCTACAAAAAAAATAATGAAATTGTTCATGACCAATATGACCTTTGAAATCAAATTCATGAATATGGATGTCAATTATTATGTAAATGTGCTTTTATGCAAGTTATATATTGTAACATAAAATAAATATAAATACATGTATCAATTGCGAGTAGATATGTTTTATTTATTTTATTGTCAATTGCCCTCGCAGGAATTGTGATGTAGACTATAGCAATTATAAGCAATTATCTCACCTGGTCAAATTCCCGTTTCGCACACATTTTTTCGATACCTAATTTTCAAATGTGTGCAAAACGGGAACAAACCCTAATTTGCACCTTCTATTTGAAACAACCGTCTTTGGGTAAGCCCCAGGGGCACTGCTGTTTCTATCAATGCTAAACAGGTAAAAATAAATTATCAAAATTAAAATGTCTTAAAACTTCTTTTTCTTCAGAAGATTTATCATAAGTATCCTCTATCTCATTTGTTTTCACAAAAATGCAATGGAACTCATGCGCTTAAACTTTGCCCCCAATACTCCCACAATTTATTTACCTAAAATCCAACAGAGGACATTCGACTTTACACACTATTTACCTGCAGAGGGAACGCTGCACTTTTGTTCCCGACATATCCAAAAACAACGGTACTTTGAATTGAAAGCACGTTTCTTTCTTGTCCTGATGCCATTGTCATTCAAACTCAGATATCAAGCCGGAACAAACCGCACTTTACTGTATACAGAACATGTGTAACATGTTTTGTTATTGGAGTGGGTCATAGAGGTTAAAGGTTAACGAGCTATAGTAATCCGTACGTTTAATGTTTCATTAAAATTTCCATCATTCTTTTGCCTATAAATGAAAAAAATATATAATTTGATATTGATTTTTCAATCTTTCGGGATAAGAACTTATTCAAAGTACTTTGGTAAAAAGTGATGAAAAGGACTTTTAATCCACTTCTAAGCATATGATAAGACGTTTCCTCACCGAGTAAGCTAAAACCTATCACTCCGGAAGTTGAAAAATAAGTAGGCGTGTTTCTTTGGAAGAGTTGTCTTTCATTCCTCTGAGCTGAAGGTACCACTGTAACTATGCAGCTTTTGATGATATTTAATTATTTTTTTCCAATGCATAGTTCATGCATTGATATTTTATGTTTTATTATTTTATAATATAGTGTTTTTGTTGACTGTCATTGATCAATCAAAATTTAAGTCAATATTGTTCTAAGCATGATTGCTGCATTGCATGCAAAATACTAGCCATTTACCAGTACGTTCTAAATATTTGGCAAATATGCATACAGTTGTTCACAGTTGAATTATTTACTTTTGTCATTATTGAAATTGAATTTTTATGGCATGTACAAATTTACATGTTTAGCTGTATTTTACTATAAAATATATTTATTTTAATTTCAAATCAAATGTACATCAGTGAGCTAGATATTCTTTACAGGTAAGTGCATTGTATATGCAGTGTATATGCATTGTGTCTAGCTGCTAGTCTGTAGTTTCTGGTCTGAAAAAATTGGATGGACGACTTTGGACCCAGGTTGTCCATCAATTTTTTCAGACCGGTAGCAACTTACCGGCAGCTCACTAGTTTTGTGGAAAGATTTATTTAAATATTTCAGGTTTTTTTTATTGCAATTAAATTTTCTCTGTTTTTACTTATGGAAGCAGAAAATCACACATTTATTATTGATGTATTTGATATGCATGTAATAACATGTATTGTATATCTCCTTTTGATTAAGATATGGGAAGATTAGACGGGAAAATAGCTGTGCTCACAGCAGCAGGGCAGGGAATAGGTAGAGCCACAGCTTTGGTAGGTGCATATAATTCCCGATTCTTGTAAATATAGTTCATAAGACCAGCATTAATCAGATTTCTTAAAAATATATGTATTTTGTTTCCAATAATCTGATCTAAAATTTGTAAATATGATTGTATAAAACATTGTTTAATAAAAAAAAAAATTGGGGGGGGGGTGAATTATATCAAAACAAAACACAAAACATTTTTGGTTCATCATTGCATTTCCAAAAAATAAAATTGAAACACAGTAGAACTGTAAAAGCAATTTCTAGTGAAATACTAAAGTTGCATTTAAATAAAAATGCCTAATGTAGAATTTAAAAAAAAGATATGAAATGTATTGGGATACTACTAAAATATTTTCATTAAGCAAGTTAAAGGTGATATGGGACACCTGTCTATATTAATGTTAAGAAAGGAATGCAAAAATCAAAATACTTTCACTGTTTTAGAATTTTTAAAGAACAATATTTGATATGTGTAAAAATGGTCCTCATAATTCGCCTTTTTTTAAAGTGTTTCTGGTACAATAAAATGTTATGTCATTTTTTAGAAGAGTTGAAGTAAAATATATTTTTCACCTATTTATTTGATTTATTTGCGCTCACTGGCAGTTTATGACGTCAGAAGTGACGCTATTTCTATAATTCAAGCAAAATCAGTCAAAAATTGACATTTTTCTTATCTTTTTATGAATGGAAAAAATAGAGCGCATGCTTGAACAAGAAAATTTTTTTTGTCACTTGTTAGCCTTGGCTAGATACATCTCTGATCAAAATATTTTGTTTGTTCAAGCATGCGCTCTATGTTTTCTGAAAGAAAAACTGCTTGAAAACAAGCTGATTTATGCTAAAAATGGCAGGAAAAGGTTGTCTTTATGATGTCATATTTCTAAATTGTGTGCAGTTGAATCAAAATGAACATTATGTAAAATATCTCATAAATATCTGTAAAAAGAAAACAAAGAATTACAGTAAAATGATGATGTTCATTTTAGGGGGTCATTTTAGGCCCGTATCATATATAGTCCTTTCATAATATTTAACTAAAATATAAGTTTTAAAAATTTATTGAAAGGTAAAAATTATAAGAGCCCCAATGGGATTTGAACTCATGACCTACAGATTCATTTTCAACACTCAAACCAATTGCACTACGCTGGAGGATAACACGATCAGGAAATAATGGATTTATAAAACTTTACTTGATTTTATTGTTCTTACCAAGTAAATGAATAAGGCCTATAAAAAAAGTGTGTGTTTAGGGTAACACTGATGAAAAAATTAGGTTAGGTAAGTAGGGATTTTTTTTTTATTTTATCATATTTTTTTCTGCATGAATCCTAAGAATGTTTGTTTGTGCCATATTTAAAAATGGATTTTTTAATAAAAATAATATAAAATTCATAATCAGATAAAAACAGACATCTAAAAATGATAGGATCGGGGCATTTTTGTAGGTAGGTCGGGTTACCCTAAACACACATTTTTTTTTTAGGCCTAATTTGATATAAAACATGAATGTATATATAAAAAGGAAACGCAAAGCAATGTTAATTTATTCATGTTATGATTTTGTACATTTATTTATAGTCTTGCATTTGGATGATTACCTGAAAACTACATTAATTTTGTTTACTGTGTATTTCAGGCTTTTGCTAGAGAGGGCGCAAAAGTAATTGCAACCGACATTAATGCAGATTTGTTAAAGAAATTAGCAGAAGACTGTCCAGGTATCATCCTGTATTCTATTTTAATTAATACATTTCACTTCAATGTGCAGCTACATGTACAAGTATTAAGGTTGATTAAGAAAATGTGAAAACTGTGCATGTGTATACTAGTAGTGGATATTTTGATGCAGGAATTGAAACTAGAGTTCTTGATGTGACAAAAACAGAAGATGTCAAAGCTTTTGCTGCCACTGTGGAGAAGATAGACATTCTGTTTAATGTCGCTGGGTAAATAGTTTATATCGTATTGATAACAGAAATAATACAACTCTAGTTTTCAAAACTGTAAAAAATGTCCCTTGACTACCTTTAAATGTAGATTTGATTTTTAATATGAAAACTGATTTGATTGTATATAGTGTTAATTTAATCTTTTAATGCAAGACACTTGGCAGAATAGGATATTGAATCTAAGCCAAGTATACAGTGTCCATAGATAATTTACAATACCCTCTTTAACATTAGGTATGTTCATCATGGAACAATACTTGAGACTGATGAAAAAGCCTGGGACTTCTCCTTTGATTTGAATGTCAAAAGCATGTGGAGAATGTGTACCCAGTTTCTTCCAAAGGTTTTGATTTAGTGCTTTTCATATTGCTATGTTTTTATAATTGTTTATTGAAAGCAGGAGTTGTCTTCCTTAATTGTTTATATTTTGCATGTGTAGTAATTGTTCATTACCAAATACATGTACAGATGAAGCAGCAGAAGTCTGGAGCCATTCTCAACATGTCATCTGTGGCCTCTAGTATACATGGTAAGTAACTAATGCTTGTCTAAATCAGTCAAGTGCCCTCATTCATCTAAATTTTACCCTCTCTCTCTCTCTCTCTCACATATTTCTCTGATCTTTTTTGCTTTTTTCCATAACAACAAAATACATTTAAAATAACACAGTTTAAGCACCTAGACATGTTTAAAAAAATTTCCAGTACCGGTAGTCAAATATGACAAATTTTTTCGGTAAAATGTATGAATTCCCGTTACAGGTGCCCCTAATCGGTGTGTGTATGGGTCCACTAAAGCTGCTGTGATTGGTCTGAGTAGAGGTATAGCTGCCGACTTTGTGGGGGACAACATCAGGTGTAATTCTATTTGTCCAGGTATGAGCAACAACATTAAATTGTTACTTAGCTTTTTTTCTCGAAAGGTTGGAAGAAAAATTATATTTTGAGAATTTTACTATCAATAGAGTTTTGTGGTATACTGAATTAAAACTAACCATGATTTTATGAAGATATATTAACTCAAATAAAACATCGTATAAAAGGTATGAAATTGATATTATTGTTTATATGTATATAGGTACAATTGACACTCCTTCCCTACAAGGTCGCATAGAAGCACAGGCAGATCCCCAAAAGGTTGGTGCCTAAGATACCATGTCTGCATCTATGGCTTCATTTACTGTGAAAACAATTAAAAACCTGATTTAATTAAAGTGTTATCATAACTACATGTAAATTTACAATTTCAAGGGGTCTAGTTTTCTAATTTTTTTTTTTATTTTTTTTTTAGAAGTAATTCAGTGGTTTTGTGGATTTTTTATTTCTTAAGGCAAGAAAGGACTTTGAAGCAAGACAGAAAACGGGCCGGTTTGGGACCCCAGAGGAAGTGGCTAACCTGGTGGTATATCTAGCATCGGATGAGGTACTGTAATCAGTTATTACTTGTGTAACAGGGGTCTTTTGATTGAAGTAAATAAGGGTTTATTTGTGATTTAACAATAACTCACCCTGTAAATATACATAGATATAATTCAATTTCATGTGATCAATTCACATTATATTTATAACTAATGTCACAGGTCATAAAATATACATGATATTTAAATGGTATAAATATGACAGAGTTATTCCCCTTGTCACAGCATTTTAAAATTTATGTATAAACCACTTAATCTTTACATGATAACATATAAATCTACACACATTCAGATTTATCATCATGATCATTATTTAACATTTAAATATTCAATTTTATATTCTTGTAAAAAGTATAAAATTTATAAAGCTTATATTTATGACAAAGAATTAGTAACTGTTTATGGAACAGAGCCTAGCTTTCATAGCAATCAGTCTTAATTAACTTAATCTTTGACTGTTATAAAAAATAAATTCACTTTTATATCTTTTACACTCAATACATTGAATTTTGTTTGATAACTCAGAATAAATAATTAGATGATTAATTTACAACTTGTTAATTCAAAAAGAAACTTTAGTACCTTATACATGTACATAATGCTCCTTGTTCAATCTATCAGAAATATTTATATGTTGAAAGCTAGATCAAAAAATTTTATGTCAGCCTATAATGGCAGTAGCTGAATAAATGTCTTTGTCTTAGGTCAAAGTTTGGAAGGTAAAAGTTTTAACCAATGAAATATAAGGTGTTTAATAAAGCTTAAAAAGGTTCGTTCCTCTGTTTTTGGGTAGTCATTTTGGGTCACTTCTATTCTAGAAATTATGTATCATATATTGATTCTACCCATAAATTCAAATTTTATAATGCCAATTAAACTATCTTAAATAAATAGTAATGGACAAATTACGTATTTACAGAGTTTAGTATGGGACTATATTTTGTGGCGGAAGGTTTTTAAGAAGAAAATAAACATTTTTCATAACTCAGTTGTTTTTGAGTACCGTCACTTTAGCTTCTTTATTTTCAGTGCAAAAAATATCCAGATAGTTTGTGCAGTAGGATATCATTTTGTTACGAAAAACATAATTTTACAATTTTTCATTATTTCTATCGACACATATTGCCAAATTTGACTTACATTTAATTAAAGTCAAGGAAAAATGAATCCCAATTTTTGCCTAAAAATCAGCTTTTTTCATGCCATATCTCAAATTTTACATAATAGACCAATACTTTTTGTTTTAATTATTGTCTGAAATTTTAAGATTTTCATAACAAGTTTATCATAATTTGAGAAAAAGTTTGAGACTTTAAAATAATTTCATTACATGTTGATTTGGTAATGGATAAAAATAGCATTTTATCAGTGCAAAATTTTTTTAGATTTTTAAATCAAAGTACTGAAGTACTGACGGGAGTTGATTTTATCGATTATTATTTATCTTAAAATCAACGATGTTATTTTGCTTGGCAAGTAGTTTATAATCTCTATTTGAATTACACACATTTTTATAACATGGAATCTTGGACTTTTCCGACAAGAATTTCGAGAAAACCTCTTATGAATCATGTTGTGTAATAATTAAAAATAGAATCGTTTCATCAAACCATGTATTGGTATTCTAAATATTTCAAAAAAGTGTATGGATCCAACCAATAATGAACTCTAGTCTCGTTCAACCAGTTGCTCTGCTGTCTCCGTTAATCTCCGACAAGTAAGAGATACCAGGTCACGCAGAAAAAAAAACCAACTCACATTACTATACATTAAAAAAAATATTGAACTGTAATTATGTAATAGGTGAATATTTTTAATTTTAAAACATCTCTTTTGTAGGCTGTGTATGTAACAGGAAAAGAGTATGTCATTGATGGTGGATGGAGTATTTAGATGACGTCGGCCAAACCCAAATATCCATGCGGATAAAGCAGAAATCCTCAATACTTGTACATATACCAATACATGTAGAACTTATCTCTAAAATCTTAGGGTTAAGAATGATTATTTTGCACTGTGATTGATGTAATGAACAAAATTTGAAGTGTGTTAGATTGATGTAATACATGTTCTATGATCAACAATTTACCTCAATATTAACATTATGGTTGTATATGTAATCAGGAACAGTATTATTACAAAAATGGTTGTTTTCCTTTGCATTAATATTACATTTCATATTCAAGGAAGTCTTCAGTGGCAAACATATTTATATTTTTGCCTTCAACATTATTATATTATGCAGTTTATTTTCAATGAACAAATTGTTTTTTTAATTATTAGAATTATACACTTATATAGTTTTATCTATTTACAGTACTTGTATGTAGATTATTTTTACAAATGATGCACTTTGGGTAAAATTATCAATAAATCAATATTTTTGGATTGATTCATGTTCTTAATCTATTTTTTTTTTTGTTCAAAACATTGAAATGTGGATATTAGGAAAATACATTATTACTATCGCTAACTAGTTAGCTTTGTTGAAGGGTGTAGACCCAAAAACTTGTGTGAACACAATATAACTGATCATAGTAATGTCCTATATTGATCATTGATTATTTGAGTTATTGGGTTTGACAATCGCCTGAGGCAGAAATCATAGATCATGTATTGAAACAATGGCGCCTGTATTTTACGAGGACAGGGGAATGTTTAGGTGGAGCTGGTTTAGATCTGCCAGTGACCTTCCTGACATAAGCTGACCCACCATATACAGGTACATTGTTGTACTTAAGGACTGTAGGTTACTTGTAGAAGTACGTAATACTTTGTACTTTTCCCAACATGCACCATAAATAAACCACGCGTGTATACAAAGTCAGCAGTTGATAAAAACTCTGCAACATGTAAAAAGTATTAAGTGAGTCAATGATTACAAAATGATATTTCGGGTTTTATTGTAAAAAGATATATATATATTTTTTCCATACTTCATTGTTCTCTCTCTCTCTCCTCTCTCTCTCTCTTTCTCTCTCTCTCTCTCTCTCATAGCATACCTCTCTTGCTCATACATACATTAACATATGCTAATATTCACTTCATCATGACAACAATTGTAAGTAGCTATTATAGCATTAACTTCAAATGATAAAAAGAGAAACTAATCTACGTTTATTAACACTCGATGTTGGGTGAATTTCCTATGTTTTAACACAGTGCATCAACATGAATACGGTAAAATACAGTAGTTCATCCCCAGTGAGCATGTCAAGTGCATTATTCACATTTGACTAGAAACACTCAGATTTAGAAAATGTTTCATCAACAATCTATAATCAAATCTACCCTATATAAGAATGCAAAAATTGTTTCAATTAAAATATTTTTGCATTGTTTCTAAAAGTTAAACGAGTCATGGATAGCCGATAAAGCAATCGATGTATTACTTTCTAAAACTGAAAGTCTGATATAATATGAAAAAAAGTTCATTTAAAACGTGTACCCTGTAAACATGATATGTTTTAAATTTTCAAGTATAAAAAGTAAAGAGTCACTTTGGTATAAGGCTCACTGCATTTTTCATTGCGCCGCATGAGAAACAGACACACAATTTAACAATAACTGCTGAAAAAGTCAATGTCGGTTCAGATTTCACTAGATATCTTCAGATTTATTTTCTGTCGTCGTCTTCTCTCCCGCTGAGATATTTTCCGCACCGCTGTCTTTTGCAATTTCCTTTGGAGACTCTTCCACTTTTCCTTCTACCACCCCGTTCGCCTTTCCGTTGGCATGACTGGCTGTTCCATTAGCTGCCATTGATTCCTCTTCCTCTAACTGGAGCAGCGGATTATCTATTCCTTTGGTCCCTCCGTTCATTTCTATGTCGTCCTTTTCTTCCGTCTGTTTGCTAGCATTTCTCCTGAAGAAACAAAACATAAAAGTTGGTGAACCACAAGTTTGTATTACATGTATTTTTTGTGGATTAGTTAGTGAAACTTTTCATTACGTATTCAATGTAGGAAATTGCAAATAGTATAGATTCGATAACCTCTGCAGTCATTTGTTACCTTGATTTCAAAAATGTCGTCAAAATGACGATGATGGCGATGAAGACTAGGATACCGATCACAGACCCGACCACGATAACTGAAAATAAGAAACACATTACATTGACTGCAAACTCTCCAAGTCTTCAAATGAAGAAAGGATATGGAAACGCCCCTAAATTGTAATGTTTCGTGGAAGACAAGTATTCAATAGTTTCGCAAAAACTCTACGTCTTTAGATATTTTTTGGTATATAAAAATAGTTTACGTTATAGACAATCCGCAAAAATGAAAGGAATATGCCATTTTTGCGTTATCAAAGGCTATACTAATACACCAAGCAGTTTTGGGGGTTTTTTTCCCTGTAATAGTGTTTATTTTTACCTGTATTAGTGTGGTGGTTGTTTTTTTTTTTTTTTTACCTGAAATAGTGTTTATTTTTACCGGTAATAGTATTTATTTTTACCTGTAATAGTGTCGTCATCAAGCTGTTCGGAATCGTCCACCGTGGAGAGATCCGCAGGCGGCTTGCTTTCCTCGTGTGATTTACCGTGTGAGTGATCCGAGTCCTTATGTTCCGGGGTGAACGACGGCTTGAACGTGATCTGCTTCGTCCCGTCAACAGGGATGACGATGGGAGGTAGTCTCGTCATGACAGGCTTGTTGACGATCATGGGTTGAGCAGTCTTCGTCTCTACGTCTCCTCTTGGTTTGATGCTTGGTACAAAGGTTGGTTCTGGAGTCGCATGATCATGATGATGGCCATGGTCAACTGGAGCGTTTGTTGTCTTTATAGCTATTGTTGGGACAACCTTTTCTGTTGTTGGTTTAAATGTCGTTTGTGTCGATGTTGTTGTCTTTGCCGTTGAGGTTGTGGGTTTGACAGTTGTTGTACTGGAAACTACCTTCGTTGTTGCTTCTTTAGTTGTTCTTATTGTTGAAGTGATAGGAGCTTCCGATGGTTCATTATCTGTAGTACTGGATTGCTTTGTAACAGCATTGCTTGTTGTTTCTGATTGCACCTCTGTGACGGACATTGCTGTTGGTTTTACAAACGCTGTTGTTTTTGACGTCTCAGATGTTGTGCTGGGCGAGTCTGTTGTCGTTGTCTTCTCTGTCGTTGCTGCATCAGTTGTTGTTATTTTCGCCTCTGTTGTTGCTTTCTCGTTCAGAACACCAGGAGAGCTTGTTGTTTTGAACATATCTGATTTCGTTGTCGTTTTGATTTCTGCTATGTGAACAGGGAATACTGTAGAAGACCCTATGCGTTGAAGTTCTTCTGAATAGAGCTCGTTTAAGTCAGGAAGAGCGGTATAAAACGTGTACTGAGAGGTGGATACAATTTCAGGAGTTGATGGCTCCAGCATGCTTGGTGTTGAAACTGTATCTTTTACAGCTTTGGTCGGAAATATTTTCGTCGTCGTTGTCTCAACTGAATCTGATGGTGCTGTCTTTGACACTTCAGGCATTTTCAATGGAATATTATCCACTGGGGACGTTGTGACGGGTAAACTTTTTGGCGTGGAAGACAAAACAGATGTCGTCAGGTCTGAGCTTGGTGCGGAAGATGTAGATTTTTCCTGTTTTGAGGACAGTCCCAGAACAGTTGTTGACAAAATGGTTGTAGTTATGTCTGAACTTTTCATAGTCGGTGACACATCTAGTGTTACCGACTTTGTTGTAGGTTCTTGTGTTGTGGTCTCTGAACCTTTGTCTCTCGAGGTAACATTTATTGCTGCAGTTGTAGATGATGTCTCTTGTGTTGAAATTGTTGTTTTCACCTCATTTGACACTGTTGTTGAAGATGGAGGTACACTTGGTGTGACGTTCTCTTCAACTGTTGTTTTTTCCACTTTCAAGCTGGTTGTCTGTGTTACTGCTTGTGGGGTTGATGATGGGTTTGAACTAGAACTACTCCTTGTTGTTGATGGTGATGATGTAGATGATGAGAGACTGTGTTCATCCGTATGAGATTCAGATTTTTGTGTTGAAGTTGACAAGGTGCTCGCAACAGTAGAAGTGAGAGATGAAGAATCAACAACGGGTGTTGTCGGATGACTAGTGGTTGTGGTGGTAGAAGACCTTTGTGATGAGGTTGAAGATGTTTTCTGTGAAACAGTTGAAAAAATGGCAGAACCCTTGGTAGTCTGAGCAGTTGTTTCCTGAGTAGCAGATGAAGAAACTGAAGGAGAGACTGTTGTTGGTTCAGTAGTTTCGAGTAATGATGTTTCTTGTGGGACTGTTGCAGAAGATACAGTTGTTTCAGCTGTGGGCTGTTTTGTTGACATGGGAGATGAAACACTCCTTGGTGTTGAAGCAGTCATATCTTCACCTATCATTTCCGGAGTGACCATTTTGTCCATCAGATTGAGCGAGTTGATTGACTGAGTCTGTATGAGATTGGGTTCCATAAAAATACTATCCTGACTTAATCCGGATTTACTCAGAAGTTCCTGAATTGCATTTGACGCTCCAGTTGACTGATCTTGAAACATATCTTTAATGGAAATAGGAGTCAGCTTGTTGTCTGTAGTGGTGTCTGAAGTCAGGGTTCTTGTGCTCTCTTCTACGACAGCCTCGCAGTGCACATAAACAAACTCTGTCAAAATTAAAAAGCATATTTGATTAATAAAAGGATAAAAGAAAAAGAGGGATTTTGTGGAAATTAAAAATATAGTCATTTTCGGAAAAATGTTGCAGTTTTTTGCAATATTACGAAATGACCAAGCACAAAACCGATCACAATTTAACTTTTTGATCATCTCATTTTCATTTACCATTTGGATCCGTTTCCATAGAAACGCAAGATGATCCTGGTTCCGCGGCACCAAATTCCGTTTGTGATAACAGAACATTTCCTTCCTTCACTTCCGTTGTATTGAACTCTGCCGTGACTTTGGTACATTCAATAGACTGAACGTCACTATGAGGACTTCCTTCCGCTCCTAGATGGAAGTCTAACTTATTGCCGCATTGCTCGGGAAAGTCAAGATGGCCTATTTCCAGGTAATCACCAGTTACATTGAATGTACATACACAGTTCCCTTTTCCGGAAAATAAAGAAGTTTCTATTATGACTGCATGTTGAGCCTGGATTACACTGTCAGTACACATTTCCACGACTAGAAAATACAAAGGAAACAAATTTAAAGCCCGTTATTTCTTTACAATACAAGTGCTAAATTAAGAGACAATAACAGTAGCTGTATAATGGGTTTCAACACAAACGCACATTTAAGGTGATCCTGATATTGTTGTAATAATGTAAATTTTTGAATGCAAAAGGGAATGTTAAAGAAGTCATGCTTGTTTTAAATCAAGCAATACAGTGGAATATTTTTAGTACAGGTGTATACTAATATCAGATTGGTGTATATGGTAGAGGAAGCTTTAAAAAAAACACGCGAAAGGGCATACAAATTAAATTGTGAGCAACAAGTTCCCTTAAAAAGAAATTTATTCCTAAGATGAAAACATATACTTTCATTGTTATATGATTTTGCAAACCCTGTATTTACAAATGTATATTTTCAATTATAGCGTAACAAATGAGATCTTATGAAATTTGGCAAGTTTGAATGAACAACAAAAAAGATGACATGATACATCTTTATTTTTGTTCTAAACTAACCTAGTTGATCGATGCAAAGAAACATCAATCAAGAAAACGGAGAGCTCACGTCTGAGAGTAAAAACAGGTACGAACTAATTAAACACTTCCAAGTTTAGACCCGCTAAATTGAAATTCCCGAAGTGATGCATATTGATGAGAGACAAATAAATGTTAACTCAATGACCGATACTGTCCGTCTTTCCCCTTAGGCACATAATGACCAAAAAATGATTTAGGTTCAAAGCAACAGCTTAAGCGCTGAACAGAGACAAAACTGTCACATGTGGACGTTAACTGGTGTAACACTGTCACCTCCACCACGCAAGCCCTTTGACGGGAGGCCTTTTTATGTTCCCCAATCCCATCAGCAATATGAAAGCTACTTTGTTCTCCGTTAGCCACATCGGGATTGGGATGCGCATTGTTGAAATACGATATGGACATTATCGTTAGTGAAAGTAGTGTTGAGACTGATAATGAATTATATCTGTACATACATGTATACAGCTCTTTGGCAAAGAGCTGTTGTGTTATTGCACTGTGCATTAAGAATAATGAACTCCTACAAATTTTCACTGAATTGTGTCATTCAAAAATGCTTTAGGTCATTGCCCTAAGGGATGTTGGCAAGCGTTTGAAGAATGCATCTTAATTAACTAGTATATATATCACGTAACCGCATACATAAATTTTGTCGTAAGTGAATACTTATGTAAATATTATTTTACTTCTATTAATTGCTTATGTCGTGCAGAATTTTTAATATAAAAAAATCCACACATCATATTTTGTTGTAAGTTTTTTGTTCCATTATAATGTTGGTTTGCGCCATATTTGTCACAATCTAAATTCCCATAATCAATGACTCTTGTACCCTGAAATATACTGTATCCTTAAAGTGAACACTATGTGGATTTTGTGTGGATTTTACGTACAAAAATTCCTCATACATGTAATAAAACGCATTTATATATTTATATCAAAAAAAAAATAATTAGCATTTATTCTTTTGCATATATAACCAATAAGGTTTGACCTAATAAAACTGTAGAAAGAAATCTAAATTAGGGACCAGTTGACAAGATGTGGTTGACCTCCATATTGAATCAAAGGACTCTGTAACGGGTAATAAAGCCTTGTCTAGCCAAATTCCTCCCCCGACGAGAAAGTGCTCTTTTATTTTCTAGGAATAATTTATGACCACACGGCTTGGGGATTGAGGACCATGTATGCCATTTGTTTTTTGATAAAATCTTCACGCCCTTGTCCATTTTCATTACTTACCTGTACAGTAGAATGTTTTTGATCTTCAACTTTGGAATTAATATTATCGTTTGTGGGGCGACATGCAAAATGTGTCTCATCCCAAATATATGAACCATGTATGTTGAACTGTACATGTACATGTTACAAGAGGGGTGCCCGCTGTATATATACTAGCATGACTTTTCTGGGTTATTTACTGGTTTGTACTTTAAGAGAAAAGCACGTGTTTTAAAATTGCAGAATTTTAATTCCAAGCGGCATAGTTTTACATGTAAGTTAAACTATCTGTAGTATGGTAAGATATCCTGTAGCAAAATTTCTGAAATTGCTTTAATCTATGAAATCTGCTATAATTGTTTAATATTAAAATGGCATTAATGAAAGAGAAGTGTACACATACCAGGTCCTTCATGATGTAGGCACTTCTTTGCAAACGACACTGAAATAAGAGAGAAAAGGTATGTTTACAAAATTCGTCAATTTGTTAACAATAACCTTAATATCCAAATCTTTAACTCGGAATTGTTTAAGGACATTGACCTTAATATCTACACCTTTAACTCGTAAATATATACCATGTGCATTGTATAATGACATTATTTTATGCATTTAAATTTCCCAAAATTGTCTTTTTCTACATGATATTGCATTTGTATTATTAAACCATTCCCACAAATTACTTTTCATAAGTGCAACAGTAATACTCTACAACTGATTTAAGTTTTCATTCACATATACATGTAAATGAACTCGCCTGAATTTACATGCATAATACATGTACAATGTGCCGATACCTGTGTGTGCGACCCTCCCTTCGGTATATATTACTTACATGCCATTAATGGCATATATATATTTCAACCTATTACGACTGCCTCCTTACAATGAGTAGGAGGTATTAATAAAACTCTAACGCATATTTATATCTTTCTGCTTCTGCTTTGCTCATATAACAAGGATATATCAAACAGCTGCAATGTGTCTTCAAAAAGAGAAGCAGAGCGTCGTTGGCAACTAACGCTCCCCTCTAGCGTATACCTACAACAAACGGCCATTTTTCACCATGAGGGGCTCACCGTATATATACTCTATGTAATGTAAATGCAGCCCCCTATACTGTAATCTTATTTATTGCACAGGAGAAATGTCATGTTGTTAATTTTGAATTTACTGGGTGGGTGTATTTTTTGTACTTACACCCACCCAGTAAATACAAAATTTACAACATGACAGAAAACACAAAATGCATTGATTTGTCAGTTTTCAAGATAAAATCTAATGATCATGTTTCCACTTCGCTACAATGTTGACTTTACCAAATGAATGTTGTCATGTTTTCAACTTTGAATTAAATAAATCAATTACAAAAGAACAACTAATTGTCAACCGCTTATAAATTTACAACAACATGGGAGTATTGAAAGAGTTTCTATTTTTTGTCATTTCCTATCAAGAAAAAGATGTTATATATAGTTTTGAAAACGTGTGATTATTATGATAGATTCTTCCCGTTTTCATAAGACATCATAGAAAGAGATATGCACTGTTACGAAGGGACATTAGGAGTTGTTATAGATCTAGATAAAAAGAGGTAATGGATACAAGATTCCATTATTTTAATGAAAACCAAGTAACTGATATGTACAGTTATGAAAGTATATTGAAAATATTATTCAAAAATAGTATTGTAGAAGATTCCCCTTTTATTATGAAGACATCTTAGTAAACATTTGTATTGTTATGAAGATATATTGAAGATACTATTTAAGAATAATTTTGTGAGTTATAGAAGATCCCATTGTCATGAAAACCATTATAATGATAGTAATAAAACATGCATACTCTGTTAAATTACGGAAAGAAATTGGGAGTTGTAAAAATAAGGGGGTAAAATGGAGACAAGATTCCATTATTATAATGGAAACCTAGTAAAAGACATGCATTGTTAGGAAGAGATTCTAGAAGTTGTTGACGCCTTACAAGGTGACAAGAATGTTGTGATTACTTAGGAAACGATGTAAAGAATGGCCTTCCTGACGGATTTACGCGTAAACAGAGACCGTTAATGGCCGGCGATTTGTGTTCCCAATCATAGTCTTCGATCTGTGTCATCTACCGGCATTGGTACACACTGGTAAAAACCTCCCTACTCTCGACCAAAACATATTACTCAACCAAACACTGGGGCCTTGACTGGCGCTACTGTGGTCAAAACAAGGAGAATTGTTGTGGTCGTTGGTCTTTTCTAAAGGGGCCAGCAGTAACGGTTACTTGTGTGTATTAGTTTTCCCTTAAAAAAATCATTGCAAATGTGTGACTCATTCATTATTGGAGGCTAAATTTATCTTCTTCTTTTTTTATTTCCGCCTGTTGTATGAAAAAATAAATACAAACAGATTCTGGTCCTGAATAAATTTTATGGCTATTTTTTTCTTCTTGAGCTCATTTGGATACCTGATAGGTTTTATTCCGTAGCTGATAAAATGATTAAATGAAAATTGGAATTTCGAATATGAAATTGAGTCTGAATAACTTTACATGTTGAGTCATCAAGGAATGAAAACATACATGGGAATTTAAGACCAATTAATCAAGCACCCTTCACGCGTGAGTGTATTCAAAAAGATATATACGAAAACTTCATTAAGCCATAATTCATATTTGTCATCTAATAATTACAACATCCGTTGAGCCTTCGTCTGCTAATTTTTGGGGGTCCTTGGGGCGTAATGTTTACACCTATTTATTCATCCGCCATATAAATCGTCAATGAGGTGTCCCTCCACTAATGCACAAAGTCCATGCAAGCCTTTGGCAGTTAATGTCCTAATTCGCCGGATGACAGTTTGATTGCACCAAACTATGGGCAAGACTCGAGATGTTATTTGCTGCTTTATGAGCGGTGACATTTTTAACGGGTTAATTTACTTCGTTTTTATGTCTCCGAAAACACTTTGAAAATGTGAAAGAATGGTTGTCGTGAGGGCCGGAACATGGAACGGATTTTTTTTTCTTTCTTTTTAAATACAATAACATAAATGAATCATTTTCAAGTTAAAACTTTACAGATTTTACCTAAACGTACTTAAAACTGTTTTATTCAGTGTCTGAAGTTATCAATTTAAACATATTTCATTGATAATCCAAAAGGATTGGGCAACAGACTACTATAGTAAATAGCCTATGTAAACCCACCCCAAGACAAATTGTAATTGTGTTGCTTGAAGTTTTAACAAAGCGAAAATTATTCAGAACAATCCAAATAAACATACAAAAGTAGAGCGGAACAAAGTCGCAGAACCATATATCATTGCATGTAATGAAATAAAATTGCGGAACAAACTATTATTCAAAGCACGTTTGATGCATGAGATAAATAGTAAATACACACATGCTTTTGTTATTAACTATGATATACGCCAGTCGACCTGGGTTATGAATGGTTTAGTGGAAAATAGTCGAGGTTTTTATTCCATTAGATCTGGACAGAACAAGAAAAGAACATCGTCTATTCCAGTGCATTACCCTAATTATTTCTCGGCCCTGTACCAACTTCACGTAAATACTGCCGAATACGAGTGAAATCTCGTAAAAAATGAAATTCTTTCGGAGAAACACAAATACATTTAAGAAATAATCAGCGAACAACCGGAACTTTGAAGCAAATTGTTTTATTCTTGGAATTTTGATAATATAATTGATTTAATCGATATTTGATTGAAATACCTGGTATATTAGTAATTTTGGTATTTAGTACAATAGTATTACTGTTTTTTCGTTCGATTTTCTTGGTTATCATGTCAAATTTTGAAAAAAGAAATAAAGTCACATCAGTTTCAGAAAAGATTTGGAATTGTGTCAACTTGTGAATGTCTCCATTCCTAGAATATAGGGGGAAAAGTTCACAAATGTACACCACTTCCTTTGAACAGCTTTCGACACATGTTAACCAGCACAGACTGTGTGTACTGTACCTATGTTTAATATGTTAATTAGATTGTTATGCAAATCAGAGTTTCTCTTTGAAATATCGCGCATTTCGAGGTTAATGCGAAACAAATCATTACTTCTTTATGTATTCTATATTTTGCCTGCGGTCTAAATGTATTCTTATTTCATTCATACACAAAACGTTAGGTGAAATATGTTTTGGGTAATCATTCATGTAAAAAGAAATACTATAAACATTTGTAAATGGTCATCAATGATACTTGTAAATAGGCCAGTGATTAATTAAAAGAAGCGAAGGTAAATAAAATACTCACCATTAAACAAGCACAACACATGAAGAAGAACATATGAAACATACAGGAGACCACGATATTCCTTGGGAACGCTCATGATGATAAGAAATAAAGTTCTGTTTGGATGAATGTCCTCTTATGAAGTTAAGTTTCCCCTAAGATTTCCTGATTTCTCCCTCTATCTAAGGTTCCATCACCGGAGAGGAAAAATAATCAGTCCACGAAACAAATATTTCCGCTTTTTCGTCTTGTCACATGTTCAGTCTCTGGATCTGGTTAAAACGGCATTAATTCAACAGTGACTGCTCTCAAATGATGGACAAGAGCTCGGGGAGGGGTCGGTCCGCTTGTTGATATGCACGTCCGTTGCGCTGGATCTACAGGTGAGGAAACCTGCACTGATGGCTGTCCACTACACCTGGGCGCGCGTTACCTGTGCAGGGGATGACAGCTCCCTGTCGAATGCCTTAATCGTCGATTCGTCATCGGATGTCTCACGGATTAATGACTTCTCCCCCTGTTAATCTGTTTCTCGCTGTCAGACCCTGTCTGTCCGTCTGAAGCATCAGAAGGAGAAACGATTACTCCCTAACGGTTCTTTTATTGCCTGAATTAAGTTTGTCCTCTTTTCATCTTTTTCATAATATGGTCTCAGATTTGATTTTAATAGCATGGAACATGTTTAAACAAGTGTATCGTTTTGCATAAAATAAATTGTGTATATATACAGATATTCCTACTTAAAATATCTGATCATATAGAAACTATTAGATATTTTAAAGGGGCATGTATGGTCACGATTTTGGTCAAATTTTATTTTTCGATTTCTATTGTTTACAATGCTTCAATAAGGTATTTCTAATAATCAAATAAGATTTGAGAGTGATTCGTAGAGTTATAAGCAAGATAAAGGGCTCACAATTCTTCGTCATGTAAACAAGGCTCGTGCCCTGTTTTTGTTTACATAGGTTCAATATACCAGTAAAAAATCTTTTTCCAGCTTATTTGTCTATCTTTTTATTTATTTTAGGCATGGATAAACAGTTCCTAACGTTTAACACATTCGTTTTAAGTTTAAAACTGAAATTTTTACTTCAAAGTTCAAAATGTAAACAAACGCTTTGTTTACATAGCGAATAATTTCAAGCTCTGTAACTCGCTTATAACTCAACAAATGACACTCAAATTTCGGTTGCCTATTAAAAATGCCTTTCTGAAGCATTGTGAATGTTAAAATCGGAAAAATAATTTTTGACCAAAATCGTGACCATGCCCCTTTAAATGTTACAATGTAACCATTGCAATCAATGTTTCTTTTTACATAAATACATGTACATCATTATCAATTAATGATGTGTCTCTTTATATAAATAATTATACATTATTAGCCTAACATTTCCTATTATAATAGCATTAATATAACATAATTTTGATTTTAACAGAAAACATAACAGATTTATCCTTAGGCAACATGTAAACACAATTTCTTATTTACTTTAAATTTATTTATCAAATGATATACTTAATATGAATCAATTAGACATACATGCACATTTTCATCCAATCTTTATCTCTATCATTTCGAGATTTTTCTCATATACATGAAAGTGATTATTGTGATAGTATAAATACACGATTGGATACAGGGTATATATATATATATATATATATATATATATATATATATATATATATAAACAATCGGGGAAATTAGAGATAAAGTTTTAAAGCGATATATCTGTCATGCTTTGGCAGTAAATACAGAATTTAATAGTTGTAAATTTTGTATTTAATGCCAACCAGTAAATTAAAAAAATTTCAGCATTAGTGATACATTTAAACATGTATTTACAAAATCCTGGTGGTTAATTTACTGATAAATATGCATATTATGTAACGGAAAGACATGCTACAAGCATAATTATGATTTAACAAAAATATATAAGAAACTCTTATAGCGATTTCACTTTGTGATATTATTGGTTTTAGATAGTTCGGGTTGTTTAAGAAGGTTGCATGGTCGTGGCCACTTAAGACTTTATTAATCTTCTAAAGAAGAAGAACTGCGTGTATTTTAAAAGATATAGGAAAATGTTGAACTTTCAGAGCTTTACATGGAATTTAGTTCACTAAAAAGTAATTTATGGATGAAATAATCATATTTGAAAAAGGGTACCAGAAAATGTGATGGGTTAATTGACCATACGGCCTCCTCACAGAGTAAGTAAAAGCCGAGGGTGTTTGACTACGGATACTAAGTTATTTTGCGGTGAAAGGTACCACAACACAGCATGTTAATGATCTTTTTGACAAATCATTCAGGTCTGCTCCTATGTAGAAGGAGGAACAGCCCAAAATTTAGCATTGAATCTGATGTACGAGGCAATGTTATATAAACATTGTTTCCAAACTCTATTTGGCAACAAGCTCTGAACATTGTGCAATGTCTGATGTGTGAACCATGTGTTTATTTTCGAAACATACTTTTGAATGGTTGACAAACTACATTTGTCCAAGCCCTTTCTTATACAAGGAATGTTTCACTCCACATGAATAACTGCACGTATTTACTGTTCAAGATTTTGCATGAAAGCTAGTGAAATCTAGAGAATTGTTTACCATGGAATTTTTGAAAAAAAATTTTGAACCAAATATACTATTGTAATTGAATTCCAATTATACATATAATTTGCCCGCATTTTTGGACAGATCAAATGCTAATTGTGATAAATGTCTTGCTTTTTACGGATAATCACAGTTTGGTCAAAAGACTGAAATTTGGTATTCTAGTTCCTAATAATTGTCACCCGATGGAATATATAACATAATGTCATCATATGTAGTAGAAACTTTTCTTTGTGTGCTTTTAACATGAATTTAATACATCCAGCCCTAAAAGTAATAATTTTCAAAATGCACAGAGCGCGCAAAAAGATATGCATGCCAGCCCAAGCAATTCTGAGACAGTTTGTGACGTTAAACTCCCTTGCTTTGTGACAAAAACTGTTTGCATGTCAAAATAGAATAATTCTGATTTAGATTATACATTTAAAAGAAAAAAAATTTACGGGCTCGTGCTTTTTTTTTTTATTCTGCCCTATATTGCCGCATCTTGGACCACCAGTAGAGTTCCCATAAATCTCAGGGGATTTTTTTTTTTATCTTTTATGCCAATTCGTCTTTTGTTTTGTCATTAACACAATTCTTTCCAATAAAACGCATGTAATGCAAAAATGGTTCCAGTGTTATCTATTCTTGTGGTTTTTTTAAGTTTATCAATAAAACTTTTTTTTATTTTTAGATTCTCCTTACCTGGGCATATTATACTTTATTCAGTACTGCTTCTTAAGCTTTTTGAAGAAAGATAAATAACTATAATTTGATTTTTTTTAAATTATTATTTACCAAACTAAAATACAAAGTTTTGTAATGACAATGTTACACACATTTCATTTTTAAACGGTGAATGCTTATTTTTGTTTGCACCATCGCCACAATCTGGTAGGTAATATCTTAAATCTAAAAGGTGCGGCCACACGTATATATTTCATGTAATACAATGTTACAATTAGCGCAGGAGTGTTGACCATTAATATTCTCACGTTTTCATGACAACATTTAGGGAATACACCTATATATATTGGTAAAGAAGACTCAAGGAAACGCACCGAAAATTGATAGAAATAGAAAAAAACCCACTGACTAAGTACGCGCATTACCAAATTAATGAGGGGTCAGCCTATTGCTCCACCCCCGGGGCTTTGGAGGATGTTTGCATTCAGAATGTACCAGTTGTAGGACCGATAAAATTGCAACAAAGATTTATGGGTTTCAATGAAGATGGATTACCTGCATGCCATACAGGTGAGGTCAAAAGCAAAAGTTAGAAAAAAAAGTCGTGGAGTTTATTTGTGTACTTTATTCATCCCGCATACAATTAATAAAATCAATTACTTTCTCCCATTATATTTTTGTTCAAACAAACCAATAGTTCATACAAATATATGACACAATTATATTATCACACGACAATTCAAAACAAAGTGACTAGGGAGTTATGAAAATGGAGGTTAATGCTGCGCGATTGCTTAATGTTACTTAAATATAAATAATAGAACGTGAAAATTGTGAGATGTATGTACATGTACATGAATAACTCGAAGTAATAGACATAAAAATATATACATATGTTTGGATTTTACATTTCAATAGTTTATAAAAAGATATATTATATAATGTTCGACAAAATAAATAATATGAGTTGGCCTGATTTAACTGTAATTAAAGATCATACAATATCTGATAGCAGAATATTAAATAACTCTATCAACCCTTTAGCTAATGACACATGTTTTCACGGATATTGTTGATCTATTTTCCGCAACTTCCTGGCAGATAATCACAAACCTCGCTGCAATATAATGAAAAACGTCTCCATTGTGTAATGCTGTCCCCATTAATCTCTCCGACATACCCTCAAAACAATTAGTCTTAAGGGAGATTACTGATGAGACAGTCAAGTCATTAATGGATATATACACACACGGTAACGCATGGCAATGAAGATCGATTGGTCAAATTCAATGCATGATATAACTGCTGAATGGTAAAAACAATGAAATATAATGTAAATCAACAAAAGTTGAAACACAATTATTGGACAGTGATGCATAATCTGCATGTCATATCAAATACATTGACACATTTCTCTTAAAGAATTGGTATCGTTTCGAATAGTATATTTCATGCATTACTATTCGAATATTTCTTTTAACAGATAACATGTGTCATTTGTATTGAAATAAGTATTACTGATAACATGACATAGAATTGTTCATAATGCCGTCTTTTGCAATAAGAAATCCTTAAAAATTCTCATTTTATAACTTTCACTAAATAATATTTAGTTTCATGTATTAATACCATTAAGACCATGTTTCTGCCACCATTAAACTTAACTGAACTTTGATATTCGATGGTTCTGAAACATGTACAATACTATTACATGTAAATAAAATACTGGTACCATGTACTTTGTTTAACGAGATATATATATAAAACAGTATTTGTATACACATTAAATCATCATATATATTCATATCCTATTTTATACACTACACTTTAACTCCACAAGGTTAAGTTGACATAAAACAATACAAATATGATGAATGAAAGAATCATGCTTTCTTTATAATGATATGGTTCATATTGATAATAAACTGAAAATCTGACATACATTCATGTTTTTTCCAGCAGTTCTTATTTGCACGAAACACAAGGCATATTCTGGATATTGCAAATGAAATGGCTATTTGGCACAGGGGACTAGTAGTTTCCACTTCGTCATAAGTGTGTCCAAGTATCACCGTCTACTTTCACTTGACTCACTTCTACTCCCTGTTCCTCGTTTTCCGGATTTACATCTTCCGTACTGTCGGCTCGGTCTTTTTCCTGCATCATGGAGTCCGTGTCTACATCCTTTTCTGTGACGTTGTTGGAGTACCAGAAGTCCTCGTATGTCGGGTTGTCGTACGTTGATTTGTCGTTTATCTGCCGTTCTGCCATTCCAATAAGTGTTTCCCCTCCCCTGCTGCCGCGCCTGAAATTAATTGCATTTGAAATAATTGAAAACTCTAATGTTATTATAAAATGCAATTATGATCTGTCCATGTATATTTTAGCTCGTTAACTTTACTGCATTTTGAAAACTTCATTGTGAATACAAAAAGGCAATAATTTCAGGAATGATTGTTATTTTACCTTATACGTAATTCAAATGGTATTGAAAATGATTTTAAAAAGTCACGTTAAACAAAACGATTGTAATTGATTATACCAAAAAAAAACCTTCCCCAAAACCTTAACGAATACCTTCTTAGTGAAAAAGAAAAGAAAAAATGACAACGTCCTGTTATAATGAAGAATTAAACTAGGCCTAGATGAAGTGAAATGGATGTGCTAATAGTAAAAAAAAAAAAACGATTTCTCGAGGCAAACCGAGTATTTCACGACAGAATTAATAGTTTTAGAAAAAATTCCTGGACGACACAGAATGTGAGCCTGTTATTACGCAATTAGACGGTGCAAACACATCCTGGTCTTGTAGGAACGATTGTTGCTATCATTTGCTGGTTATAATGGCTATGGTGGGTCACACATTAACAGAGAAAAAAGACAGACAGAGGGGAAAAGAAACTCTTTTAACTGTCTTGTCAGGCAATACAAGTTTGTTTTTAATCTGAAAACATTCTAGACTGTGCCAACAATTAAAGGTAATAGATATACATGTTTTAGAACGAAACATGTTCTGGGTTAAAACATAAAAAATTTCGCCTAGATTTACCATAAATTTTGAGGAAATGAAACATTATCTGCGTAATCTGAAAGAAATGAATACGGCATAAATTGAGGCCTACAATTACACTTTAAACTAGGTGTGAGCTCATGTCTGCTAATATAAGGAAAGGCAGTATGAGTTCTTAGATAAAAAATTACATTGCGTAAGACTTTTTCAAATGATACACAAAGCTAATGCCTACATGTTGATGCAATGTATATGTTTCTAATTAACTGTTATCTTACCTGTATAATTATTATTTGTTGGGTTTTTAAAGAAATTATTTCATAATAAATTAAACAGAAGAGAAATTATAAAACTAGCTATAAATAAAAGTAAAGCTGCGCAATTAATCATTAAGTGTAGCAGAATGGTGATTTTCGCGGCACACAGTTAAAACCCAAATATCCCCGTGTAACTATGATAGTTAACATTTACCACTCCTATAGCATGTACTTTCTGTTCCTCTGTTTCCTGCTATATTATAGAAAATAAACATCTTAAACATTGGCTTACTTTAATTTAAAAAAAAAGAAAGCACATAGGCCTACTATTAATACCTTATATGACTGTCATTATCAAACTAGTACATACATAATCATGCAAATTACAAATACCTTAGACATCGATTGAATTAGTTTATTGGTTAAATTCATTGTGTGACCCATGTTTATTTACGTTGAATTATTGAAGTAATAAACAGTTAAATGCGTGGAACATTAAAAATTCTAAAGTAATAGTACAATATTTTTCTACTTTTTTGGCCTTTCCTGTGATTTGACTTACCTGATACAAACGGACACCGTTACAATGACGATCAGAAGCACGACCCCGCCCACTGCTACAGGAATGATGATGGATACTGGAAAAAATATAGCAATCATTGTATCATTGATCTGATTATAATGGTGAGAGAAATACTATGGAATTATTAAAATTCGTAATGGCTTAATTTTCGTGGTATTCGTGGCTAGTCATTGGCTCCTCAACGAATTTATATCCTCGACGAAAACAAATTTTGAAACTGTTAATTTTCTTACTGAAACTAAAAAACGGCGAATCCATCAAACTACATCTAAGAAAAACCAACAATTCACGAAAATTGGCCCCCACGGATTAAATGATTCCACAGTACACATTTCGACATGTTTACTGATATAATTGCTTAATTAAAGATTACATTTCCGCTATGCAAAATACAATGGAAGGGAAAACTTCACGTTAAAATGATTGATATATTTAATAATTAAAGAAAGGATTGATATTCATTTGCAATACTTTGTTAATATTCCTAGAGTAGAAATATTAGTGCCAGATATGGAACAAAATGCAAATTAACACCATTGTGAATGTTTGATTCTTTCATGTCATTCATGCTGTTTCTTTATTCAAACAGATAAAATGGTCAAGGCATGAACAGTTATACATGCGCGTTGCATGTAAATAGAGAAAAAATGCAAAAAATCACATGGGAAGAAAAAGACTTACAAGGCACTCCGTCGTCTGCCTTTTCCGGCGATCCTTTGTTGGGAGTTTGGGTTGCATTGGAAGAGGCTGTGGTGACATCTTGTGTCGTACTCGTAACAACAGGAGATGAAGACGAGGCTGGAGGCTCGGTATCAGCTGGATTTGTTGTTACAGATTTTTCTGTTGTTGTTGTCATTGGAGTTGTTGCAGCTGAGGAAATCGACGGTGTTGTATTGATTGATGAAGTTGTCGTTGGTGTTTGTGTTGGTTGTGATGTTGTTTTCATCGATGTAGTTTTTGTTGTTGATTGTATGGTTGATATAATGGTAGATGTAGCAATTGGCAGTGAAGATGAAGTTGATTTAATAGATGTAGTTGTTGGTGACAATGATGTAGATGTGTTGGTTTTTGTTGTTGTTGATGGTGTAGGTGTTGTTGCTGGTGATGATGTTGTTTTTATTAATGTAGTTGTTGGTGGTGTTATAATTGTTGTTTTAATGGAGGAAGTTGTTGTTGGCGAAGATGTTGTTTCGATTGTCGTGGTTGTTGATGGTAATGATGTTGATTGTGATGCTGTTGTAGATTTTGTCGATGTAGTTGTTGGTGATAATGTTGTTGTTTTCATCGATGTAGTTGGCTCCGGCGTTGTTAGTTTAGATGATGTAGTTGTAGTTTCAGTGGTTGATGGTGATGGTGTTGGAGCTTCAATTAGTGTTGTCGTTATCGGTAGCGGTCTTGTTGTTGTTATTGTTGATGTACTTGTTTGTTCTGATGTTGAAACAATTAACGCTGAACTTGTCGCTGAATCTGTCGTCAAAACATCAGCAATTGCTGTGGTAATCTGTGACTGTGTACTGGGTGTTTCTTCGCGTTTTTCTGACGTAACAGAGGACTGGGTTGTTGTTTTGGGGGTGGTATCTGGTGATAAAGTTGATGAAGGTGTGTTTACCGTTGTACTTGAAGGCAATTTAGCTGTAATTGCCTCTGACCTAGAAGTCAATGATACAGCTTCTGTTGTTAATGCCTCATGTGTTGTAGTTTGGTCGGAATTTTTCGTTGTAATGGGTGCAACTGTTGTAGGGCTGGGCGTTGTTGCCCTCGCTGTGGTAAATTGTGTGGTTTCTTCAGCTGATGTGGTAGGAGGTGGCGGTGCGGCAGTGGTAGATTTTGCTGTGGTCACAGGTGGTGTTGATGCACTGATAGCCGCTGGGGTGGTGATCGGATCTGTTGGAAGAGGAGACGTTGAGCCCGTTGTAGAGGGTGGTCGTGTTGGGAACGGTGTTTCCTCTCCTGGTGTAAAGCACTGCACCTGTAACTTGGCTCCCGAATCATCTAGTACGTGGAAGTGAAATAATATTGAAAGATTATTAAAATTCTTTAAAACATGCAACAACAGAGAACATTCCTAGACATATATTTGTCTACATCACATAGACATAAAACCCTACTACATCCCCCACCCATGCAAAGCCGGTAATCAGTTTTCTCTTCGACGGGAAACCGCCATATGGTAGAATTTACCCTTTCTTGTTAACTTATTTAGTAATTGCCTATAATCGTGATTTCCGGTATACCTTGTTTTGGTAATCACAAATGTATATTCTTGAAATTTGATCGAATGTCTAAACAAAAAACATCGATTAAGGGTATTAGGAAATTATATAATGCTATGAATCTTTAACATATTTATGAAGAATTGTCCCATTTTGCAGATGTTAAAGTTGTTGCATATGTAAAACATATGACATGTACATGTATTTTTTTACATTGCAAACCTTTAACTGTATGAAGGAAATTAGTTCTCCTTAATTTTTACTTGAAGGATATACTTTATTGAAGGCATTTTTAAAAAACACAAAATATAGAATAGATTTACCTGATCGTAGCCCGATACAGTATCTGTCATCGTTTGGATAGAACTCTTTTACAAACGAGATATTTCCAATAGTGTTATTTTGTAGCTCCACATTTCCGTTCAAAAAACAGACATTTCGAATCACCCCAGAGTCTTGCGTACTGTCGATGATAACATCAATTCTAGAACCACAGCCATTATAACCAGGTTCCAGAGAACTCTGTTTAAGTACATAGAGCCTAGCTTTCTCTTTGGTTATAACAGGGGTGAGGTAACAGGTGCAAGCATTGATACCCTCCAACATTCTCTCCCCTGCTTCAGTGACGTCAATCACCACGTGGTTACCGATAACGGTGGTTGATTTGCACATGGTAGCCACTGTTAAAAAAATACCAATGATGCAACGTATAATTATACATACATGAGCACATGCAGTTTGGTATCTTGTATTTGTCTCATTTTAATGATATGAATATCATATTTATAATTACCCTTTGAAAGAACAAATTTGATGAAGAATAATACAATGAATTGTTATTGTTACTTTAGTTTGCATAACTACAATTTTTTTTATCCTACCTGGAATAGGCGAAGAAGACTGTGCGCAAAACGAAAGTTGAGCAGCACCTGCAAGCAGCAATTTAGAGATATGTTACTTACTGCTTAATCCATTGCTTATTAATAAATATAAGTTTTTTTCTTGTTTTTTTCACAATGCCGATAATTTTGATATTGAGTTATCATAGTGGATGATTGTATGCTCTAATACTAGTATTACAAATTGGTTCTGCTCTATAGTAAAAACTGACTAAGTATTTTCTAAGAGGCAGTTAATACAAAATGATTCAAATAATTTTTGTTCCAAAACATATAATGCTATGATGAATCAATATCAAAGCATGACCTGAACGTTAACCAGAGGCAAACAACAGTATAATTACGAATCATGCTAGTTGGTCTTTTCTGGGATTTTCAGTACTTTGATTAAAATAATGAAACAATGACAATTATTAGGAATGGTAGTCTGAACATTTTTGATCAGGGAGATGTTAAAAATATTACAATTAAAAAAGTCATATAGAACACATTTTTTTCTTTTAGATATTCGCGAAGCTACCAGATCGTATTCCCTAACAAGTGAATGTCTGTCAAATCCAAATTGAAGGGTTTTTAAGGATTTCAAAGACGCCTCTGAAATGCATTTAAAAGTGTTTACTCAGTAAATAACTTCTTATTTGTCGCAAATGACATATACACAGGCCATTACAACAGTACCCCTGTGAAAACTGAAGCATGGTTTGGTCCGATGAATTGGTGTTCTGGTACCCTCAAAGAGTTGGAAATAGGATAGAGTTATTTTCGTGATTTACAATTTGACGGAGTTCAACATTGTTCGCCAAAGATGGTTTACATATTCACAGCGTAAGAAGCAAACTGTTTGCGTGTTTCTTTAATGACACCCATTGTTGTATTACTCAAAGAGTATTTGGTTTTTAAATTTCAAGAGGTGCGCCATTGTAAATTTGGCCGAAGACCTCAAAATCAAATATTTCATTCATAACGAGTTGGCACAAAGTTTAAGAGCTTATTTTATTCATGGCGAACAGCTATTTATACATGAATTTTTCAAATAATGAATGCTGCATTTTGTGAGTTTTCGTTTATAGAATCTGACACACTTTTACATGTATTTTCAAAAATAAATATTCTTCTAACTGTTATAAAATAGAATTTAAGAGAACGATGCTCTAAAAACAATTAATTGATATTGCATGCAAGAGCTTTTGCAAGACTTTGACAAATTGAATTATTAATGTCTGTTTTACTATTAATACAAGAATTCTAAAACTTGGATATGGTGTTGATATAAATCAATAAAGGCTCATTAAGGCAAGGTAGAAACCGGTTTGGAGCATCGATTTTAGGTTTGTTATTGATTTCGACGGAACTGATCGGCCGTCCACTGTATTAGCCATAAGTCGGAAATTTTGCATTTCATCAATTCACGAATATAGTGTTTCTTTCCTTACCTTTTGTGAAATATAGGAAAATCAAAGCGACTAACAGCTCCATCCTCTTTGATATATCACAGCTTTGATAATCACAAAAAAAAATTTAAATTCCTAAACGTTGTTGAAAATTCATTCCAGCAAAATTGTCATTCGAGCCTCAAATAGCGCTGGTCGTATCGGGGTGCGTACATTCATTACTCCCTTTCTAGCTCAGAGGGGTGTGCATTATGACTGATCCGTATTTGATTTCAGAATTAACACGGCGGATTATTTAAACAGCAAGTGTTGATCCTTTGCAATAGAGAAGATCTGTTCGAAACAATAGACGTCAAATCTACATACTGGTTCCTTTCTTCGATAAGCGCATTCTCTACAACCATCGATCTGAACAAAGACACAATCGGCCCGATCGGAATTTGCCGGTCCGTTCTTATAGACACTTATTTCATGGTCCACAACTTAACATACATTTAAATATTTAAAATGCCCCAAATATATAATAAATAAACCGCTGATTAACCTCTTTTCCGCGCAAACACGGAGATTAATTGTGAATGAGATTAACGGACGGTTGACGAAGGAGCACCTTTCCAGTCGGTTTCATTTAACTATTAAGTACTCGCCGATTAATGTCCTTTAATTAGGGCATAAGGACCTATTGTACTTAACGATTTCAATGTAAGGACAATACACATTTACACTATTTACATGTAGGTCCTTTAACGTCGAAATAGTAAAATATTCAAGTTTAAGATCTAGTAAATGATTGGTGTCTTTTTGGTGCGTGATCCATTATAATGTTATAATTGATTTTATATATCTTTTAAGATACTTTATGACTATATAAAGGTCCTCATAAATTATAGAAAATGAGACATTTTCCTGGCTTTCCATTGTAAATCCTATGAAAAGTAATCTCGATATCTATGTTTAATTGAAATCATTTTTAAGATTAAGAATTAACATTTATAAAACTCCGTTTTTAGAGGGACTGTAGGCATTATCTATTTCATTCGTCAAAAACGGTAAAACTTCGAAATTTGTTGCTTGTTTCTTTCATAATTCACTGAAAATGGCAGATGTAAACGCTCGTTACTTTTAAATGCGTTTATCTTAAAATCATGCTCGGTACATTTCATAAAAGCAAGCTATTGTTATGAGGCACCATTGAAAGAATTCACATCTCAAATTTCAAAAAGTTGTAGGCACCTTCCATCTACTTGATCTTTTAAACGTGAATCGACTTATGTTAACAATTAATACATGTATGTGGGTCGTCTTGACAAAGATACAAAGTACATGGATTAGAACATTGTATTTCTGGCTTTAAAATGTGCATGATAGTGGATTATACGAGAAGAAATATTTTGTTTGTGTTCAGTTTACGGCAAATGCAGTGTCAAATTTTCCGATTAATGGACAGTGTAGTAAAAGAATCGTATGCAAGGATGGATATCAACACATTTTTAAAACTACACATATTTCCATCCCCTCGAATTTTCCGCTGTTTATACACGGAATTTGCATTTTTGAATTACTTGCGACCGTAAACAAAGCGGGGTTTTGCCAGCCTCATTAATTATCACCCACATCACAAAAATACGTCGGAAGGTTTAAACGGTTAACAAGTTATTTTTATAAATTTCAAATAAATAAAACATACATACATGGCACAGTAGAAAAAAACAAATGTATATAACTCTCTAAAAAATAGTATAATAAGCAGTTTTCTTTCATGCTGATGAAAAATACCATTTACTATAATATACAATATTAAATAGTTACACTGATTCATGATGATATTAAGTAAACATCAATATAAAATAATTTATAATGAAATGAAATAAACAATAAAATACAGTCAACCTAAAAAAAAAAGGATATATCATTAGAACAATGTCACCAGAGAATAAGCATAATACTTATAATATTTACGCCTAAAAAGTACATATATTGGTTAAATATTGATTTTGAGTAAATTATAGAGTAGCACTGCTCTGTATAGCCAAGAAACATTATTTTTAGTCAACATATTTGCACTTTTTGGATCCACCGATGTGAACTTCATTCAAAGCTCTGTTTGGATATCATCATATTTTATTTGTTCTTCGTTGTGCAATTTTGGAAGATTTTCAACTGTAATTATTGTTTTGGACCCACTTCCTAAATGAATTTCTGTAAAATATCCACTATCGGTTTCCGACCTTTTCCAGCGGAGTCGATTTCTTCTTTCATCTAATGCTACGTCATCAGCTTCGTCACTTCCGTTGGCCTTTCTGCTCGATTTTTCTGACGAAAGGACGATGATATTTTTGTTGCTATGGGACTTCCGAAGTGTGACGACACGTGGTGCTGTTGGAGTCGTGTTAGCAATTCGAACATTGACAACGGATATTTTTGTCTTGTCTTCTTTGCTCAGATCTTCGTTGCTATGGTTAGAGACATTCTCTTTTAACCCATCACCTACGTCTATTACAGCTTCTTCGCGGAAACGGTGATCTTTCTTCAAATTTCTTAAGAGTCTCTGAAGTATTTTTCTATGAAAAATAGTATTGAAATAGGGTATTCTACTATATTTTAATTACACAGTACATTCTAAAGGAAATGATGATTCATGGCTTACCTTCTCCAAAGGTAAATGGATACTAACACGATACCTATCGATGCCACCGGAACAAGTATGGCGACCGTGATAATCACTTCCACTGTCAAAATAAAAACCAGAAAATGTTGCCTTAATTTTTTTTTTAGATTTAATGCTTTTTATGAAATATAATTTTCAACCAACAAGTACTTGCTTTCTTATGAAGCTGAACGTAAACCGTCAAAGACTCACGTGGTACATCCTGTCTGACAACAGTTTCCTTGACTTCCAAAACAGCACTTGTACTTTCAGATTCAGTTGTTGGAGCGATATTGGAAGGCCTTGTTGAGGTCAATGAGGCTGTTACCTTAGCTGTAAAGATTGGTTTGGGGGAGGTAGCGGGGGTGGATGACGTCACATTAGAGGTTGTAGTTGTGGTCGTGAGTCTCTCCATGTGAGGACACGTGATCTGGAAAGCATTCGTACCAACTCCGCTGTCTGATGCTGAAAGAAAAAAAAGCTCCCGTTTGATAAGAGGACTGGGTGGTCGTGATCATTTTAAGACTTAATTGATCTCTGTAAGAAGGCTTTGTGTAAATATATTGTATAGTAAAACTAGCTAAAATATAGTGCTTCAAAGAAAAGTTTATAGCTTAACAAATCATAAATAGAAATTTAAGTGTATATGATGGGCAATTTTTTCACCACCTAACCTCAGCCTAGAGCGCAAATCAATTGCCTAATTATTGGAATGTATTTTAGTTTTCACTTAGTATTGATACAAAACAAGTAAATTTACTGACCCAGTGATATGACATAACAGTATGAAGTATCATAACTGAGTTCTCCTAAATTATGAATTGATATGTTTATCATATCATTTGTTTTTACAGGAAATGACGTATTCCCTCCACATGGGAATACGTGTACTTGGTTGCCATCGCTACTGGTCACGTGCATTACAGATCCACAATCTGGTGGCGGTGTTTGTAAAGTCTTAAAGTAAAGTGTTCCAGGAAAACGCACGTGCAGCGTGCATATACACGATTGTAGGTAGTAAAGACTAGCGTTGTGGACATCCAGGTAAATAAAGTTGGAGAAGAAATTGTCTGGTGAACACATGTTGGTTACTGAAAATAAAAATCAAAGCTATTTATGCAATTTTTATACATGTCTCGTTGAAATTTTTAAGATATGTTCCTTGAGATTCCGTTGAATTTACTTTCTATGACCATTCCTATTACTACACATGGTTATAGGCAAAAACAGTTTGACATATTAAACGCTATTTGGTTTATGTACTCGTACTTGTACATTTGACTAAGAACACGAACTTTTGACCACGGAAAAGGCGAACGGCTTACAATTGTTTTTAGCCATGTAAGAGACTAAAAACTTATGTTTGCAACAAAATTTATAAGATACTTACCGTGAAGGTCTGTTTTCGGACATGACTTTGTTCCTGAAAATTAATATTACATTGTACATACTTGTATTTAAAAGATTCTTAAAAAGAGCTATTTTCCTCTTTATCTTACGATTAGGGGACTGGTTTCAAAGAACTATCTTATGACTAAGTTTGAGACCAAAATTAAGATCTCACCATTCCTGTTTCACAAAAGTATCATATCTGATGGTCATAACTGAATTCGAACAAACAGACTGTTTGTGCAGAGTAAAACTTTGATATGCATCTATGGTCTAATTTATATTTATTTATTTATGCCAATGTTCATTAGACCAACTTTTGCAATATTTAAACAGCTTAGTTTAACAGTAACACCACTACCAATGGTAAAAAATGTTCACGTTGTGCAAAAAACAATTATTATTTCAGAGCATATTAATAACACATAAACATTTATATCATACACGAGCATAATACAAAACAAAAATAAGCAAAAAGAAAACAGCTTTGTTAGACTTTTAGTCCTTTTTTAACATTTTGCAATAAAAAAATAGCATACGCAAGTACGAAGTGTAACTTTGTGCAACGGATTTGATGATTCTTATTGTTGTCATAAGTCAGATCTTATGACAATCCTAAGATATGCCCTGTGATAGATCTTACGATAGTTTTGTTAAAGAGTTGTAATTCATATATGCATGACAGGACAGTAATATACATGTATGCTATCCAGTGAAATAAGCTAGCTGCCGGTGTAAGACTGCATGCATTCTAAACTGCTTTTGGATGCATTGTTAACCTTTTTAATGACAAGTTTACTTCTGGTAGCTATCAAGATTAGTTTTTACCTCGTCCTTCAATGTCTTGTTTTAACTTTTGCTGTTAACTTTCCGTGGATTATTTCTTGGTCGATCAAAGATAGAGCTACAATGAGCGCACCCACAGACTTTTGCGAACTGACCATTGACTCCCAAGTTGGTAATCTTCATACATTTGGAAAATTGGTTGTTTCTTTTGTTTTATCTTATTTATAACATAAATGATAAACGTACTCTTACTCAATACTAATTGATGGAATGATTTAAAGATAGATGTAAATACGAGCGTATAAGCTCTCTTTTTGTGCGGCATTTGGAAAATGAAGGTACATGTAAGTAACATAGCAATGAAATTTTTTTTCTGTATAATGCAAGCTACGCCTGTATGTTAATGGATCGCATCAGCTCATATGGTCCAGTATCAGACAGAAAAAAATTGTCATATGGCTTACTAGTATATGGACCGTTTGTTGTATAAAATTTTTATCATTAAAATTTTATGTATTCTTTTAATGTTTTACATTATTTAAAGTAGTGTTACAGACTAGTATGCAATTCTGCACATCAGTCAGATTTTTAAATGCATTTTTGATTCAACATATTTTGAGTAAATAAGTCAAAACCATAAAGGGCAAAGTATCAACAGTTAATTAACTGGTAGATGGTAATTATGAATCTAATTTTAAGAACTATATGAATTGTGTTAATGTTGTGCAGGTTTGCATAATTAAGTAACTACCGAGAAATCCTTAAGATCGACATATCAAAACGAAAGTGGACCCACATAATCAATATGTTATCACAAGCACTAAAAAGTTTAATAACAAAATCACATTTTTCTCTTAAGGTTACAACTAAAAGACCGAAGAGAAAGATGCAACTTATTACAGGTTGTCAACATAAAAAAAATTGATTCTGGATAATGTGTTAGGCAATTTTACTTCCGGTTTCCAATTAAGTCTGATGAAGACTTTGCATCTGTTTATTTGTTTTAACAAATCAGCCGAGTTATCATAAAGTTATGAACAACTCTCTACTGTTTATGCTTTTTAAAATTTCAAACAAGCAGCTATTTAGGATCTGAAAGACTAGGTACAGGTTTGTGAATGAACAATGCTGAGCTGTAGTGTATTTTAAATAAACAATGGTTGATCAGCCGGCCTCATTCCACACCCCAATTCATTCTGCGATAATGAAAACTACACACTTACCTGAAATTTTCAATACACCATTGTAGATCAGCAAGACAACAAAATATAGATCTAAAACTAGAGTTCGTATCATCCCGAAACAACTAAAAACGCACCAATTCCTACATTGTTCATTCTCCTACGTCCTTATTAGGATAAATATAGGCATAATCGGTAAAACAAAAGAGGAATGTCGAGCTGATTTTTACGTGGCATCGTTATCGACCAAATCTGAGATTTTAACACGCGATTTTTGTTTGTTTTTTGCAGTGGTTACATGTTTAATGACCCGAAACGTTTACAGAATGAATAGAATGTTTCTTCTATAGCAAAATTTGCTGTATACACAAAGGGTTTTTTGTATTATTATATATTTAGATACTTCTGAAGAGAGCAAGTTATTGAGGAAACGTCTTAGGTGGTTGATGGAAGTTCTGGATGAATTAAACTTTAAAAAGATACATGTATAGATCTTTATGATTTAAGTGTAACATTAATTATTAAAATTTTCAATAAAATTGTTAGCGGCTGGAAATTTTGCAAAGCATGCTCCCTCCTGTTGCAGGCTAGCTACGAAATTCACGAGTTGGTTTAAATGGACACAAGTGTATTCATTGTAAAGCACGCCTTGAAAGTCTAGACAAATCAGCAAAAAAAAATTAAAAATCAAAGAAATTTAGATGTGAATTTTTACATTGAATTTTATTTCACGTCCTTGAAGACTACATTCCCATTATATACAATAATTTAATTGCTACATTGGAATAACTTTTCAAATCAATTCTGTGCACACATTATTGCATGCTTAACATAAAAGGTAGTTTACCTTAGGCTATCATTTTAACTTTAAAATTATGATTAACTGTTTTTTTCTGTAACTGTTCGCAGTATCTTGGGTGTATTTGTTGGTCCGTTCTGTGCTCTGTGAGTGTGTCAGCATTTAAAAGCTGCAATATATGTACATACATGTACATCAAAACTATCTCCATGACGTCATCAGCACCCATGTACACAGCCATGATAATCAGACGCGACCCGGCGAATACACATCCGGGTTCCCTTGCGGCTTGTACGGCCTTGACAATGTCGGGTGTTATGGATGCTCGCGCAATTATTTTGGCACTCTTCCAAAGCTGGTCCAGAGAGGCGTGGCCCAGATCTCCCACAACCTTCCGACGTCATCAAAAATCCCTCCAAGACGATGGCGACTACAAGACAACGTGTGGCAGACTGTCCAATCATCTGTAAAATGTTGATAATCAAAAATTTTGTTTTTTAACAGAATCTAAATAATTATTTACGTAATGAAAAACGAGATGTTGTACATAAGTTTCTGATCCGCACCGCTCTACACATGTAGAGCAGATCGGATCAGTAACCGTTGACTTGGGAAGATGATGATCTGATAACTATAGTTGATTTTTTAGGGAGGGGGGATAGACAATAAAATTGATTATGTTCGAATTGCATGTCATTACATAAAATCCTCCATTCGTGTTAAATAAAGAGTAAAATAGATAAAAATTGGTCTTGATTTCATTTAAATTTTGTCCCACGAATAGTTTTCGTATCAAACCAAAAAATCTAAATTTCCACAACCAATGTAGGCGATTTCATTCCTGACACAATTTATGTTTATCATTGAAACCCATTCATTTCGTATTAAAACTTGTAATCACTTAATAAAATCATGCAGAAGTAAGAGAAATATATATTGTTATCATATAAAACACGGAAATCTGTAGAGCTTCTTTTCACATTTCAAAGAAATTGGCCAATATTCCAGATGCTGACAGTACTGCTTATTATTCGTCTAAACAAGTCAAAATGGCGTACACAGCACAATACACGAGGAGTCGAATCGAACACATTATGTTACTATATTTTTTGTCAAAATAGTTTCCATCAATGTCTTATATTTCTACAGAGGCTGGTATAATAGATAAAATAACAAATTGATTTGGCATGTCATTAAAATTCCAATTTGAAAGTAGATTTTAATCATGGAATGCCATTAATTACATTTCAAAGTAACTGATACCAACCCTGTGCTATTTATCCAGTACGAGAGCTCATAATCTCGCAGAGTTACATTGTACACGTATGTTTTATCGATGAATTTTTCCACGCTGTATCCATTATTACTGCTTTTATTTAACAAAAATGAATTGGATTGACCCACAAATACGAACATAAGGCACAAATTCCATATACGTAACTTTTTAAAGGGGATTAGTATACATTTTCAGAGATAAGAAGGACAACTCGTGTTTTCTTTTTTAACATTAAAATATAATAACGTATCTTGTATATATATATTAAGCACTAAAATTGTAATTTCATTCCATACCTCTCAAATTCAACAGAAGGTCCTAATGGTAGTTTGTACGACACGGAACAAGTTCAATGAATGCAAACAATAGAAAAGGCTAGTTGAACTTTTGAGGACCATGAGTGAACTATAGTGAACGTTGTTCATCTTCATCGATATCGAACCTCTGAACTGTGCTGTTCATCACTTTATGCTTGCAAACACCCGGATATGTTATTCATAACAATTCATTGGTTTAGTTTGAACTTATTTTATTGTAAAATGGTTATAATGGGATCGGGCACAAGTTCTAAAAGTTATTTAGCCCTCTCCCTATACAATATTTTACATACAAATATGTTCACAAGTAAATAAGTAATAGATACACCGAACATTTTAAACTGTTTTGTGGTGTTGTGTAAATTATACCATGGTATGGTTCACGACCCTGGGTTTGACCTCACGAGACGAAGTTGATGGAAATTAAATGGATCAGAAAAAAGTTCTAACCACCAACTAGTTCCCCTCAATAAATTCCCTTTAAAATAAGAGCTCTAGCTCTGTTTAAATAAATAGAAAAATGTTCACATTTTAAAGCTTTAAAAATATTTAGATCGTTTACTAAATAAGTTTTAGCTAAGGAATACATCTCTGAAACTATAGTTACTCTAATATAAGGTAGAAATGACGGGCAGGGTGATTGCCATTCAGCCTCCTTAAAAATGGAATTTTTCTTACTATTTTTCTTAAAATATTTGATAACAAAATTTCTTCAGATTTTTTAAAACATAAAAAACGCAGCCGAAACAAATCTACTAGTTATATCTGTCATTGCAATTTAAATGTATTTCAAGCCATTAGATGCGCACAACAATAAACTTTCATTTTATTGCAACTGTTCATATATCTGAACTGAATAATTGAATAATTACGGAAGCCCGTTGGTGCCATGTAGGAAAAATATTTTATCTGGCGGCCGCCACATAATTATCTAGCGGCCGCCACATAATTATTTGGCGGCCGCCAGATAAAACCTGGCTTCCTGATGCGCGCGAATGCTTTAATGGGAGCTTTTTAGGGAGTTGTGGATACACTCTAATTTATTAGTTTTATTAATTATTTCTGAAACTTGACATTAAATATCAATTGCAGAGCTTAGGATTTTGAAAAACTGGTTGAGTTGAATGTATAGAAGACTTAATTAGAATCTAGAATGATTTTTATATTACTTTGTGCCTTGTATTATACATGTATGTTGTAAAACATGGTATTTTAGAGTTGGTTCTGAACTTTTATAACTGAACTAAACAACCGTTCAGGAAATCTTAACATTAAAAGACCTTAACTTGAGAGGAATTTTATGTAAACATGTATAAGTAAAGGAACGCACTGCCTTCTATATGTTTTAATTTTGGTATAAGAATTTACCAACGCAGATTAAAGTCAGCTTTATTGACCACGACAGCTAGTACAGGCAATATTATCACGAGAGCAGATCCATCTATGACTTTATAAGGATAAACTAGGATAAGTGTGTACTAGCATTCGTGGCCATAAAAATGAAACTATTTAACTGACTGTGTTGTTAAACTCTAATTCCAAATCACATGAAAGGCAGTACAATAAAAAGACCGTGATCGGCCACAGTCTCTCTGGGTAAATCAAAGTACTGAGAGTACTGAAAGGCGGGGTCTTGAAAGTTTGAATTTGTAATTGTTCACGTTTTCCTCCATTATGTTCCAAAAATTATGAGTTTGAATTAGTTGTTTCAATCTACATGTAGTATGCTAAAGTTCGCTTTGTGCAATTGCCTGTTACTTTGTCATAATTTTGCTAAATCCCGACCGGGACTGTTCTTCATAATTGTAGAAAATTGACACAACGGTATGTTATGTAAAATAAGAGCTCAAGAAAATTTTTAAAAAACTACAACTAACCGGGAAAATCAAAACAACTATATTTAGGTATATAATTTAAATCGTTATATTTATTTATTTTGTGATCAGAGGGAAAATCTATAAGTCGGACGGTATCTGTTATACAAGATTTATGGAAACTCCGAAAACTCTCAAACTGTTGAATTACCGAACAAAGTTAACATTTGTATACCGATAACAAACACAGGTATCTAACGTTAGAAATATTTCTTTTTTAAAATAAGATTATTCCAAGTAGTATAACCGAAAAAAAAATTGCCGCATTAGCCATTTTGATTTTTTAGACCTTCTTACCTGTCATGATTTTTTTGCAGCGATTCATATAAAATTAATAGGTAAAAAATAAATTCGTTCGCCACTTACTACTTTTTTGTGTAAACTCGTGCATCATTTACACGAATCACGATACAACCGTTTCTGAAATTTCATTAAAAATCATACTCCAAATTCAGTCATCTGCTTTTCAAATCGATAAAACAAGAAAATGGAGACCAAAAGTGAATGAATCACGTCATATTTTGGGGTAGACCTTTCCTGATTGGCTGTTATATATGATAATTGTAAATTGTTAATTTTAGCTATTAATTCAGATTTATTTGATTTTAAAATTTCTCAAATATGCAAAGTTAACGCTTTTAACAGTAAAATTAACAGATGTTGTAGGACATTGTCATTTCAGGGATCTTTGTCAGTCAAATACACCCTCGTTTATTAAACGCACAATTTAATGCGTCTCTTGGAAAAATGAACTAAATTTCGAAAGCGATTTAATTTCAAATTTTTCGAGGAGCTACAATAAAGGATTTGTAAATCAGATTATAAAACTATGATAAAAACTTACTTTTTATCTTCTTAAAATTGAAATAAGTCCTATTCATTTACATGTACTACCACACAATAAATTAAAAATTTAAAACATAACAACCATGCCTTATATCTGAATTCATAGGTCTAATATTGGTGCGAGATATTTATCAATGGGAGAAAGATCAGCTGAGTTTCTGATGAGAGGCATTAAGATATTGATGAAGAATTCTTTTAAATCATGAATATGACTGGTTTTGTCCGTTCTAAAGTATAGAAAATGTCTCATAAATTAAAACAAATTACATGATTGTATATTCCAACTAAGCCTGACAACATGAACATTAACATTTAACTTGGTTCTTCAATCGATAAGATTGTATATATTAATTAATCTATTGGTCACCAAAAATGTATAATCTATATAGATTTTGCTTACAATGCATTGTTCAAAATCTAAATTCAGTTTAATTAACTAAAGAGTCACCAGAGAGACTGTGGCCGATCACGGTCTTTTTTTTGTACTGCCTTTCATGTGATTTGGAATAAGAGTTCAACAACACAGTCAGTTAAATAGTTTCATTTTTATGGCCACGAATGCTAGTACACACTTATCCTAGTTTATCTTTATAAAGTCATAGATGGAATTCCTCTCGTGATAATATTGCCTGTACTAGCTGTCGTGGTCAATAAAGCTGACTTTAATCTGCGTTGGTAAATTCTTATACCAAAATTAAAACATATAAAAGGCAGTGCGTTCCTTTACCTATACATGTTAACATAAAATTCCTCTCAAGTTAAGGTTTTTTAATGTTTTTTAAGATTTCCTGAACGGGTGTTTAGTTCAGTTATTAAGTTCAGAACCAACTCTTAAATACCATGTTTTACAACATACATGTATAATACAAGGCACAAAGTAATATAAAAATCATTCTAGATTCTAACAACAAAGTCCTCTATACATTCAACTCAACCAGTTTTTCAAAATCCTAAGCTCTGCAATTGATATTTAATGTCAAGTTTCAGAAATAATTAATAAAACTAACAAATTAGAGTGTATCCACAACTCCCTAAAAAGCTCCCATTAAAACATGCGCGCGCATCAGGAAGCCAGGTTTTATCTGGCGGCCGCCAAATAATTATGTGGCGGCTGCCAGATAAAATATTTTTCCCACGTGGCACCAACGGGCTTCCGTAAATAATGATACATTGCAACATGAGAAATTTTGTTACCAATGCAAAGATTTTACATACATAGAAGTCAATGCGCAAAAGCATAATCATTTTTTTTTTTTCAGAAAGCTTTCATTTAAGTTGTCAAGTTAAATACGGGTATTATTTCACCGATTAGATCTCCCATGGATTGATCGCTTTCAGTCGCAATAGTAATTGAGTAAGGCATTTAACTTAACGACCAATATAACCAATATTTTCCCGTCTCGTAGAAGACACCAAGTGTAACCATGTTGGCATCAACAAATGTGCATATTATAACCGAATTAACTTCCGGGTGTGCTTAAAATGAGGAATTGTGCTGTGTTCCTTTTGTGTTTGGTCACTGTGAAGACAGAAGGTAAGAATTGTGGAAGGTGATAGCTTCTTGAACAACAAAACACAATCAATGAGTATGATGTTCATTATAGGCAGATTTTATCGGGCTTAGTTAAACCAACTGAACTGTGCCTTTCTCTTATTATTATTTTTTTTGTCGTAACAACCAGTGTACGCCTGTGATGATGAGGAACTGTCCAGACATCTTTATATCGCAACACTCCAGGAAAACTGTTATCAAAACGCCACCTCTTGTCAGTCCACCTGCACTTCCGGTCATGTGTTAGAAAACGGAAGTCAGACGACGATTCACGTCTGTAACGGTACCTCATGGATCCCGAACACGGTTACGTGTCTGCGTACGTTTAATATTCAGATATGATTTGAAGGATTTTTTTTGGTAGTGTGTGTGTGTGTGTGTGTGTGTGTGTGTGTGTGTGTGTGTGTGTGGGGGTGATGCAATTTATTAATCCGTTAGTCCTAGACTACTCAGTACTAATTATTTTTGAAATATTGATTTTTAAGTACACGAAAAGTGAAATTTTCAGACCTTTATCTTATGTTGAAAAAGGCAACATTTCGGAGAACCAACCCAATAAAGATCGGAACTATTTAACACTAACATAAAAAGTGTTTTGAACTGGTAAGGTTTTCACTAATTGTTGCTGTGTTAAATATGGTCTAATAAATCAAATATTAACACCAAGTTAATATTCCGAACAAAATCAAATCCTTACATTAACGATTTGCCATTAACCAGCTCAATGACAATATTTAGAGGCGGCGTGGGTTAACTGTTAAAATGGGGTGTTTTTGTCAGGGACAATTTGCAAGTAAACTTGTTGTTATGTGTTTGACTTACTTGAAAAGTAATATACACATATTTCAAGATACATGTATCATAAGAAACACGTTTCGTCATGCACATGTAACAAAGAAAGCTGGATTATCAAGATTTGTGTATTTGTTGTTGACAGCTGCAAAGACTCCAGTGATGACGACAAACTTTACCATCGTGTATGTGACAGAGGACCAGCCAGCCGGAAACTGTCTCTACGGTTTTAACGTCAGAATGTGGAAGAGTATCAGCAGCTTCCGGAATGCTATTCGTTCGACATGCGGAGAGCTGGAGACCGGATCTATTTCAATTGAAAATTTGGAACTTTCACCTTTGGCTTTTCAGGTAGAATATATATGTACTAGCCTTCAAAGATCCAACTTTTAGAAATGAAAATATTTGTGAATTCATATTAAATAAATGACAAGTTGTCATATTGTTTTTTACAGGTTAATGTTGTATTCCACGTCAAATTCTCAGGAGAAGGTACCGAGACATCCCGCGATATCTGCATGGATATGATTGAAATCATATCTAACGGGAATCAGAACTATCTAAAACCTTTCTCCAACATTTCCTGCGGTGCTTCGCACAGCGCAGTAACAAAAAAGCAGACGACAAGGAGCGCCGCCTTTGAGTACAACTGTACCGAGATGTTGGGTTCACAGCCGTTGGCGAGTTCAGGGGGTGTTCGATGTGGTAAGAATCCCCATCGAACCTACATATTGTGATGCAAAGTGATTTTAGTCTTGAAGAAATTCCTGGACGGTCATTGCTATTTATGTTACATGAACCAATCCTATAGTATACTAGTATATAAACAGTGCCTGTTTGGGAGGGTAACAGTTGAAATTGACAACCCGAGGAAAGCATTGTCAACCGACGCGAAGCGGAGGTTGACAATGGTTTTCGATGGGGTGTCAATGACCAAACAGGCACTATTTATTTTATTATACTGAATGTCTTAATTTTAGAAATTTTTTTACTGATTTTATATAGAAATGACGTGAATTTCACGGCGAACCGTGCGCGCATAATTTACGCGCATGTAACAATTCGTTTTGTTACCCGTTGCTAAGTGTGTTGCTAACGCTGAGGGTATGAGAACGGATTATCAACTGCGTCTTAACCAATCAGATTTTAGTATTTAACATGAAAGTATAATAATATATGTTGATTTCGTGACTGAACCTTATATAAATTTTTTTTAAGTTCATTGCTTTCCTGGAAATTACCTAAACTCGACCCGATGTAAGCCCTGCCTCCAAGGAACGTATCAGGCAGTTCCGGGTCAGCTGACCTGTGACGTATGTCCAACCGGAAAACACGTCACAGAGGACAGAACTAAATGTCTAGGTACATGTAGACAAAAATCCATTCTTTCGTTTTATGTTCCTGTTTAATTGTCAATAAACATAGGTTAGAAAAAAGGAATTGGAGAAATTCCTTTCAAACTTTTCCAGATTCGGTGTGTGTTTCTACTTTCCTTTCCCAGAAGACCCAAAATATTGATTTAACGTGTACCTCTGAGAATCAAATGTGTATGTCCACCTGCTCGGGTGGGTACATACAAGATGACGGGGGACTTTCTACAGTGTATAACTGCAGCGGAGAAGGATGGTTTCCTCCTCTTAAGAGTTGTATAAGTAAGTCTCTTGTTGATTAATTGCATTGAAGGAACCAGGCCATTGCTTTATGTAATAACGCAGCAAACTCGTAACAAAAAATATTTTAAATAAAAACGTTTGATTAAACAAAGGAGGGAGCAGCGTTTATATAAATACATTTTCTTAATACGAAAGTAAAAAGAAATTTTCTTGAGAAAACAAAATCCTTGACTTTGTTTATTTCAAGAGCGACTTTGCAAGTAACGTTGTATGCATAATTGTATAGATTCATGTTGCATTACCGATCATAAAGTTAAATTGATTTTTAATTAATAAATGTTCTTTACATTTAACATTTTATATTAATAGAATATGAATATTCCACATACAACGTTGACCTAGAAGCTGTCTATACGACCAACGACGCAGTGGCGGCCACATGTTTAAGTCAATTCCAAGCCTTTACTTCTGCTCACAGAGATTACTTCCAAACAAATATATCTACCTCCTGTAGCGAACTTCATGACGGAAATGTGACCATTGAAAATATAACTATTGGATCAATCGCATTCCAAGTAAAGTATCGTTGTTGTTGATTCATAATTTTGAAGTTAATAGTTTTAATTTCGACTGAATTTTTTTTTTTACGTTTTTAGCTTGATATTAGATATTTCATCTTATTTGACAGTAATAAAAACGCATGACAGTGTAAAAAAGTAAAATGTCACTCTTGAGCAGATTACACAAAATATACACCTATTGTGCATTTCAAGACAGTTTGGTGACCTAATAATGACTTGTAATTTTGCCTGAAATCCTTTTGAAATTTTTGCTTGAATTTATTAAAATAATTACAAAATTTCATTAGTTTTTTATTTTGGGAAAACCTGTACAATCTAAATCCCCCATTTTATGAATGCCATTGCCTAAATATTGATTACAAAGTTTTGTATTGACTTAGTTTATTTTCTATCATATTTTAAGATTATTTACTTACTTTTGGAGAATTATTTTGTAAAAAGTGTGCTATTTAACTTTTCTCTAAATATTTAATTATGGTAAATGCGTCAGTATCAATTTAAAAAAGTGTTTTTTGTCATAATACAATTATAAATGTTCTAACAGATAAAGATGACATTTCATCTGAAATTTTATGGATCATGGCCAACAAAAATAATGGATGTGTGCATGGACATAATAAAAATTACTTTTCAAAGTCGGACGACTTATCTCCATCCATACACAGTCCTACAATGCACGGACGGGCGAACCAATGTGACCAAAGTATCGGCACAAAGATCCGGCGATGTGCTAAACTGTCCGGATGGACGGCTCGTCATCAACTCCACAGAGGCGTCCTACTGCAGTAAGTCAGAGTTCTAAAACTAAACAAAGTGAGTGAACTGATTTTGTCATTTTGGGTTTGTTTTACTGAAACCAAGTAAAATTTTTACATATCAATGTAAAAAGATGATTGTGTAGAAACCAACTGTACGAGTTCAAAACTTTAATCAAAAGAAAACGTATACTGTATAATTAAAAGTAATGGTCTGATTCACATTAGTTTCAGTTCCATTGCAAAGATGATACTATACCTGCCTATACAGTTGTTATTAATTCAGTATATTACAATATTTCTTTATAGTAATTCCTCTACAAATTCCTTATTACTACCTTAGTTTGTTTATATTAATGGTACCATTATAAGATATAGTCTTTATTATAATATTTTAGGTACGAGATTTGACAATTTTTTTTTTCATTTTGACCATTCTTCATAGTTCCATGTTCAGCTGGGACATTTCAAAATGATTTGATATGCTTACCGTGTCCCAATGGAACTTATCAACCAATTATTGGCCAAACCTTTTGTCAAAACTGCTCTGATTGGACAAAAGTAAACGAGGACCGCACTGAATGTCGACTAGAAGGTATGACTATGATGAGAAAAGTAGGTTTGAACTTAATTATTAGTATAAAAACATACAGAGTTAACTATGTAGAATTTGCCATTAGATTTTATTATGTTTGAGGTTTTTTATTACAATTTAGAAATCACAACTTTGGGTAATATATCTTACGCTGGGTCCTCGCCACCAACGGAAGTGACGTTATTACCAAATGTCACAGAGCAATCAACGGAATTGACTACAACAGAGCAGACCATAACAACTGATTTAGCAGAGACAAAGGAAACGACACAAAACGTCTTGACGTCAATTTCGACAATATTGTCAACGTCTGTGTCTTTGAAAACAACGGTTGTTACCATAGAAACGACTGAAACATCGACAGAGAAATCCACGAGCTCTTCACCGACTACCACAGCACTGCGGACTACCAAAGGTCAGTGGAAGATACTGATGGACAAATTAACATATTTATCCAAGGCATCTGTTATCACCCGTATGAAATAACTATTCATTATTGAATTACGAGATTGTTCAAAAAAATATAAAAAGTGGCATAGAGTCCTTGTCATTTAATAGGTTTATAGAATGGAAGTTGTTATAGTACAGCCAGACTTGTTGCCAGATAAGTGATTGTAAAACTCGACAAAAAAGTTTTAGGAAATTATGAAACTTAAATTTGCAGTTGGAACAGAAGATATGCGTCGGTTGAGGGACAATTTTATGTTCTTAAATATGTGTTTTTCTATGTTGTAACTAGGTTATACAATTCCTTGTGGTTTGGACCAACTTTCCTCAGCCATTCCAAACTCAAAATACACGTGCGCTGCACACAACCAAACCTGTACGGTAGAGTGTAGCAGTGGATACGTCACCAGTGAGGGGGAGGCGTCTGTAGAGTACAGGTGTGAGGGCGATGTGTGGACTCCAAACCGGAAACTCTGTCTAGGTAAGAACCTAATTGTAATTTTACACATAACTGTCTTTGATTTGTATCACAATGAAAACCTTATATTGGACAACCGTCACTTTATTTATTAAATATTCTCCAATGAAAATTAAAACCTGAGCATTGCATGCCTAATTGCTAAATACTAATGCTGTTATAATTATTATAATAGAATGTTTCCAAAAACTGCTTAAACCCTTATGAGGATATTATTAAGGTTACCACTTCAAATGCAAAACGGGTGTATTTCGTGTAATTATTTAATATTTGGTAATTCAAAAGAAAGAAAAATCGACAGGTAATGTGTTTTCGTTTGTCTCTACAGAATACGATATTCCCTTTACAACAAGCGCCCTCTACACGACTTACAGCACTGTGGACCAAGTAGCTTTGTCCTGTCTTCAAGATTTCCGAGAAATCACAGAAAGAAACAAGGACCTATTTCAGAAGACCATCACAGACTACTGTGGGGATTTGGGTATAAACGCTGGGGGTTTGAAGATCGAAAACATCACATCAATTTCACTCCCGTTTCAAGTAAGATCATTAATGATAGCATTGTTAAATAAAAGTATCAAACATAGTGGTTTAAAAGAACTTCTTTAACGTTATAATTGGGATTTCTTTGCAGATAACAAATACAATACTGATTACGTTCTACGAAGAAAGCGTTGACGTCCGTGAGGTTTGTCTTGACTATATCACGCTGATATTTCTTCGCGTTCCTTCTCTACTCATGCCGTACTCTCGACTCAACTGTACTTCGGGGTTATCCGACGTTACCAAAGTGTCCGCCAGTCACGGCAGTCCGTCCTATAGCTGTAATAACAGGACATATCTGGTGAACAGGACAAGCCAAGTATATTGTGGTATGTATTTCAATAGCAATATAAAATTGCCGCATTTTAGTAATGTTTCATTACCTAGAAAGGTTGCATGTATTGCAATGTTATATATTGTAAATTCTCATGAATTAAATTTTATATGAAGGACTCGATTATAGTTATAGATCAACAGTGATTGTTATTTCTTAAGTTTTTTACACAATGTATATTGCTGGATAAGTAAATCATTTGCTTCCGTGCAGTTTTCATTGAAACAAAATGACGTTTTTGTTTTTTACTAGTTCCCTGTGCCCCCGGAATGTACATGGTATCCTCTCAATGTGTCCCTTGTCCTGAAGGTCATTATCAACCACTTCCGGGTCAGCTCACATGTGAACCATGCACTGAAAACAGGACGGTGGTGGACAGTGGTACAAACTGTACAGGTAAAAATAAACTGCGGAATAGTAACATGAACTTTAAAGAAAAAATGGAGCCTAGCATTGACCTTTATTTCTATTCATTGCTGTTCTCATTCTCCAAATTTATAATTATGCTTTTGTTTTATTAGAAATAGTTGATTTGAACAGAAGATATGCGTCGGTTTAGGGACAATTTTATGTTCCAAAATATGTGTTTTTCTATGTTGTAACTAGGTTATACAATTCCTTGTGATTTGGACCAACTTTCCTCAGCCATTCCAAACTCAAAATACACGTGCGCTGCACACAACCAAACCTGTACGGTAGAGTGTAGCAGTGGATACGTCACCAGTGAGGGGGAGGCGTCTGTAGAGTACAGGTGTGAGGGCGATGTGTGGACTCCAAACCGGAAAATCTGTCTGGGTAAGAACCTAATTGTAATTTTATACATAATTGTCTTTGATTTGTATCACAATGAAAACCTTATATTGGACAACCGTCACTTTATTTTATAAATATCCTCCAATGAAAATTAAAACCTGAGCATTGCATGCTTAATTGCTAAATACTAATGCTGTTATAATTATTATAATAGAATGTTTCCAAAAACTGCTTAAACCCTTATGAGGATATTATTAAGGTTACCACTTCAAATACAAAACGGGTGTATTTCGTATAATTATTTAATATTTGGTAATTCAAAAGAAAGAAAAATCGACAGGTAATGTGTTCTGGTTTCTCTCTACAGAATACGATATTCCCTTTACAACAAGCGCCCTCTACACGACTTACAGCACTGTGGACCAAGTAGCCTTGTCCTGTCTTCAAGATTTCCGAGAAATCACAGAAAGAAACAAGGACCTATTTCAGAAGACCATCACAGACTACTGTGGGGATTTGGGTATAAACGCTGGGGGTTTGAAGATCAAAAACATCACATCAATTTCACTCCCGTTTCAAGTAAGATCATTAATGATAGCATTGTTAAATAAAAGTATCAAACAGAGTGGTTTAAAAGAACTTCTTTAACGTTATAATTGGGATTTCTTTGCAGATAACAAATACAATACTGATTACGTTCTACGAAGAAAGCGTTGACGTCCGTGAGGTTTGTCTTGACTATATCACGCTGATATATCTTCACGTTCCTTCTCTACTCATGCCGTACTCTCGACTCAACTGTACCTCAGGGTTATCCGACGTTACCAAAGTGTCCGCCAGTCACGGCAGTCCGTCCTATAGCTGTAATAACAGGACATATCTGGTGAACAGGACAAGCCATGTATATTGTGGTATGTATTTCAATAGCAATAGAAAATTGCCGTATTTAAGTAATGTTTCCTTGCCTAGAAAGGTTGCATGTATTGCAATGTTATATATTGTAAATTCACATGAATTAAATTTTATATGAAGGACTCGATTATAGTTATAGATCAACAGTGATTGTTATTTCTTAATTTTTTACACAATGTATATTGCTGGATAAGTAAATCATTAGCTTCCGTGCAGTTTTCATTGAAACTAAATGACGTTTTTGATTTACTAGTTCCCTGTGCCCCCGGAATGTACATGGTATCCTCTCAATGTGTCCCTTGTCCTGAAGGTCATTATCAACCTCTTCCGGGTCAGCTCACATGTGAACCATGCACTGAAAACAGGACGGTGGTGGACAGTGGTACAAACTGTACAGGTAAAAATAAACTGCGGAATAGTAACATGAACTTTAAAGAAAAAATGGAGCCTAGCATTGCCCTTTATTTCTATTCATTGCTGTTCTCATTCTCCAAATTTATAATTATGCTTTTGTTTTATTAGAAATAGTTGATTTGAACAGAAGAAATGCTACGGTTTAGGGACAATTTTATGTTCCAAAATATGTGTTTTTCTATGTTGTAACTAGGTTATACAATTCCCTGTGATTTGGACCAACTTTCCTCATCCATTCCAAACTCAAAATACACGTGCGCTGCACACAACCAAACCTGTACGGTTGAGTGTAGCAGTGGATACGTCACCAGTGAGGGGGAGGCGTCTGTAGAGTACAGGTGTGAGGGCGATGTGTGGACTCCAAACCGGAAAATCTGTCTGGGTAAGAACCTAATTGTAATTTTATACATAACTGTCTTTGATTTGTATCACAATGAAAACCTTATATTGGACAACCGTCACTTTATTTTATAAATATCCTCCAATGAAAATTAAAACCTGAGCATTGCATGCTTAATTGCTAAATACTAATGCTGTTATAATTATTATAATAGAATGTTTCCAAAAACTGCTTAAACCCTTATGAGGATATTATTAAGGTTTCCACTTCAAATACAAAACGGGTGTATTTCGTATACAGTAAAACACGCTTATAACGAAGTCCCAGGGACGGGCAATTTAACTTCGTTATAAAAGTAATTCGTTATATCCTTCAAGTTTACAACATGAAATAGAGACTTGGGGAATGAAATTCACTTCGCTGTAAGCGTCAATTCATTATAAGCGTGTTCGCTATAACCGTGTTTTACTGTAATTATTTTATATTTGGTAATTCAAAAGAAAGAAAAATCGACATGTAATGTGTTCTGGTTTCTCTCTACAGAATACGATATTCCCTTTACAACAAGCGCCCTCTACACGACTTACAGCACTGTGGACCAAGTAGCCTTGTCCTGTCTTCAAGATTTCCGAGAAATCACAGAAAGAAACAAGGAACTATTTCAGAAAACCATCACAGACTACTGTGGGGTTTTGGGTATAAGCGCTGGGGGTTTGAAGATCGAAAACATCACATCAATTTCACTCCCGTTTCAAGTAAGATCATTAATGATAGCATTGTTAAATAAAAGTATCAAACAGAGTGGTTTAAAAGAACTTCTTTAACGTTATAATTGGGATTTCTTTGCAGATAACAAATACAATACTGATTACGTTCTACGAAGAAAGCGTTGACGTCCGTGAGGTTTGTCTTGACTATATCACGCTGATATATCTTCGCGTTCCTTCTCTACTCATGCCGTACTCTCGACTCAACTGTACCTCGGGGTTATCCGACGTTACCAAAGTGTCCGCCAGTCATGGCAGTCCGTCCTATAGCTGTAATAACAGGACATATCTGGTGAACAGGACAAGCCAAGTATATTGTGGTATGTATTTCAATAGCAATAGAAAATTGCCGCATTTTAATAATGTTTCCTTGCCTAGAAAGGTTGCATGAATTGCAATGTTATATATGGTAAATTCTTATGAATTAAATTTTATATGAAGGACTCGATTATAGTTACAGATCAACAGTGATTGTTATTTCTTAAGTTTTTTACACAATGCATATTGCTGGATAAGTAAATCATTTGCTTCCGTGCAGTTTTCATTGAAACAAAATGACGTTTTTGTTTTACTAGTTCCCTGTGCCCCCGGAATGTACATGGTATCTTCTCAATGTGTCCCTTGTCCTGAAGGTCATTATCAACCACTTCCGGGTCAGCTCACATGTGAACCATGCACTGGAAACAGGACGGTGGTGGACAGTGGTACAAACTGTACAGGTAAAAATAAACTGCGGAATAGTAACATTAGCTTTAAAGAAAAAATGGAGCCTAGCATTGACCTTTATTTCTATTCATTGCTGTTCTCATTCTCCAAATTCATAATTATGCTTTTGTTTTATTAGAAATAGTTAATTTGAACAGAAGATATGCGTCGGTTTAGGGACAATTTTATGTTCCAAAATATGTGATTTCTATGTTGTAACTAGGTTATACAATTCCTTGTGATTTGGACCAACTTTCCTCATCCATTCCAAACTCAAAATACACGTGCGCTGCACACAACCAAACCTGTACGGTTGAGTGTAGCAGTGGATACGTCACCAGTGAGGGGGAGGCGTCTGTAGAGTACAGGTGTGAGGGCGATGTGTGGACTCCAAACCGGAAAATCTGTCTGGGTAAGAACCTAATTGTAATTTATACATAACTGTCTTTGATTTGTATCACAATGAAAACCTTATATTGGACAACCGTCACTTTATTTTATAAATATTCTCCAATGAAAATTAAAACCTGAGCATTGCATGCTTAATTGCTAAATACTAATGCTGTTATAATTATTATAATAGAATGTTTCCAAAAACTGCTTAAACCCTTATGAGGATATTATTAAGGTTACCACTTCAAATGCAAAACGGGTGTATTTCGTATAATTATTTAATATTTGGTAATTCAAAAGAAAGAAAAATCGACAGGTAATGTGTTCTGGTTTCTCTCTACAGAATACGATATTCCCTTTACAACAATCGCCCTCTACACGACTTACAGCACTGTGGACCAAGTAGCCTTGTCCTGTCTTCAAGATTTCCGAGAAATCACAGAAAGAAACAAGGACCTATTTCAGAAGACCATCACAGACTACTGTGGGGATTTGGGTATAAGCGCTGGGGGTGTGAAGATCGAAAACATCACATCAATTTCACTCCCGTTTCAAGTAAGATCATTAATGATAACATTGTTAAATAAAAGTATCAAACATAGTGGTTTAAAAGAACTTCTTTAACGTTATAATTGGGATTTCTTTGCAGATAACAAATACAATACTGATTACGTTCTACGAAGAAAGCCTTGACGTCCGTGAGGTTTGTCTTGACTATATCACGCTGATATTTCTTCACGTTCCTTCTCTACTCATGCCGTACTCTCGACTCAACTGTACCTCGGGGTTATCCGACGTTACCAAAGTGTCCGCCAGTCACGGCAGTCCGTTCTATAGCTGTAATAACAGGACATATCTGGTGAACAGGACAAGCCAAGTATATTGTGGTATGTATTTCAATAGCAATAGAAAATTGCCGTATTTTAGTAATGTTTCCTTGCCTAGAAAGGTTGCATGTATTGCAATGTTATATATTGTAAATTCTCAAGAATTAAACTTTATAGATCAACAATGATTGTTATTTCTTAAGTTTTTTACACAATGTATAATGCTGGATAAGTAAATCATTTGCTACCATGCAGTTTTCATTGAAACAAAATGACGTTTTTGTTTTACTAGTTCCCTGTGCCCCCGGAATGTACATGGTATCCTCTCAATGTGTCCCTTGTCCTGAAGGTCATTATCAACCACTTCCGGGTCAGCTCACATGTGAACCATGCACTGAAAACAGGACGGTGGTGGACAGTGGTACAAACTGTACAGGTAAATATAAACTGCGGAATAGTACCATGAGCTTTAAAGAAAAAATGGAGCCTAGCATTGCCCTTTATTTCTATTCATTGCTGTTCTCATTCTCCAAATTTATAATTATGCTTTTGTTTTATTAAAAATAGTTGATGATGAAAATGATATTAACCTCGGAAAATCACAAGTAGGACCCACAGGCCTAACGGAAACGGAAATAATCGTCATTGCAGCGGTATCTGTCTGTGTGGTTTTTTTACTTGTTGTTATAGCAACAGTATACTACTGCAAGAAGTCTAAAGCAGTAAGTACAGATCTAAAGGGTTTTTTTTCTATTTAATATCACCTATTACACAACTTACAATCCCACTCCAGTGCAGTTTTCTCAATTTTTGTTTTTTGGTGTCTTGGATTATGGTAAGGGAAAATATTGATGGTAAAAAATATTATACTTTTTTTTCTTTTACATTTTGATAATCTTAATGATTATTCTTCAATCATGAATGTACTTGATCATAAATGAAGATAATTTATTTTGTAACTTTAAAATATGTCTCTACATACATTTACTTGTTTTATTTAAAGCAAATATCATCAAAATGTCTCGTTTATTCATATTTAACATTCAATTTATCATGCGTTCATTTCCCATTCTGCAGAAGAGAAGAACATTTCATGCAGATGTGTCAGCTGACGCCAAGTCAGCAGACGGTGCGTCAGTCAAATCGGACGAGTACCTCAGAGGAAGTCATGAAGAACTGATTCCAAGTAAAAGTAGTTCCACAAACGATCCAAACTGGACTTACCAGGACGAAAAAATCGAAAAATCCACTTTTGCAAGTGCAAACGAGGCTAAAGCATTGGACGTCCTTAATACTATAATTGACATAAACATCGACAATGAAGAATGTATTACAGCGCAGCCACCTGTTTTCGAGAACGTCCGAGAAGAAAAATGGCGGCCGTTACGTCATAAAAATGAAAGTAATGTTGCTGACGTCATTAATAAGGCTAAAGAGACGGAGCCTGATAAGGCTCCATGCAGGACTCTCAGTGATTATGACAACTTCCAGATATATGTACCGGAACCGGAAATGTCAGATCCGGATTAATTAAATTCTATGAGATTAATTGTGATAATGAGATGCATGAGAATAATCAAAATTTTTAAAATTAACATTATATTTAATTTTGTAGAATGTAACATTTTATCAATGTAGTATATTATATTTTAGGATTTTTATACTCCGTATATTACTTATAATTTTTACTTTATTTCACATGTTTTTCAAGGAGGACTTAATTAGCTTTGATACGATAAAAAAATATACATTTTCATCAGCAAACATTCATTTTCCCCATTTAAGCTGATAGAGTTTATTAAATAGGCAGAAATGCAACAGAAAGATAATCAGAGAGAAAAGGAATGTTTTTTGTCATGGTCAGACGTATTCCACCATGAATTCTTTTCATTTTATTCTTTAACTACATGTATTATCATGCACATAAAATGTTAGGCAGTTTTCATAATTGTGTTCTATATAACTGTTCCATAATATTAAAAAAAAAGCTCCACATTGAATGAAAAAATAATGATGCAATAACGATGCAATAAAATATATTTTTACTATATGCATTGTTTTGTTACTCTGTGTATGTAAGCCACTTTCTGTGGCTTAACTGTAAAAAAGATTGTTTCCAAGACTGCATTTAGTAAAACCTGCACATACAATACATGTAAGTTCTACTAAGTGCAAATGGGGCAATATTGATTGACATGTGTATTATGAACGAAATTAAAAAAGCACATTAATGTAGAATCATAATGTTTCAATCGAACAAGTTTTCTTTACTGATTTTTAAAGTGTTCATTTACAACGCTTTGTAATCAACTGTTACTTAAGATTCCAGAGTTGCAGTCACACAAGTATTATAATTTATTCGAGATCGTTTTCCTGGTTTGTTAAAGCTATAGGTCCAACTTTATATAACACTATAAATGTTAGAAAAAGACATATATCATACACCATTTTGAAGTATTGTTCTAAAACATCATGTGTGTAAATTGAAAGCGCCAACATGACACAGAATGCTAAATACATCCAAGTATGCAAATCGGTATAAGGCACCAAAAGCAGGATAGAGGCAAGCGTCTCGATGACTCCGACCAAAAGCATGTATCCATCTGGTGAAAGTGTGATTCCAAATAATACAGTGGGGCACACATTAGCATATTGTGCAAACTCTTGTCTCTAGATATTAAAAAATAAACTAAATAATCATTCTTTACAAATTTTACAACTGCAATAATTGTTTTTAATTTTCAATTTCACTATGATTAGTCATCAACTTTATCCTCATCATTGTCCTATTAATTATGCATGTCTTACAATTTTATCTTTACTTACCGTTTCTTTATGGTCCTTTGAAAATAAACGACTAGTTACTTTGACCAAGCCTGCTCTCAGAAATATGAGGGTCATTATCCATGACAAGACGTACAAAGCCACGCTCAGAAAGTCCATGTTTTGTCCTGCACTTCTTGTTACAAATCAGATGTTACCCTAAAGTCAGAAATTCAAAAGATCACACATTATTTACCCTTCTTCGCTATTCATTCTATAGGTTTATATATGGAAACATATTTGCAAATGAAAGTACCGGTATTAGTACGTAAATTGCTTAAGGGATATTATTTCCAATTGATTCATTTTCATTGAAAAGCAAATGTTTTATACAGATACAAGTTTTTTTCGAAGATCAATGCGAGAATAAACTTTACTCCATATATATATATAACAAAGAACGCAGCAAATCCCTTTTGCAATCTATAGACTGGTGCACTGTCCGCATTGTTTACATAAATTTATCAAGGCCGATCGTTGACCCTTTAAAAGGAAAACCAGTTCGACAGTGTGTTTGTATGAACAATCAAAACAAGTAGAAAATAACTGTGTTGAAAACCCCTTTTTCTCCATATGCTCTAAATATAATAAAAAGGGCTCTTTTATTTCTTTATTAATGAACATCATTTAAAACAGCGCCAGGTTTCCTTAACATGCTGTTGTAAATTCGACATGCTACTTTGATTTTGTATAGCTGTACAATGTGTCATCTTGAAACAATACTCTTAATTTTCGTGATACGATAATTAAATTTTAGAGACATTTCATAAATAACAAAGTAAACTTCACAATATTGCTAAGACTTAGGAACACGCAATTCATTTTCGAAGAGAGGCTGAAAGTCGATTTAGACATAAACAGTCTATTTTGAAGAAAAAAAGTTCAAAGAGACTATTTTTAATTAAAACGCCAACAACATTCTGCCCCCCCCCCCCATCAGAATAAAGCTTTGTTTATGAACTAATGATGAATTAATATGACGTATTTACAAAATAGGCACAAATTATTATATCTTAACGAGACCAACTCAAATAGTAGGAACCAAATACCTTTTTACAGTAGATATACAGGTATCTCCGTTTTCCTCAATTTCTTGCCCCGGAATTTGTTCACAATTTTCCAACTTCACGCCTGGCCTTTCCTTTAACCAGCTGTTAAATGATTTTCCGAGTTCTGCTGAAAAGGCCCGATAAGTTGCGATTGATTATTTTAAATCGACTAGATCTTTTAAATTAACCTGTGCATGTATGGATATTGTTTACCCGAGAAAATCGCGCAGTCTTGCAACAGATCTAGATCTTTGTTACGCGTATATAACGATTCGTCGTGTCTATGTTTGAGAGTAAATTCTTTAATATTTTATACCACATTTGTATATAAACATATGCAAATAGTTATCATTCTCACATAAACATATTCCTTTTATTGGCAGCTACTTGTACATGTTTGCTCGAGCTCTCAGTTAATGATTCAAAAACAAATTCACATTTATATATCTTGAATTGAATTTTTCAATGCCTTTTATATCTATTTTAAAGAAGCATATTAAGCAATACTTTCCTGCATTCTCTATAAGTGCAAAATTTGATATAGTTATATTTAGAATATTTTAAACCATTTTGGATTGTATATAAACATTCCATAAAATATATGTACTAACCAAAGCCCCACATTAACTATGAAAGAATAAACAATTGACAATGCAGAAAATGTTATTACTTTGTTGGTATTTCAGCATGTGGCATTGGCTGAATTAATTTTATTTTAGATAGTCAAAACACTGAGATTTGTAAACTACTCACAGCTTCAACAAACAAAAACGGATCTAGTACATTTATATATTCTATAATGTAAAACGTATATTCTCAAAATATTTTTAAAAACACACGCATTAATAATATGTTCATTTTTCACAAGTTTTCTTTAATACAATGTATTGAATGATAAGTAAGTTGTTATTAACATTGACTTATAGTCAGCTGGAATGAACAATTCAAAAGATTTATTCTCCATCTTATGCGAGAGTTATTTTTTAAATTAGGCAATAGGTCCTCTTTTGTATAAAGCTATACACGCTATAAAAATACAGCTTGCTATCGCCACTTTGCCAGAGTTTTCAAGAACACTATGGCTGTAAATTGAAAGCGTCATCATGGCACAGAATACTAAATACATCCAAGGGTGTAATGCGGTAAAAGGCAGCAAAAGCAGGCAGCAAAAGCAGGCAGCAAAAGCAGGAATGAAGCAAGCGTCTGTATGAACCCGATCACCAACATGAATCCGCGTGGCGGTGGAGTGTACCCGAATAATTTGGTTGGACATATAGAAGCATACAGCACGAACTCTTCACTCTGGAAAATAAATGATAGACTTAGAATAGTTACATTCTACTTGAAAAATTACAGCACATCATTTTTGAAAATTTTACAATTCGCTTAGGTAAAATAATTTGTTTTAAGTCGCCTCTGTCATAATTTTTAAAATAAAATGTTTGTATGTGAACATCGCTAACATTCATGTTTCACTGTTATTGTAAGAAATATAAGGGCTTCATCTTAACGTACTGTTTGTTGGTGTTCTTTTGGAAATAAACGACTGGTTACTTCGACAAAACATGCGGGTCAGTATTCATGACACCACGTACAAAGTCCATGTTTTAACAGCAGATTTACAAAACATGCATTCCCCTGAAGTCGAAAATTGAATATCACTGCGACTTTAATTAATAGTTGAACACAATTCTTTCATAGGGAGAGATTTATCCTTTACCACCATATTTCTACGTACGATCATTTCTTTTACAGCAAATTCTGCACAAGCCACTATAGCATTGAATGATTTACTATTAACGTCGTCGTGTCAATAACTGCCGTCAGGTTATTATAATTTGTCTGCTCACCTGACGGCAGTTATTAACACGACGACGTCAAAAATATATCATTTAATGCTTATATTTACATTCCCTTACTGAAGAAATCAATTGTTTACTTGAATAAATCGATATAAAGTGCAAATCACGGAGGGAGTGAATAAGTAACAGCAAGAACAGCTACTTTTGTAAAACCGGTTGAAACTGGTTTTCACATTGACTGTTGAGATGAGATCGACGAGCATGAAAATATAATCCATGATAAATAACTCTTGAAATGTTGCTTATAACAATAAAGTCAACTTTTTTGTTGAATAATTATAAAACTTTCTGTTTTGACAACATTCATGAAATGATTTTTTAACTGATAACATAGACATCACTGATTGAGAACTACTTATGTAAATTACTCGTAAATTCATACGCAGTGAATAGGTGTTGCATTTAGAAGCATTTAAACATCACGAAATTTAATGGAAAAACACAGTAGAATGTAAATATTGTATTTTATACTGCTAAACAAATCTTCCCCGTTTGGACTTGCATATTATATATTATATCCCCATTATATAACTTTGTCCATTAGAATCACAAAGCGTCATCATTTTTAATGTTGCTGTTGTGAATTGTGTACCATGTGACCTCAGCATGCAATTATGTACAAATGTATTGGGTAGTTTGCAAAATAACGCTTTTAGTCATTATAAGTTCTAATTTTAGTAGTAGAAGTATTACGTGATTTTACATATGTAAAGACGCTTAATACAAGGCGACATTATACATTAGGAAGTATATTAAAAGCAAAAGAAAAATCAATAAGTGAGAGATTATTTGTACAGTAGTACATGTATGTTTATTTACAACAATATTATAAATTTTACAATTTTAGATTTATTAGTTCTTTAGCTTTTTTTAACTTGTACTTTACCTCCATCTTCGATAGAATGCCAAGCATGTTTGTTATACAACGAAATATTTGTTCAGATATCGGAGATTAAACAAATACCAAAATGGTGTAAAGCAACTTACTAGTGGTGTTAAACTTACACCTGATCTTATAATTATCTACGTTTCAATAGCAAATATGTACATTATTAATAACTTCCTTATTATAAGCAGAACTGAATCTGTACCTTTCAGTAGATACAGGGTATGTCCGGAGCTTACTAAACTGACAAGTATTTTTGTTCCTCACAATCTCGTGCCTCACATTTTCTTGAAAGTTGACAACACTTTGAAAAGTGCACGTACACGTGCGAGTTGATTTAGGATAACTAAAAAAAAAATGATATTTTGCATATTATTTTGGAGCAGATCCTATCCTACATGTATATAACAATTTTTTGCTGTTCTTTTATGCATCCATGTATGGAACAACCTCTACCGCTTTTGTTTCTCAATAAAAGGAACAGAGTTAGCTTTCTTGAAATTCTGTTGTGCAATGGCGCTCTCCTTTAAAAGTATATCCCAGGATTTCTTTTACCTCATTATCCAAGCAAAATGAAAATCCCAAAGATCTTTGTTTTGAAGTGCTTTCTATTGTTTGTAAGGTTTGATAAACGACGAGGCAAAAAATGAAGATAAAAAGATATCCCGGGAAAATACATCGATTTAATTCGTACCCATATTGAGATTTTTTCTAAGCATTTCACAAAAGAGGGAGCGTCATTCTGCATTGTGTGAAGTGGATAGTGATTTCATTTCTCGGATGTTTATTTCAATTTTTCGATTTTAATTAAACTATCGATTTGAAAAGAAATCAGTTCCCTCTCCCTCCTCTAATCTATCAATAATGTGTGAGCATTACTCTATTACCGATAGTTGGACAATTGATAGACACTTTTCCGTGACTAAACGCAAAGTCGTACACTTAAGATGTGCACTATCTACACTGCAACAATGACCAAAAATTGTAAGCTGGTAATGCAGAAGCATAGCTAAGTCTGGAATATTGCAGTGTTGTTATTTATACTTGTATTGCTTTCAATTCCGAATTTTTTGAGTTATTTGAACAATACTTTAAAAAAATCAATTAACACTTATTGAAAATAAAATCCATTCAAATGGCACAAGTTCTCTTTATTGATGTTGATAGTAACTTGTTGTTACAATAATTAACAGTCATTTGCATTCTAAGCTTCAAAGTAATATAAATCTATTTTAATCTAATCTATTTTATAGGCATATTTGATAACGATCAAGGTTCCATTTTGTATATTTGTATATATGTTAATTTGCGTTATCTGTAAATCATAGTGAACTACATGTATTGTTATCTGTAAACAATAGTTAATCAGAGTTATCTGTAAATCATAATGAACTACATGTATTGTTATCTGTAAACAATAGTTAATTAGAGTTACCTGTAAATCATAATGAACTACATGTATTGTTATCTGTAAACAATAGTTAATTAGAGTTATCTGTAAATCATAGTGAACTACATGTATTGTTATCTGTAAACAATAGTTAATCAGAGTTATCTGTAAATCATAGTGAACTACATGTATTGTTATCTGTAAACAATAGTTAATCAGAGTTATCTGTAAATCATAATGAACTAAATGTATTGTTATCTGTAAACAATAGTTAATTAGAGTTATCTGTAAATCATAATGAACTACGTGTATTGCTATCTGTAAACAATAGTTTATTAGAGTTATCTGTAAATCATAGTGAACTACGTGTATTGTTATCTGTAAACAATACTTAATTAGAGTTATCTGTAAATCATAGTGAACTACATGTATTGTTATCTGTAAACAATAGTTTATTAGAGCTATCTATTCCAAAAAGTGTGTGTTTAGACAACAATAAATCTGCTAGGGACAATGTCAAAGTAGTTTGTTCTGAGATTCAAAAACTCATTGATAAAGGTTGCGTAACAGAGGTCAAGAATGTCATTTTGTTGTCAATCGTTTGACACTCGCTTTCAATAAAACAGGTAAACCTCGGTTGGTGTTAGATTGCAGGCATATCAATAGTTGTATTCACGATTTCGTTTTCAGAATGGAAGATGTCAAAACTGCTAGAGAAATTTTGATAAGTTTTGATTTAAAATCAGCATATCATCACATTAAAATTTTTGAACACCATAAACAATATCTAGGTTTTCGATGGGAGATGAAAGGGGATATAAAATACTTTGTGTTCAACGTATTACCTTTTGGCATTTCTTCTGCAGCATTTATTTTTACAAACCTTATGAGAAAGGTGGTTCAGTATTGGAGATCTTTGAGTGATCGGGTCATTATGTACTTGGACGATGGTTTAGCAGGGGCCGAAGATTTTGATCAAGCGTCTACACTCAGTGAGGTAATCACAACGTGACAGAGTTGGGTTTCATTATAGCAGAGTCTAAAAGTGTTTGGTTCCCACAACAAAATATTGTGTGGTTTGGTTTCGAATGGGATATGAGTAACGGTATTTTAAAAGTAACACAAGAGAGAGTTAGGAAGCTACTCAGTTGCATCGAAGAAGTGTATTTGAAAAGTCAATCAGGGTGTTCGCATTTTCGGGTGAAATCTTTTGCTAGTATAGCAGGTCAGATCATATCTATGGAAAACGCTATAGGAAATGCGGTCAGTTTCAAAACTAGGTATCTTTATCAAGATATATTGTCAAGATTTAGTTGGAATTCTTACATTGAATTAAGTTTGCAAACTTTAGAAGAATTAGAATTTTGGAAGATTAATTTAAGATCTATAAACGGCAAAGAAATAAAGACTTCCAAAGAACTTTCAGAACTAAAAATTTTTAGCGATGCATCCGATTCAGGTTAGGGAGCTTATGTAGAAAATTCTGAGATCTCAGATGTAGTAGGCCTCTGGACTGGAGAGGAATCCATAAAAAGTTCCACCTAGAGGGGACTAGAGGCAGTTAACAGGTGTTTGAATACTATAGGAGAAAGTATTCAGGGTAAAGAAGTAACATGGTATACCGACAGCAAAAATGTTTGCAGAATTTTGGAAGTCAGTAGCAGAAAGTCGTATTTACATGAAATTGCAGTAACAATTTATTTTTGAAAAATTACAGAACTTACATATCATTTTTGACATTCAGTGGTTACCAAGGGCAGAAAACATTCAAGCCGATTCACTTAGCAGGTGTTTTGACAGTGATGACTGGGGAATAAAAAACAGTGTTTTTCAAATTATTGATGAATGTTGGGGCATACACACTTGTGATAGGTTTGCTACAGATTATAATAGTAAATGTACCAAATTTAACTCTAGATGGTGGTACCCTTATTGTTCCTCAGTGGACATCGGCTCCGTTTGGGATTATGATAACAAACAAAAGACAGTCAGGTTACATGTTTTGTTTTGTTGAGTTTTTTTTTTCAATACTTAAACTATTTTGCATAATGTTTCATACTTTGCTTACTTTTGAACATTTAATTCTAAGCTCGTCTGGCTCACACCTAAGTTGTGTTGTTCTTAATGTGTTGGAAATATTCTTATAAGTGTATATTATACTATAGTTTTCCCGCGTTTCGTAGAAAAGCGGGAAAATGTTGTATGATATTGACTTGTTCGAATAGATTCGCGTAGGAATACAGGGCGGGGCCATAGGAAGGCCAGTATAAAAGGTCAGAGTTAATAGTAAAGGTCATTCTAGCCAGTTTCACTCAGCGCACGAAGCTTACATTCTTTTTAAAGTTTTTTGATGTCTCTATATTTAATGGATTATATAGCATTCCGTAATTAATAATAATATTTATAATAATATATGAATAAGTCCGATATTCGCCCCTAGACGTTATTTACACTTGCGTTCGGACACAGGTTTCCATAGTTGTTTCAAATATTTTATCTATGGTTTTTCCTGGGCGGTTTTTAACGTCATTCATGGGGAATTATATTTTTTGTTACACTTTATGTACACATGATATCGATGATGTATTATCATTAAAGGCCAGCTGCCTGCAAAGCTCGTCTGGCTCACACCTGAGTAGCTTCCTAACTCTCTCTTGGTTTACTTTTAAAATACCGTTACTCATATCCCATTCGAAACCTAACCACACAATATTTTGTTGTGGGAACCAAACACTTTTAGACTCTGCTATAATGAAACCCAACTCTGTCAAGTCGCGTTTGATAACCTCACTGAATGTAGATCAAAATCTTCGGCCCCTGCTAAACCATCGTCCAAGTACATAATGACCCGATAACTCGAAGATCTCCAATACTGAACCACCTTTCTCATAAGTTTTGTAAAAATAAATGCTGCAGAAGAAATGCCAAAAGGTAATACGTTGAACACAAAGTATTTTATATCCCCTTTCATCTCCCATCGAAAACCTAGATATTGTTTATGGTGTTCAAAAATTTCAATGTGATGATATGCTGATTTTAAATCAAAACTTATCAAAAAATCGCCCTTCTGAAAAATTTCTCTAGCAGTTTTGACATCTTCCATTCTGAAAACGAAATCGTGAATACAACTATTGATATGCCTGCAATCTAACACCAACCGAGGTTTACCTGTTTTATTGAAAGCGAGTGTCAAGTGATTGACAACAAAAGGAAAATTCTTGACCTCTGTTACGCAACCTTTATCAATGAGTTTTTGAATCTCAGAACAAACTACTTTGACATTATCCCTAGCAGATTTATAGTTGTCTAAACACACACTTTTTGGAATAGTCTTAAACGGAATTTTGTATCCATTTTCAATAACGTCCAAAATATACTTATCTGCTTGTATATCTACCCATTTAGTCAAATGACCTCTCAAACGTCCAACTGGACTGACATTTTCATCTATTGTGGCCACAAAGCGGCAGACATTATTTTTACTCTCTGAAAAGTGCTCACTCATGCATGCATGTAAATCTTTGCTCTGAACAATACACATACACATTACTATCTAAAGTACTTAACTTAGAGCCGGTCTCTTTGTTGTTGTTGTTGGTGGTGCAATTCTTTGCCCATGACCGGGGAAACCGCATTTGAAGCATGTTCCCGATTTTTTACTGTTCTCGTAGGACTTGGGCTGGTTCTGCACGCTGCTGGCTCGCTCCGGGTATGGATTGGTACGCCTGGACGTCCTCGCCTTCTGTATCCTCTCCTCCTTTAATTTCTTGTCCGCCCTGATTTCAGCTTTAAAAATTCGTTTTTCGTCCTCCTCGTCTGACGCTAATTCATGCTGTGTATATTCTTGCACTTTCGCCAACCTGTTTTGTATGAGTCTGCTAATTTAATTAACTTTTGTCTCTGATGAATTAGCTCTATACCTGATGAAATGCTGTTAAAGGCCATTTCTGGTTCACCATCGCTTAAGCTGGTGTTGGCTTCTATCAATTTTTCTCTTACGCGGTTGTTGAATTTGTACTGGGCTTCGTTTCCCTTCCTCTTGAAAACAAACGTCTTGTCGTTTGCTGCCTGAATCCTGGACAAGTGCTGTTCGTGTTGCTGTTTTTGTTGTTTGGATATCTTTTGCTCGAATGAAGACAGTTTGGAGTCCATTATTTCTGAAACTCTTTGTAAGAATTCGTCACTTGGTGCCGCCATGGTGCCCGCGAAAAAAGAATGTAAGCTTCGTGCGCTGAGTGAAACTGGCTAGAATGACCTTTACTATTAACTCTGACCTTTTATAATGGCCTTCCTATGGCCCCGCCCTGTATTCCTACGCGAATCTATTCGAACACGTAAATATCATACAACATTTTCCCGCTATTCTACGAAACGCGGGAAAACTATATTATTTTTAAAACAAATCATTGGTCTAGTTTTAACTTATTTTATTGTAAAATGATTACAATGGGATCGGGCACAAGTTCTAAAACGTATTTAGCCCTCTCCCAATATAATATTTTACATACAAAAATATTCATAAGTAAGTAATAGATACACCGTATATTTTAAACTGTTTTGTGGTGTTGTGTAAATTATACCATCATGATGGTATGGTTCACGAACCCTCGTTTGACCTCACGAGACGAAGCTCTAGCTCTGTTTAAATAAATAGAAAAATATTTAGATTGTTTACAAAGTATGTTTTAGCTAAGGAATACATCTCTGAAACTATAGTTACTTTAAGGTAATAATGACGGGCAAGGTGTTTGCCATTCAGTCTCCTTAAAATGGAATTTTTCTTACTATTTGAAAGGCTTTTAAAATATTTGATTTTTTAAAACATCAAAAAACGCAGCCGAAACAAATCTAGAAGTAATTCTGTCACTGCAATTTAAATGTATTTCAAGCCATTAGATGCGCACAACGATAAACTTTCATTTTATTGCAACTGTTCATATAATGATACATTGCAAAATGAGAAAATTTGTTACCAATGCAAAGATTTTACATACTTAGAAGTCAATGCTCAAAAGCATGATCATTTTTTTCTTCTTCAGAAAGCTTTCATTTAAGTTGTCAAGTTAAATACGGGTATTATTTCACCGATTAGATCTCCCATGGATTGGTTTCGCCTGATCGCTTTCAGTCGCAATAGTAATTGAGTAAGACATTTAACGTAACGACCTATCTTATCAATATTTTCCCGTCTCGTAGAAGACACCAAGTTTAACCATGTTGGCATCAACAAATGTGCATATCATAACCGAATTACCTTCCGGGTGTGCGTGAAATGAGGAATTGTGTTGTGTTCCTTTTGTGTTTGGTCACTGTGAAGACAGAAGGTAAGAATTGTGGGGAGGGGATATTAACTTCTTGAGCAAAAAATGAAATTTTTTCATGATATGCAGATTTTATTAGAGTAAGTTAACACCATTAAACACAAGCAACTCTACTGTGACATTTTCGGGTTTTTTCCTTAACAACCAGTGTACGCCTGTGATGATGAGGAGCTGTCGAGGCATCTTTACAACGCAACACTCCAGGAAAACTGTTATCAAAACGCTACCTCTTGTCAGTCCACCTGCACTTCCGGTCATGTGTTAGAAAACGGAAGTCAGACGACGATTCACGTCTGTAACGGTACCTCATGGATCCCGAACACGGTTACGTGTCTGCGTACGTTTAATATTCAGATATGATTTGAAGGATTTTTTTTTGGTTTTGTGTGTGTGTGTGTGGGGGGGGGGGGGGGTGTAATACAATTAGTCTTAATTAGGAGTGATTTATTAATCCGTTAGTTCTAGACTACTCAGACTAATTATTTTTGAAATATTGATTTTTAAGTACACGAAAAGTGAAATTTTCAGACCTTTATCTTATGTTGAAAAGGCAACATTTCGGAGAACCAACCCAATAAAGAACGGAACTATTTAACACTGTCATAAAAAGTGTTTTGAACTTGTAAGGCTTGCACTAATTGTTGCTGTGTTAAATATGGTCTAATAAATCAAATATTAACACCAAGTTAATATTCCGAACAAAATCAAATCCTTACATTAACGATTAGCCGTCAACCAGCTCAATGACAATATTTAGAGTCGGCGTGGGTTAACTGTTAAAATGGGGTGTTTTTGTCAGGGACAATTTGCAAGTAAACTTGTTGTTATGTGTTTGACTTACTTGAAAAGTAATATACACATATTTCAAGATACATGTTTTATAAGAAACACGTTTCGTCATGCACATGTTACAAAGAAAGCTGGATTATCAAAATTTGTATATTTGTTGTTGACAGCTGCAAGGACTCCAGTGATGACGACAAACTTTACCATCGTGTATGTGACAGAGGACCAGCCAGCCGGAAACTGTCTCTACAGTTTTAACGTCAGAATGTGGGAGAGTATCAGCAGCTTCCGGAATGCTATTCGTTCGACATGCGGAGAGCTGGAGACCGGATCTATTTCAATTGAAAATTTGGAACTTTCACCTTTGGCTTTTCAGGTAAAATATATATGTACTAACCTTCAAAGATCCAACTTTTAGAAATGAAAATATTTGTGACTTCATATTAAATAAATGACAAGTTGTCATATTGCTTTTTACAGGTTATTGTTGTATTCCACGTCAAATTCTCAGGAGAAGGTACCGAGACATCCCGCGATATCTGCATGGATATGATTGAAATCATATCTAACGGGAATCAGAACTATCTGAAACCTTTCTCCGTCATTTCCTGCGGTGCTTCGCACATCGCAGTAACAAAAAAGCAGACGACAAGGAGCGCCGTCTTTGAGTACAACTGTACCGAGATGTTTGGTTCACAGCCGTTGGCGAGTTCAGGGGGTGTTCGATGTGGTAAGAATCCCCATCGAACCTACATATTGTGATGCAAAGTGATTTTAGTCTTGAAGAAATTCCTGGACGGTCATTGCTATTTATGTTACATGTACCAATCCTATAGTATACTAGTATATAAACAGTGCCTGTTTGGGAGGGTAACAGTTGAAATTGACACCCCGAGGAAACCATTGTCAACCGACGCGAAGCGGAGGTTGACAATGGTTTTCGATGGGGTGTCAATGACCAAACAGGCACTATTTATTTTATTATACTGAATGTATTAATTTTAGAGATTTTTTTTTACTGATTTTATATAGAAATGACGTGAATTCCACGGCGAACCGTACGCGCATAATTTACGCGCATGTAACAATTCGTTGTGTTACCCGTTGCTAAGTGTGTTGCTAACGCTGAGGGTAATAGAACGGATTATCAACTGCGTCTAAACCAATCAGATTTCAGTATTTAACATGAAAGTATAATAATATATGTTGATTTCATGACTGAACCTTATATGAATTTTTTTAAGTTCATTGCTTTCCTGGAAATTACCTAAACTCGACCCGATGTAAGCCCTGCATCCAAGGAACGTATCAGGCAGTTCTGGGTCAGCTGACCTGTGACGTATGTCCAACCGGAAAACACGTCACAGGGGACAGAACTAAATGTCTAGGTACATGTAGACAAAAATCCATTCTTTCGTTTTATGTTCCTGTTTGACAATAAACAGGTTAGAAAAAAGGAATTGAAGAAATTCCTTTCAAACTTTTCCAGATTCGGTGTGTGTTTCTACTTTCCTATCCCAGAAGACCCAAAATATTGATTTAACGTGTACCTCTGAGAATCAAATGTGTATGTCCACCTGCTTGGGTGGGTACATACAAGATGACGGGGGACTTTCTACAGTGTATAACTGCAGCGGAGAAGGATGGTTTCCTCCTTTTAAGAGTTGTATAAGTAAGTCTCTTGTTGATTAATTGCATTGAAGGAACCAGGCCATTGCTTTATGTAATAACGCAGCAAACTCGTACCAAAAAATATTTTAAATAAAAACGTTTGATTAAACAAAGGAGGGAGCAGCGTTTATATTTATCCCAGGCATCTGTTCTCACCCGTATGAAATAAGTATTACATTATTGTATTACGAGATTGTTAAAAAATATATAAAAAGTGGCATAGAGTCCTTAATGTCATTTAATAAGTTGTTATAGTACAGTCAGACTTGTTGCCAGTTAAGGGATTGTAAAACTCGACAAAATAGTTTTAGAAAATTGTGAAACTTGAATTTGCAGTTGGAACAGAAGATATGCGTCGGTTTAGGGACAATTTTATGTTCCAAAATATGCGTTTTTCTATGTTGTAAGGTTACACCATTCCGTGTGGTTTGGACCAACTTTCCTCAGCCATTCCAAATTCAAAATACACGTGCGCTGCACACAACCAAACCTGTACGGTAGAGTGCAGCAGTGGATACGTCACCGGTGAGGGGGAGGTGTCTGTAGAGTACAGGTGTGAGGGCGATGTGTTGACTCCAAACCGGAAACTCTGTCTGGGTATAAACCTAATTGTAATTTTACTGTCTTTGATTTGTATCGCAATGAAAACCTTATTCTGAACAACCATCACTTTACTTCATAAATATTCTCCATTGAAAATTAAAACCAAACCTGGGCATTGCTAAATTGCTAGATACTAAATAAATACTGTATAAATTATGATTATAGAATGTTTCCAAAAACTGCTTAAACCCTGAGGAGGATATATTTAGTTTACCACTTTAAAGAAAAAATACAAAACGGGTGTATTCGTATAATAATTTAATATTTGGTAATTCAAAAGAAAGAAAATCGACAGGTAATGTGTTCTCGTTTCATTCTACAGAATACGATATTCCCTTTACATCAAGCGCCCTCTACACGACTTACAGCACTGTGGACCAAGTAGCCTTGTCCTGTCTTCAAGATTTTCGAGAAATCACAGAAAGAAACAAGGACCTATTTCAGAAGACCATCACAGACTACTGTGGGGATTTGGGTATAAACGCTGGGGGTGTGAAGATCGAAAACATCACATCAGTTTCACTCGCGTTTCAAGTAAGATCATCAACGATAGCATTGTTAAATAAAAGTATCAAACAGAGTGGTTTAAAAGATCTTCTTTAAAGTTATAATTGGGCTTTCTTTGCAGATAACAAATACAATATTGATTACGTTCTATGAAGAAAGCGTTGACGTCCGTGAGGTTTGTCTTGACTATATCACGCTGATATTTCTTAACGTTCCTTCCCTACTCATGCCGTACTTTCGACTCAACTGTACCTCGGGGTTATCCGACGTTACCAAAGTATCTGCCAGTCATGGCAGTCCGTCCTATAGCTGTAATAACAGGACATATCTGGTGAACAGGACAAGCCAAGTATATTGTGGTATGTAATTTAATAGCAGTAGAAAATTGCCGCATTTTAGTAATGTTTCATTGAAACAAAATGACGTTTTTGTTTTACTAGTTCCCTGTGCCCCCGGAATGTACATGGTATCCTCTCAATGTGTCACTTGTCCTGAAGGTCATTATCAACCACTTCCGGGTCAGCTCACATGTGAACCATGCACTGAAAACAGGACGGTGGTGGACAGTGGTACAAACTGTACAGGTAAAAATAAACTGCGGAATAGTAACATGAACTTGAAAGAAAAAACGGAGCCTAGCATTGCCCTTTATTTCTATTCATTGCTGTTCTCATTCTCCAAATTTATAATTATGATTTTGTTATATTAGAAATAGTTGATGATGAAAATGATTTCAACCTCAGAAAATCACAAGTAGGACCCACAGGCCTAACGGAAACGGAAATAATAGTCATTGCAGCGGTATCTGTCTGTGTGGTTTTTTTCCTTGTTGTTATAGCAACAGTATACTACTGCAAGAAGTCTAAAGCAGTAAGTACAGAACTAAAGGTTTTTTTCTATTTAATATCACCTATTACACAACTTACAATCCCACTCCAGTGCAGTTTTCTCAATTTTTGTTTTTTGGTGTCTTGGATTATGGTAAGGGAAAATATTGATAGTAAAAAAAAAATTATACTTTTTTTCTTTTATATATTGATATTCTTAATAATTATTCTTCAATCATGAATGTACTTGATCATAAATGAAGATAATTTATCTTGTAACTTTAAAATATGTCTCTACATACATTTACTTGTTTTATTTAAAGCAAATATCATCAAAATGTCTCTTTTATTTATATTTAACATTCAATTTATCATGCGTTCATTTCCCATTCTGAAGAAGAGAAGAACATCTCATGCAGATGTGCCAGGTGACGCTAAGTCAGGAGACGGTGTGTCAGTCAAATCGGACGAGTACCTTAGAGGAAGTCATGAAGAACTGATTCCAGGTAAAAGTGGCTCCACAAACGATCCAAAATGGACTTACCGGGACGAAAAAATAATCGAAAAATCCACTTTTGCAAGTACAAACGAGGCTAAAGCATTGGACGTCCTTAATACCATAATTGACATTAACATCGACAATGAAGAATGTATTACAGCGCAGCCACCTGTTTGCGAGAACGTCCGAGAAGGGAAATGGCGACCGTTACATGTACGTCATAAAAATGAAAGTAATGTTGCTGTCGTCATTAATAAGGCTAAAGAGACGGAGCCTGATAAGGCTCCATGCAGGACTCTTAGTGATTATGACAACTTCCAGATATATGTACCGGAACCAGAACCGTCAGATCCGGACTAACTAAGCTTTATGAGTTTATTTGTGATAATGAGATGCATGAGAATAATCAAAATTTTTAAAATTAACATTATATTTGTAGAATATAACATTTTATCAATGTAGTATATTATATTTTAGGATTTTTATACTCCGTATATTACTAATGATTTTTACTTTATTTCACATGTTTTTCAAGAATGGCTTAATTAGCTTTGATACGATAAAAAAAAATACACATTTTCATCAGCAAACATTCATTTTCCCCATTTAAGCTTATAGAGTTTATTAAATAGGCAGAAATGCAACAGAAAGATAATCAGAGAGAAAGGGAATGCTTTTTGTCATGGTCAGACGTATTCCACAATGAATTCTTTTCATTTTATTCTTTATCTACATGTAGTATCACGCACATAAAATGTTAGGCAGTTTTCATAATTGTGTTCTATATAAATGTTCCATAATATTAAAAACAAGCTCCACATTGAACGAAAAAATTAATGAAAATAAACAGTATACGATGCAATAAAATATGTTTTTACTATATGCATTGTTTTGTTACAGTAACTCTGTGTATGTAAGCCACTTTCTGTGGCTTAACTGTAAAAAAGATTGTTCCCAAGACTGCATTTAATAAAACCTGCACATACAATAGATGTAAGTTCTACTAAGTGCAAATGGGGCAACATTGATTGACATGTCTATTATGAACGAAATTAAAACAGCACATTAATGTAGAATCATAATGTTTAAATCGAACAAGTTTTCTTTATTGATTTTTAAAGTGTTCGTTTACAACGCTTTGTAATCAACTGTTACTTAAAATTTCAGAGTTGCAGTCACACAAGTATTATAATTTATTCGAGATCGTTTTCCTGGTTTGTTAAAGCTATAGGTCCAACTTTATATAACACTATAAATGCTAGGAAAAGACATATATCATAGACCATTTTGAAGTATTGTTCTAAAACACCATGTGTGTAAATTGAAAGCGCCAACATGACACAGAATATTAAATACATCCAAGTATGCAAATCGGTATAAGGCACCAAAAGCAGGATAGAGGCAAGTGTCTCGATGACTCCGACCAAAAGCATGTATCCATCTGGTGAAGGTGTGATTCCGAATAACAAAGTGGGGCACACAGTAGCATATTGTGCAAACTCTTGTCTCTAGATATTAAAATACTACTACTAAATAATCATTCTTTACAAATTTTACAACTACAATAAATGTTTTTAATTTTCAATTACACTATGATTAGTCATCAACTTTATCCTCATCATTGCCCTATTAATTATATATTTCTAACAATTTTATCTTTACTTACCGTTTCTTTATGGTCCTTTGAAAATAAACGACTAGTTACTTTGACCAAGCCTGCTCTCAGAAATATGAGGGACAGTATCCATGACAACACATACAAAGCCACGCTCAGAAAGTCCATGTTTTGTCCTGCACCTCTTCTTACAAATCAGATGTTACCCTAAAGTCAGAAATTAAAAAGATCACACATAATTTACCTTTTTTTCGTTATTCTATAGGTTCATATAAGGAAACATATTTGCAAATGTAAGTATTAGTACGTAAAGTGCTTAAGGAACATTTTTTCCAATTGATTCATTTTCATTGAAAAGCAAATGTTTTATACAGATACAAGTTTATTTTTCGAAGATCAATGCGAGAATAAATTTTACTCCATTTACAACGAAGAACGCAGCAAATCCTTTTTGCAATCAATAGACTGATGCACTGTCCGCATTGTTTACATAAATCTATAAAGGCCAACCATTGACCCTTTAAAAGGAAAACCAGTTCGACAGTGTGTTTGTATGAACAATCAAAACAAGTTAAAAATAACTGTGTTGAAAACCCTTTTTTCTCCATGTGCTCTAAATACAATGAAAGGGCTCTTTTATTTCTTTATAAATGAACATCATTTAAAACAGCGCCTGCCCAGGTTTCCTTAACATGCTGTTGTTAATTCGACATGCTACTTTGATTATGTATAGCTGTACAATATATCATTTTGAAGCAATACTCCTAATTTTCGTAATACGATAATTAAAATTTTAGAGACATTACATAAATAACAAACTAAACTTCACAATACTGCTAGGACTTAATTAGGTTTGGCATTATAGTGGTTCATTGTGGTAAGAACACGCAATACATTTTCGAAGAGAGGCAGAAAGTCGATTTAGACATAAACAGTCTACTTTGAAATAAGAGTTCAAAGGGACTTCTGTAAATTAAAACGCCAACAACAATTTGCCCCCCCCTCCCCCTATCAGAATCTCCCAATTGCCCTATTGGATGGTACAGAGTAACGCGACAGAATAAAGCCTTGTTTATGAACTAATGATGAATTAGTATGGCGTATTTATAAAATAGGCACAACTTATTATATCTTAACGAGAACAACTAAATAGTAGGGATCAAATCAAATACCTCTTTACAGTAGATATACAGGTTTCTTAATCAGTGTGTATGTCCGTTTTCCACAATTTTTTGGCCCGGATTTGTTCACAATTTCCCAACTTCACGCCTGGCCTTTCCTATAACCAGCTGTTAAATGATTTTCCGAGTTCTGCTGGAAAGGCCCGATAAGTTGCGATTGATTATTTTAAATCGACTAGATCTTTTAAATTGACCTGTGCATGTATGGATATTTTTTACCCGAGAAAATCGTGCTGTCTTGCAACAGATCTAGATCTTTGCTACGCGTACATATATAACGATTCGTCGTGTGAATGTTTAAGAGTAAATTCTTTAAGGTGTTTTAGGAAAGACTCTGTGTTCTATATATTTTAAATCAATCAATTCATTAAAGCTAATTAAATCAAAGAATGGGCGATGTGCACTTCCAAATAATGTCGACTAAAAATATTTAATTACAATTGTATTTACTGCAAACGTTCCTCATATATAACTGCTTATTGTCAATACACCTCATGCAGTGACAAGTATATGTATACTAACATGTAAGAATATCTACATTCGTGTATATGATAGATACTGCATGAGATCAAAAGTAATAAAACTGAAAAAAAAAACTATGTCAGCTCACAGCATCAAAACAGTAGGTGAAGAAAATTTTATATGAGTCTGCCCTCTTCTGTTTTACAATGTACATTTTATACCAAATTTGTATATAAATACGAGGGTCAATAAAAAAATACGAAGACTTTTGTCATAGCTATCTTACTTAAAGTCATATCATTACTAAATTTGGTAGACATAATTTAGCAATAGTTTCAAACAATTTGCAAGAAAAAAGTTAATAAAATCCTTTATTTCTAAGAATTATTTAGAATCTAATCTTGCAAAAATGAAGTCATGGCGCACGGTCAAAATTTGTGTTATGACAACAATAAACATTTTAATGTTGAAAATAATATCTCTATAAATGGGGCTTAAAACCAAATAATATTTAAACCTCAAATTAAGTATAGTCATGCTATTCTATGTACAAAATAATGAGGGGATATATTGCTTTGTCTAACAGATATTAGTAACTAATGACATATAGTCCTCTTTAGAATTGACTAAAAACATCGACGTCGCCGGACGTCACGGCGCAACAAGAAGTACAAACAGAATGGATTTAACTCAGGAAAAAGCCGATTCAAGCTGTGAAAATGCTCAATGGTACAAAAAATAAGTCAACAATTATTTGCAAGTTTGCGTTATACTGTAATAAATTTTGTGGAGGTGGTGGTAATTGTATTTTGAATATAATCAGTCCAAAAGAGAGTAGAATATCTGTAAATATTTGGTCATAAAATAAGTAATGTCAAACGACGTTCAGGGTTATCTTTACTGTAAACCAAGAGATACACGGTTAGAAAATGAAAAATTTGAAGAACTAACTAATGATTCTCGAACAAATGTGTGCAAATAAGATGTTAAGTGGTTCAGTGCCATTTTAAATTGTAAGAAGAAAGGCACAAAAGACTAAGCGTGATATAAAGAAGGGGTATATCTGACAAAACATGTTGTTTTTAAAAAGGGGTAACAAAAATACCGTTTAATGAAATGGACTAAAACTTTGCATATCAATAACATAAGTGTTGGTGCACAGATTAATCTGTTTAGTTTGACTTACATGAAAAATATGTGATAGACAGCCACATTGTCTTCGTATTTTTTGATTGACCCTCATTTATGCATATATTTACATTTTCCAGTGCCATTGCCTGTGATAACACTACGTATCGATTTTGTACTATAAAACCCATAACTACAAATTGGGGCGCCAGCGAGGTTTGCTTATTTATATTTAATCGTACGATGGCTTAAAATTATATAAATATAAGTAATAAGGAATCATTCTTTGAATATAATGAGATGATAATTTCGGTCGGGGCGTGATCAAATCTATCATAAAGCCCTTAGGGCTTTATTGGATTTGATCACGCCCCGACTAAAATTATCACCTCATAATACTCAAAGAATGATTCCTTATTCCTTATATAGTTATCATTCTCACATAAACATATTCCTTTTATTGGCAGCTACTTGTACATGTTTGCTAGAGCTTTCAATTAACGATTCAAAAACAAATTCACATTTATATATCTTGAATTGAATTTTTCAATGCATTTTATATTTTAAAGAAAGCAGTACATGTACTTTCCTGCATTCTCTATCAATATAAGTACAAAATTTGATATAGTTATATTCCTTAACAATCATTTTTTGAGTATTATGAGGTGATAATTTCGGTCGGAGCGTGATCGAATCCAATAAAGACTGAAGGGCTTTATGATAGATTTGATCACGCCCCGGCCGAAATTAATACCTACTAATATTCAAAGATTGATTCCTTATTACTTCTATTTATATAATTTTAAGCCATCGTACGATTTAATATTTAAATGTAAATAAGCAAACCCCGCTGACGCCTCAATTTGGCGTCATGTGAAGTTATGAGTTATATAGTGCAAATCGAAACGTAGTGTTATCATAGGCAAGACCCTTTAAAATGTAAACCTAAAAGAATAAACAATTTACAATGCACAAAATGTTATTGTTTTTAAGTGTTAGTATTTCATCACGTGGCATTGACTGAGTTAATTTTATTGTAGATAGTCAAAGCATTGAAATTTCAAAACTATTCATAGCTTCTGTATTCATTCTATAATGTAAACATGTACATATATTAGATCTATCATAATATTTTTTAAAACACACGTATAATATGTTCAATTTTCACAAGTTGTCTTTAATACAATGTACTAATATGTAAGTTGTTATTATATTTATAGTCAGCAGGAATAAATGATTCTAAAGATGAAATCATATAATTTGTTCTCCATTTTATACAAGATTTTTGCGTGGACCCTGAGGTCCACGCAGAAAATATATACATGTAAGCGAGGTTAAACCGGATGCTAAGGGGAAAATCCAGCCTGCGCATGAGCTAGCTTGGTTCCTGTGCGTGGGTAGCTCACGTTTATCTGAATCGGGATCGGGATTCCGTGCCATATGCACACATAAGTTCAAAGGCGCTGTAATTGTAAAGTTGTCGGTAAACAGAACAGAAATAAAGTATTCCTTTTAAAGAAATGATTGGCATGTGATATGAACTATCAGTATTATGAAATAAGTTAAATTAAATGTTATGCCGAAACTATAACATGCATAAAATAGCATAATTTGCAATGTTTTGTTGTTTTTCGAATACACATGTAACTTAACTTTACTTTTATAGTAGGCAAGGCTAGAGTACTTCCCCATTAATTTTTTTTAAGCATTTAAGTATGATTGAATAATTATGTCACTGTATAAAAGTTTAAATCTCAAGAAAAATGCATCAAAATATGAAACTTTTAATTTACACAAAGCTGTCACTGCATAGTTAACAAAGTAGTGCGAATCGTAATGTGTGCGCAAATAGTAGAATTCACCGAATGCCTGAAACTATAAATGCAAACTTCATTCATAGATAGATCATAATTATTTTAGAAGTATGAACCCTTTAAATTCTGAGATAAAAAGTCAGGGCTATACGTACATGTATACGTTATACAACGTACAAATTTATTGGTTAAAAGCAGAGGGCTAGAGTCGGTGGAATCTCTGATAATCTTAAGGCTTTCACGTTTTCGTATTAAACACAAGCAAATGGTCCACGTATTGTAGTCCTTTTTTAAAGGACAGCGATAGGACTGGTCTTCTTTTGTATAAAGCTACACAGGCTAGAAAAATACAGCTTGCTATCGCCACTTTGCCAAAGTTTACAAGAACACTATGACTGTAAATTGAAAGCGTCATCATGACAAAGAATGCTAAATACATCCAAGGGTGTAATGCGGTAACAGGCAACAAAACAAGAACGAAGCAAGCGTATGAACCCGATAACAAACATGTATCCGCGTGGCGGTGGAGTGTACCCGAATAATTTGGTTGGACATATAGAAGCATACAGCACGAACTCTTCACTCTGGAAAATAAATGATAAACTTAGTATTATAATAGTTACATTCTACTTAAAGAATTTCAGTACATGCATCATTTCTGAAATTTTACAATTTGCTTAGTTTAAATGTTTTGTTTTCAGTCACCTCTACAGGTACTGTACCAGTTATCGGCTAAGACCAGTTATCGGCTAAACTGAGAGTTCGGGTTTATAGCACGCGACAATCCAAGATTTTTTAATTCAGTCGTCTTTTTCGAATAAAGAAAAGTAAGTTTGCTTGAAAATTTTCTTGAATATGTTTTATACATGAGCTTAAACGATCATTGTTTACCGCTGATTTTATATCTTTGCACTTTCAGCAGTGGGGGAAGTGAATTCACGAATTTCCGAGAGATTCGTAGCGCAATTGAATGCCTAATTGCACAATTATGTATTGAATAGTATACGATTTGGTGTATTACCGTATGATAATAAACAAATTATTTTATGAGTTTTGTTTATAATGTATCATGACCCTGAATACTTTAGTCTGACCTCACAAGGGGTATAATTCAAACTACATTTAGCAGAGTATAAAATCAACATGAGCACGGATTTTTACTAAGTTATAATCACGAAGCCGATAACTGGTACAGTAAATCGTAAAAACTCGGCAAATTCGGGGCGTGCTTAAAAGCACAAAACAAGATGTTTTGGGTTCTAAATAATGATATAAACTAACAGATACATAAATAAGGAGTTCACTTTTTAAAGTATGTCAATTTTTATCCAAAAATATCATTAAATAAGGAATTACGAAAAGAAAACAATAAATTTTAGCCGATAACTGGTACAGTGCCAGTATAATAATTTTTAAAACATAATGTTTGTATGTTAACATCGCTAACATTCATTTCTCACTGTTAATATAAGAAATATAAAGGATTCATCTTTACTTACCGTTTGCTGGTGTTCTTTTGGAAATAAACGACTGGTTACTTTGACCAAGCCTGTTTTTAGAAACATGAGGGTCAGTATCCATGACAGCACGTATAAATCCCCACTCACGATGTCCATGTTTTATCCAGCAGATTTACAAAACATGCATTCCCCTGAAGTCGAAAAATGAATATCACTGCGACATAAATTAATAGTTGAACACGACTCTTTCATAGGGAGAGAGTTGTCCTTTACCGCCATATTTCTACATTCATTTCTTTCGCAGCAAATTCTGTACAAGCCACTGTATCTTATACTAGTACTGCTAAACAAGTCTTCCCCGTTTGGACTTGCATCTTATACATTATATCCCCATTATAACTTTGTCCATTAGAATCACAAAGCGTCATCATTTTTAATACGGCTGTTGTAAATTGTGCACCATGTGACCTCAGCATGCCATTATGTACAACTGTATTGGATAGTTTGCAAAATAATGCTTTGAGGCATTTTATAAGATCTACTTATAGTGGTAGAAGTACGTACGTGATTTTACAAGTGTAAAGACGTGTAACACAAGGCGACATTATACAGTACGAAGTATATTAAAAGCAAAAGAAAAATCAATAAGTGAGTGTTTGTTTGTACAATAGTATGTTTATTTACAACAATATAATTATTCCACAATTTTAGATTTATTAGTTCTTAAGCTTTTTTTTAACTTGTACTTTTTCTCCAACTTCGATAGAATGCCAAGCATGTTGGTTATATAATGAAATATTTGTTCAGATATCGGAGATTAAAAAAATACCAAAATGGCGTAAAACTACTTACAAGTGGTGTTAAACTTACACCTGATCTTAAAATTATCTACGTTTCAATAGCAAATATGTACATTATAAATAACTTCCTTATTATAAGCAGAATTGAATTAAAGGACATTAAAGAACAATACCTCCTCTTTCAGTAGATACAGGGTATGCCCGGAGCTTACTAAACTGACAAGTAATTTTGTTCCCCACAATCTCGTGCCGCACATTTTCTTGAAAGTTGACAACACTTTGAAAAGTGTTGCAGACTGTCCAATCATCTGTAAGATGTTGATAATCAATGAAATTTTTTTAACTGAATCTAAATAATTATTTACGTAATGAAAAACGAGATGTTGTACATGAACTGACATCTTTTCAAGTCAACAGTTTCTGATCCGCGCCGCTCTACACATGTAGAGCAGAGTGGATCAGTAACCGTTGACTTGGGAAGATGATGAACTGATAACTATAGTTGATTTTTTAGGTAGGGGGGAGGGATAGACAATAAAATTGATTATGTTCGAATTGCATGTCATTACATAAAATCCTCCATTCGTGTTAAATACAGAGTAAAATGGCTAAAAATTGGTCTTGATTTCATTCCAATTTTGTCCCACGAATAGTTTTCGTATCAAACCAGAAAATCAAAATTTCCACAACCAATGTCGGCGATTTCATTCCTGACACAATTTATGTTTATCATTGAAACCCATTCATTTCGTATTAAAACTTGTAATCACTTAATAAAATCACGCAGAAGTAAGAGAAATATATATTGTTATCATATAAAACACGGAAATCTGTAGAGCTTCCTTTTACATTTCAAAGAAATTGGACAATATTCCAGATGCTGACAGTCCTGCTTATTATTCCTCTATATAAGTCAAAATGGCGTACACAGCACAATCATCGAGGAGTCGAATCGAACACACTATGTTACTATATTTTGTGCCAAAACAGTTTCCTTCTATGTCTTATAATTCTACAGAGGCTGGTATAATAGATAAAATAACAAATTGATTTGGCATGTCATTAAATACCAAAGTAGATTTTAATCATGAAATGCCATTAATTACACTTTAAAGTAACTGACACCTACCCTATGCTATTTATCCGGTACGAGAGCACAAAATCTCGTAGAGTTACAGTGGATGTTTTATCGATGAATTATTCCACGCTGTATCCATTATTACTGCTTTAATTTTTTTTTAAAAGGATTGGATTGACCCACAAATACGAACATATGGCACAAATTCCATATACGTAACTTTTTAAAGGGGATTAGTATTCATTTTCAGAGATAAGAAGGACAACTCGTGTTTGCTTTTTTAACATTAAAATACAATAATTAATAACGTATCTTGTATACATATATATATATTAAGCACTTAAATTGTAATTTCATTCCATACCTCTCAAATTCCATAGAAGGTCCTAATGGCATTCTGTACGACACGGCACAAGTTCAATGAATGCAAACAATAGAAAAGGCTAGTTGAACTTTTGAGGACCATGAGTGAACTGTAGTGAACGTTGTTCATCTTCATCGATATCGAACCTCTGAACTGTGCTGTCCATCGGCATCACTTTATGCTTGCAAACACCCGGATATGTTATTTTTATAACAAATCATTGGTTTGGTTTGAACTTAGTTTATTGTAAAATGATTACAATTAGATTGGGCATCAGTTCTAAAACTTATTTAGCCCTCTCCCTATACAATAATTTATATACAAAAATTTTCACATGCAAACAAGTAATAGATATACCGTACATTTTTAACTGTTGTTTGGTGTTATGTAAATTATACCATGGTATGGTTCACGACCCAGGGTTTGACCTCACGAGACGAAGTTGATGAAAATTAAATGGATCAGAAACAAGTTCTAACCACCTACTAGTTCCCCTCAATAAATTCCCTTTAAAAGAAGAGCTCTAGTTCTGTTTAAAGATATAGAAAAATGTTCTCATTTTAAAGCTTTAAAAATATTTAGGTTGTTTACAAAGTAAGTTTTAATTAGCTAAGGAATACATCTCTGAAACTATAATTATTTTAAGGTAGAAATGACGGGCAAGGTGTTTGCCATTCAGCCTCCTTAAAATGGAATTTTTCTTACTTTTTGACTCACGACAGTCTTTTAAAATATTTGATAACAAAATTTCTTCAGATTTTTTAAAACATCAAAAAACGCAGCCGAAACAAATCAGAAATAATTCTGTCGCTGCAATTTAAATGTATTTCCTGCCATTAGATGCGCACAACAATAAACTTTCATTTTATTGCAACTGTTCATATATCTGAAATGAATAATTGAATAATGATACATTGCAACATGAGAAATTTTGTTACCAATGCAAAGATTTTACATACTTAGAAGTCAATGCTCAAAAGCATAATCATTTTTTTTTCAGAAAGTTTTCATTTTAGCTGTCAAGTTAAATACTGGTATTATTTCACCGATTAGATCTCCCATTGATTGGTTCCGCCTGATCGCTTTCAGTCGCAATAGTAATTGAGTAAGGCATTTTACATAACGACCTATTTAATCAATATTTTCCCGTTTCATGGAAGACACCAAGTTTAATCATGTTGGCATCAACAAATGTGCATATTATAACCGAATTACCTTCCGGGTGTGCGTGAAATGAGGAATTGTGTTGTGGTCCCTTTGTGTTTGGTCACTGTGATGACAAAAGGTAAGAATTGTGGAAGGTGATAGCTTCTTGAACAACAAAACACAATCAATGAGTATGATGTTCATTATAGGCAGATTTTATCGGGCTAAGTTAAAACCATAAAACACAACCAACTGAACTGTGCCTTTCTCTTATTATTTTTTTTTGTCGTAACAACCAGTGTACGCCTGTGATGATGAAGAGCTGTCGAGGCATCTTTACAACGCAACACTCCAGGAAAACTGTTATCAAAACGCTACCTCTTGTCAGTCCACCTGCACTTCCGGTCATGTGTTAGAAAACGGAAGTCAGACGACGAGTCACGTCTGTAACGGTACCTCATGGATCCCGAACACGGTTACATGTCTGCGTACGTTTAATATTCAGATATAATTTGAGGATATTTTTTTTTTTGGTTTTGTGTGTGGGGGGGAGGGGGTAACGCAATTAGTCTTAATTAGGAGTGATTTATTAATCCGTTAGTCCTAGACTACTCAGTACTAATTATTTTTGAAATTTTTAAGTACACGAAAAGTGAAATTTTCAGACCTTTATCTTATGTTGAAAAAGGCAACATTTCGGAGAACCAACCCAATAAAGATCGGAAGTATTTAACACTGACATAAAACGTGTTTTGAACTTGTAAGGCTTTCACTAATTGTTGCTGTGTTAAATACAGTCTAATAAATCAAATATTAACACCAAGTTAATATTCCGAACAAAATCAAATCCTTACATTAACGATATGCCATTAACAAGCTCAATGACAATATTTAAAGTTGGCGTGGGTTAACTGTTAAATGGGGTGTTTTTGTCAGGGACAATTTGCAAGTAAACTTGTTGTTATGTGTTTGACTTACTTGAAAAGTAATATACACATATTTCAAGATACATGTATTATAAGAAACACGTTTCGTCATGCACATGTAACAAAGAAAGCTGGATTATCAAGATTTGAATATTTGTTGTTGACAGCTGCAAGGACTCCAGTGATGACGACAAACTTTACCATCGTGTATGTGACAGAGGACCAGCCAGCCGGAAACTGTTTCTACAGTTTTAACGTCAGAATGTGGGAGAGTATCAGCAGCTTCCGGAATGCTATTCGTTCGACATGCAGAGAGCTGGAGACCGGATCTATTTCGATTGAAAATCTGGAACTTTCACCTTTGGCTTTTCAGGTAAGTTATATATGTACTAACCTACAAAGATCCAACTTTTAGAAATGAAAATATTTGTGACTTCATATTAAATAAATGACAAGTTGTCATATTGTTTTTTACAGGTTAATGTTGTATTCCACGTCAAATTCTCAGGAAAAGGTACCGAGACATCCCGCGATATCTGCATGGATATGATTGAAATCATATCTAACGGGAATCAGAACTACGCGGGGGTGTTAAGGAAGCATATGGGCAATTTAGCGTCTTATTTTGACTGTTATATTCAAAATCGTGAAATTAAATAATTATTTTAAATAAGATCAAAAACTTAGTTTTATTCTTTAAAATAGATGTCAGTGCAATAAAATCGGGTAGTACATAACTTCCACATTGGTGCATTATCACGTGACAACTATAAATAGCTTACGTATATTCCTTAACATAAAATGAGAAAGAACAACACTACCCCGCAGTTTCAAAAATAAAATAAACATACCAAGTGAAAGCAAAACATCTCAGTTTAATCAAAACCGCTGCTAGAATCCTATGTTTTTCCTTATTAAAAAGTTATTTATCCGGTTCTCGTAAAACCTTCCAAACTTTTATATAGTTTGCACGGAAAACGGCAAATTGCATCAAAACAACACACAACATGGGATTCTAGCAGCACTTTTCAATTTAAGCATTGATCAAACTAACGATACGTATAAAATTTCAAGTTTAATCTATACGGGGTAGTGTTGTTCTCGTCGGATTTTTATATCGTAAACAAAGACAGAGGAAAGCCTGGCCGAGAAATAAAAGCAAATTTATATACCTTTTAGCGAATGATTGATAAAACTAACATCTCCCCAAGTATTCTTATGTTCAGTTCTCAATAAACCACACCACAATACTTTATTAGAGTTCTTAGATTAGTTATATTTTGAATATGTTTACAATGCTTTCCGATGAAGTTCACACGACATTCAACTTTTAGTCATGACGTCATCAATGTGTAAATCTACGTAATACAAACTAATTTCTGGAAAAAACTTGTCTTCAGTATTTTTCATTTGTTTTTGATCTACGTTTAGTTGCTTAGATATTTGAATATGTACATAATAATTAAGATTTGTGATTTCACGGAATTATATGTAACTCAGATTCCATATGCTTCCTTAACACCCCCGCGTATCTGAAACCTTTCTCCGTCATTTCCTGCGGTGCTTCGCACAGCGCAGTAAAAAAAAAAAGCAGACGACAAGGAGCGCCGCCTTTGAGTACAACTGTACCGAGATGTTGGGTTCACAGCCGTTGGCGAGTTCAGGGGGTGTTCGATGTGGTAAGAATCCCCATCGAACCTGCATATTGTGATGCAAAGTGATTTTAGTCTTGAAGAAATTCCTGGACGGTCATTGCTATTTATGTTACATGTACCAATCCTATAGTATATTAGTATATAAATAGTGCCTGTTTGGGAGGGTAACAGTTGAAATTGACACCCCGAGGAAACCATTGTCAACCGACGCGAAGCAGAGGTTGACAATGGTTTTCGATGGGGAGTCAATGACCAAACAGGCACTATTTATTTTATTATACTGAATGTCTTAATTTTAGAGATTTTTTTTACTGATTTTATATAGAAATGACGTGAATTCCACGGCGAACCGTACGCGCATAATTTACGCGCATGTACACAGGATGAATGACCATCTTTAAGTTCTCCTTAAAGATAGCTTAAAGATGCTTAAAGGTAGCTTAAAGACGATCTTTAAGCCACCTTTAAGCTACCTTTAAGCTATATGTGTTGCTTAAAGATGGCTTAAAGAAAGCGTAAAGATGGCTTAAAGGCAGCTTAAAGACTATCTTTAAGCCACCTTTAAGCCACCTTTAAGGACAACTTATAGGTCCTTAATGTCCAAACTTCTTTAAGCCACCTTTAAGCCACCTTTAAGCTACCTTTAGGCCACCTTTAAGCCATTAAAAAAAATTTATTTCAATATTGTGCTTAATTTCCAACAAAATGTATTAACTTTATGAAAGAAAAGGTATTAAAACGGTTTTTGATCTAGAATGAAAAATGAAAAAAAACACAAAAGAAAAAAACCGGCCACGACGAGAATTGAACCCGGGACCCTTAGTTTACTAGCATCACCACACTTCCTCTGCGCCACGGCAACTTACATGTATATGAGCGTTTTTATATCCTATATATCAGTGGATATTGAATCACTGAATTGAAAGATTTTGACAAACCATTCAGTTTGTAACAATCAATTATATCTAATTTATAAATTACATGCATGCGTGTATTTAGAATGAAATACGGAACTTGGTCTTCAGTGAACAAAAATATATTATACCTAAATGGAAACCGTTAGGTTCACTATAGTAGGCTTTCTTAGTTAATAAATTTAAACCGAGTAGATATACGTTCATCTAATTTATAGCTATAAAAATGTAAGAAAGAAAATGAAATCATTTCTTTTATGAAATGCATTGATACTATTAGGGTATTTGTTCAATTTCCCGCAATTTCCCGGTTTTCATGATCGCGGCGCCGTTCCAATATGTTTAAATATTTACATGTAATTGTATGTACATGATTTTTAAACTATCAATTCTATAACAAACAAAATTACCAATTACCGGTGACGTATTTACTGCATGTGGCAATTGCAAATGACTTGTATATTCAATTGTATGATGTGCCAGGCCGGGTATATTTGACATTTTTACCCTTATACATATATTTAAATAATCAACCCCTATTTATGATCATCGGTACATTAATTAATTAGCCTCAAGATTTTACTCTTACATACATGTATCATTAATTTGTAGACGTAACATCTTTGAAACCCAGAGCTAGGCAATAATACTTTGAAAATGAATTACAAATGTAAATTAACTTTTATTCACTAGACTTATCGTATACTCGTACATACTAAGATTCAACGCCTTTAGAAACCCTGACGTGCACCTGGGCACACGACACACCTGTTGTGTATATCTTGTATATTCTGTGTTAGTTCCAGGGGTTTTCTTAAGTTGGACAAACAATAGACTTTAATTAGATATACACAAACATGCACCTGGGCACACGACACAACTGTTGTGTATATCTTGTATATTCTGTGTTAGTTCCAGGGGTTTTCTTAAGTTGGACAAACAATAGACTTTAATTAGATATACACAAACATGCACCTGGGCACACGACACAACTGTTGTGTATATCTTGTATATTCTGTGTTAGTTCCAGGGGTTTTCTTAAGTTGGACAAACAATAGACTCTAATTAGATATACACAAACGAACAAAACTATGTCTAGACAAACAAAGCAGTAATACCCTGCCCGATATAACAAAGGCAGTTGAGAGTCTTTTCATCTTTTACATGTATCTAGCAGATCTAGAGTTAGAAATAATGAAAATTGAAAAAAAAATACAAACCTTAAACCGATTATCAAATTAAATCATGCATTTTTGGTTCATTATCTTTATTTTGTCTAATAACCGGAGGAACAGAGAGAGAGAGAGAGAGAGAGAGAGAGATTTTTCACCGATTAATTTATAATAGGAAACAAACATACTTTAATTAGTTTTATGCACATATTAAGATACAGAGACTGCGCTCATCCCTACAATAATTTTGAAACCCCCAAAAAATTATAAAGAATTTTATAACGGCAATCTGTGTCCATCGGAGCGGTGCTGATGATAGCGATCTGTGTTTAATGGAGCGACGATTAAAACCGCCTGGAACACCCCCCCCCCCCCTTCCTTGGAAATTATATTATCACTCGGATGACCCCCTCCCATCTCTATAAAAGAGCTTGTGCATTTAATATATGTTTTTATTGTTCAGCGTGATCAATATTGACTTAAAGGCCACTTAAAGACAGTGTAAAGGCAGTGTAAAGAGAGCGTAAATGCCACTTAAAGATGCTTAAAGATGGCTTAAAGGTGGCTTAAAGGTGGCTTAAAGAAGTTTGGACATTAAGGACCTATAAGCACTTGCTTAAAGGTGACTTAAAGGCGGCTTAAAGGTTGTATAGCCTTTAAGCTCCTTTAAGTCACCTTTAAGCCACCTTTAAGGACTTGCTTAAAGATGGTTTTTCGCCCTGTGGTAACAATTCGTTGTGTTACCCGTTGCTAAGTGTGTTCCTAACGCTGAGGGTAATAGAACGGATTATCAACTGCGCCTAAACCAATCAAACTTCAGTATTTAACATGAAAGTATAATAATATATGTTGATTTCATGACTGAACCTTATATAAATTTTTTTAAGTTCCTTGCTTTCCTGGAAATTACCTAAACACGACCCGATGTAAGCCCTGCCTCCAAGGAACGTATCAGGCAGTTCCGGGTCAGCTGACCTGTGACGTATGTCCAACCGGAAAACACGTCACAGAGGACAGAACTAAATGTCTAGGTACATGTAGACAAAAATCCTTTTTTTCTTTTATGTTCCTGTTTGACAATAAAGATAGGTTAGAAAAAAAGGAATTGAAGAAATTCCTTTCAAACTTTTCCAGATTCGGTGTGTGTTTCTACTTTCCTTTCCCAGAAGACCCAAAATATTGATTTAACGTGTACCTCTGAGAATCAAATGTGTATGTCCACCTGCTTGGGTGGGTACATACAAGATGACGGGGGACTTTCTACAGTGTATAACTGCAGCGGAGAAGGATGGTTTCCTCCTCTTAAGAGTTGTATAAGTAAGTCTCTTGTTGATTAATTGCATTGAAGGAACCAGGCCATTGCTTTATGTAATAACGCAGCAAACTCGTAACAAAAACTATTTTAAATAAAAACGTTTGATTAAACAAAGGAGGGAGCAGCGTTTATATTTATATCAGGCATCTGTTCTCACCCGTATAAAATAAGTATTACATTACTGTATTACGAGATTGTTAAACAATATATAAAAAGTGGCATAGAGTCCTTAATGTCATTTAATAAGTTTATAGAATGGAAGTTGTTATAGTACAGTCAGACTTGTTGCCAGTTAAGGGATTGTAAAACTCGACAAAATAGTTTTAGAAAATTGTGAAACTTGAATTTGCAGTTGGAACAGAAGATATGCGTCGGTTTAGGGACAATTTTATGTTCCAAAATATGTGTTTTTCTATGTTGTAAGGTTACACCATTCCGTGTGGTTTGGACCAACTTTCCTCAGCCATTCCAAATTCAAAATACACGTGCGCTGCACACAACCAAACCTGTACGGTAGAGTGTAGTAGTGGATACGTCACCAGTGAGGGGGAGGCCTCTGTAGAGTACAGGTGTGAGGGCGATGTTTGGACTCCTAACCGGAAACTCTGTCTGGGTAAGAACCTAAGTGTAATTTTATACAAAACTATCTTTTATTTGTATCGCAATGAAGACCTTATACTGAACAACCGTCACTTTACTGAATAAATATTCTCCAATGAAAATCAAAACCTGAGCATTGCTTAATTGCTAAATACTAATGCTGTTATTATTATTTGCTTTGACTCTTAGGAGGATATAATTAAGGTTACCACTTCAAAGAAAAAATACAAAACGGGTGTATTCGTATAATTATTTAATATTTGGTAATTCAAAAGAAAGAAAAATCGACAGGTAATGTGTTCTCGTTTCTCTCTACAGAATACGATATTCCCTTTACAACAAGCGCCCTCTACACGACTTACAGCACTGTGGACCAAGTAGCTTTGTCCTGTCTTCAAGATTTCCGAGAAATCACAGAAAGAAACAAAGACGTATTTCAGAAGACCATCACAGACTACTGTGGGGATTTGGGTATAAACGCTGGGGGTGTGAAGATCGAAAACATCACATCAATTTCACTCTCGTTTCAAGTAAGATCATTAACGATAGTATTGTTAAATAAAAGTATCAAACAGAATGGTTTAAAAGATCTTCTTTAAAGTTATAATTGGGCCTTCTTTGCAGATAACAAATACAATATTGATTACGTTCTACGAAGAAAGCGTTGACGTCCGTGAGGTTTGTCTTGACTATATCACGCTGATATTTCTTAACGTTCCTTCCCTACTCATGCCGTACTCTCGACTCAGCTGTACCTAGGGGTTATCCGACGTTACCAAAGTATCCGCCAGTGATGGCAGTCCGTCCTATAGCTGTAATAACAGGACATATCTGGTGAACAGGACAAGCCAAGTATATTGTGGTATGTAATCAACAACAATAGAATATTGTCACATTTTAGTAAAGTTTCGTTGTCCAGAAAGTTTTTGTTGTGATGTTATATATTGTAAATTGCTCATAAATGTAAATTTTATATAAAGGACTCACTTATAGATCAATTATGCTAATTATTTTATTTTGTTCTAAAGTTTTTGATATTGTTGGATTAGTTAACTATTTGCTACCATGCAGTTTTCATTGAAAAAAATCATTATGACGTTTTTGTTTCACAGTTCCCTGTGCCCCTGGAATGTACCTGGTATCCTCTCAATGTATCCCTTGTCCTGAAGGCCATTATCAACCACTTCCGGGTCAGATTACGTGTGAACCATGCACTGGAAACAAGACCGTGGTGGAGAGTGGAACAAACTGTACAGGTAAATATAACTACGGAATAGTAATGTACTTTAAAGAAAACAAGCTGCAAAGCATTGCCTTTTATTTGTAGTCACGCTGTTCTCAAATTCCCTTAATTTACCAGTTTTACCTTCCTTCTGTTTTTGGTAGAAATAGTTGATGATAAAAATGATTTCAACCTCGGAAAATCACAAGTAGGACCCACAGGCCTAACGGAAACGGAAATCATTGTCAGCGTGGTTGTATCTGTCTGTGTGGTTTGTTTACTTGTTGTGATAGCAACAATATACTACTGCAAGAAGTCTAAAGCAGTAAGTATAGGACTAAAGGTTTTCTGTCTGATATCCCCGATTACACAACTTACAATCTCTCTCCAGTGCTGTTTTTTCAATTTTTGTTTTTTGATGTCTTGGATTATAGTAAAGAGAAAAAACATGATAGTAAAAAAATTGTGTTTACTTTTTTTTTTCTTTTACATGTCGATAATCTGGATTATTTTAAATAAAATGTAATTTATTTTGTAACATTAGAATATGTGTCTATATACATTTAATTTTTTTTTATCATAAAAAGTTTCTTTTCTCGATATATTTAGTCAGACTAATTAAGTTAGAATGAAACTTAAATTGCGCTTGCGTAAATTGGAATTCTGGGAAGGAGCTAGACAGTTCGTGGTAGAGAAATTCGTATAAATTATGAGGGAGGTCAGTTTATAGATCAAACTGCGCATCTACTGTCCCTGGGTATCGTCCGCAGCCGTGGTCTCGAGTCCGCTAATATATATATGTACATTCTTCCCGACTCTCTTAGCAAGATTAGAGATGATATATATATTGGCAGTTGTAGACCATGAAATTCAGAGAGCAATCTTAGCGCAGTTACAACTTTAAGTAATAAGTAGGTGTGCAGTGATACACTGTATGTACACCTCTACACGCTTGTCTCCTCAAATAAAGCCATGAAACATAAGGGTGCAAACTAAATGTACACACGTATACGTGATTGTTGTGGAAACTGTATATCTCGTATTTTAATAGATTGTGTACAAAAGCCGAGAAGGATCATTCGAGATTCGAGATTCGAAATACGAGATTCGAAATACGAGATTCGAAATACGAGATTCGAGATTCGAAATTCGAGATTCAAGATCTAAATTAACCAATCAAATCATGGATCTGAAACCTGTATCCTAGCAACATCAAACTGTTCTAAATAAAGATCATTCGTACATGCTCTTTCCTACAAATAAATGTCTTAATAGCTCATATAGTGGTTATAAAATGGTTAAATTAGCATTGATGAATTAACCCCACACAGTATAAACAATTAAATTAGAAATACCACTGTTGGCTTTGCGAATCTAAGTGGTTTTGTTTGCCCTGTATGTATTTCCCCCCGAACAATTTTAACCCGAAGTGTATTCGCCCCAACTGTGTAAAAATCGGCTCGCGAAGAAAGATATGTTTAATCTAAATGTTTTAGCTATGAAACGAAACTCAAAAAAATAATCGACATGTCAAAATATAGGTTATGATAAAGTTTTAAACCATAGAAGATATAACGATTTACAACCTCAAAGACAAAAATCCAGATAAGAATAGTGTATTGTAGGGTATGGCAATGCCATTGTCGATATGAGAGAGAGAGAGACAGACAGACAGACAGACAGACACAGAAAGAGTTTTGTAGTGTCAAATTCAGTTTGATTTAGAATTTGAAATTGATTTGATTTGTTCCAAGCATATATAGACAATAATTAAGCCTCTAAAACGAGGAAAGAGAGGAGGTAGCTAGGGTAGGGCAGACCAACTAGCAAGCTTTAATTTTAACGGTGTTAGCGCACCTGTGATTTACATCGACTCTCTCTCTCTCTCTCTCTCTCTCTCTCTCTCTCTCTCTCTCTCTCTCTCTCTCTCCCTCTCTCTCTGTCTCTCTCATCACCTAGCATTTCCTTTTCCGTGAGGGGGCTTGGGGTATTCGTGATGTCTTACATTAGCTAGCGAAAATGATTAAAAAAAACATGAAATTTTCTTTAAATTGTGTGCGGATGTTATACGCCAATAATCTGTTTTCAGTATATACATTTCAAGAGGGGGGGGGGCGGCTATATAGTCCTAATTAATTTGTCAGTAATAAGTAAATAATTTATCATAGTGACATGTGTTATAACAAATTACACACTTCAACAGAAAATGGCTCTCGTCTTCTATTTTATTTAATATACAAAAATTACATATTATTTCATCGAGAGGTTCCCCCTTATATCGCGCCGTTTCAATTCTAATTGGGAGTATATCACATCTGAATTGTGCCATAATAGATTTTAAAGATTTTGAAATGTTAATAAATTATGATAAATTATAACTTTAATATGCAATTAAAACACTTAGCTGTCCTGAGAAACTTATTTAACAACTGACATTAATTTGGAAACTCTTTGATTAACAACAATTAAGCATTTTACGATTTTGACATATAAAGTAAAATTAATAAATTATTTAATAAAAAGCATTGTTGCAACATTTCATTTATTCTTTTATTTTATCATTTTAAAAAGTATATACAAAACAATTTATCTACAAATTATAAGTTTACATAAATGAAACATACTTTCATTTTTTTTTAAAGCAGTTGATATCAATGAAATAAACACTAAATATATACAGGTGAAATAATATATAAAAATATACACAAAATATGTACACGGAGAATAAATTGCTGTTACAATACACACAATGAATGGAAAGGTATGCATTGAATACACAAAATTATTATATATATCGAGAATATAGCTCGAAAAAAATTCCTGCAAATATGCCCATTTATTCCATTGTCTTTAACAGCTAAAACATTCTAAGTTCAAAATTGCCGATATTCCCAGAAAAAAATGGAATCAGAATTTCCTGGTAATATGCACGTTTGCCTACAAAGTTTCACGGGATTCCATGTGGTGGTTTAAGAGGAGTTGCTTTTTACAAACAGTTCATTACTAAATTCAATATAGGGCCAAAATTCACAATGGCCGAAATACACAGAAGATAATAAAAATCCGAATTTCCTGGTACTATGCATATCTGCACATTGTGTCTTTAATATCTGCTAAGTTTCACGAAATTCCGTGCATCGGTTTTAAATGACGCTGTGGCTAAATTGTACAAAATATTTATCACAAAAACTGCTTATAAGCTCACAAATTGTCAATGGGTCAACATCGATTGTATATTATAACGAAAAACGGCACATCGATGTAATATGTTTAAATTGAACAAGTTCTCTGTAAAATAAAGTACGTTTTTATTCCTGTTTTGTTAAAGTTACGGGTCCTACTTTATACAAAACTACACTTGCTAGAAAAAGACAAATAGCGAATGCCATTTGTATGTATTCTTCTAGAACATCATGCGTGTATATTGCAAGCGCCATCCTGACACAGAATACTAAATAAATCCAATTTTGTAAATCAGAATAAGGCAGCAAAAGCAAGAAAGAGGCAAGTGTTTCTATTATTCCGATCACAAACATGTATCCATCTGGTGATGGTTTATATCCGAAAAAAGCAGTGGGGAACACAGTAGCATAGTGTTCGTAATTTCGCCTCTGGATGATAAAAATGTAAATTTAAGTTTTCTTTAAAGAATGCTAGTATCAATATAAAATTGTAATACATTGAAAATGTATTAAATTAAATTATTCTTGTCTTCGTCATTGTCTTATTATTCATCCTTGTCTGACAATAAAACATATTTCATTTTACTTACCGTTTGTTGGTTGAACCGGGGAAATAAACTAGAAGTTAATTTCTCCAAGCCAAATCTCAGAAATACGATGTTCAGTAGCCATGACAACATGTACAACGCCACGCTCGTATTCTCCATGTTTTTTCCAGATGTTCTTGTTCCTTTAATGTCAAAACTTAAATTTATGTCTGACGTGAAAGTATTTTAAAGCTAAACACGACTCCTGATTAAAATGAAGTTATCATTGTCAACGAAATTATCTATCTTTGCTCACCCTATTTCTTCAACCCGACTAATTTAAGACTCCGAATGCATAAGAGTTTGAAACAACGATATTGTGCAAACCGTTAGTCTTAATACTGACAAAAAATATGAATTTAAAAAATGTAGCAAGTCACCGCCTGTTCTAATAATAAGAAACAAAAAAAACCCTCTTATATGTCTTGAAAAATGAAGCACAGTAGCAAAATAATAACGTCACATCATCGTCAACACACATTTGGAAAGTGGTCTTTCATTGTCATTTATACTTTCTCTTTCTTTCGTTTTTCAAGTTCTCTAAACATGCACCGATTATGTGAAAATGTTCTCTGTGGATGATTTTTCAGATTTGAGACGATTTAGATAACGCTCCAGAAAAACATATTACTACCCAGCGTTATTTTATTGATTACTTTTTTTAAAAAAAAATCCTTATTCAGGTCTATGCCGAGCATTAAAAATGGTTCAAATGACATCAAAGCTTGCCTTTCACCTTGTATGATACCAAAGAAGAAGGTAAATAAGGCGTGTAAAATGCCTATATATGAGGACAGATAATATACTGCAAAATTAAAATATCAACAAATCTGATCCAATTTTTTTAAATTATTGAAAACAATGTTTATTTAGCACAACACCGGTTTATATCCCTTAAATATGTTAAATACTTGGAGTTGGTTGACTTAAACTGGCGTACTTCCAAAAAGTGTCATTACAAGAATTTCAAAGTCTTTTCTTTTACAGAGTGAGCTTCATATTTTTGTCATAGTCTAAACTAGAGTTACTGTGAGCAAGTTCACAATTGATACCCCCGCTAAGATAAAAATCATAATGCGTGGTTTTTTTTTCCAATTATAGAAAATATTTGATAAATCTATACCACCGTCCATTTTCTATAAATAACAACTGCTCTAATTTTTTTTTAAACTGTTGGTCATAAGCAATATTTGTGTGAACATTCAATGCTTCTCCATAAGAAAGATAATGACCGGACACGAATTTTACACTTTTTCTGCCAGTATTCTTGACCTTGCCCAAATGACCTTGGGTCAAGGTCATGACACACCCTTTGGTCCTAAGCAATATTTGTGTGAAGTTAGAACAGTCAATGCTTCTCCATAAGAAAGATAATGACCGGACACGAATTTTGCACTTTTTTCCCAACGACCTTGTCCTTGCCCAAATGACCTTGGATCAAGGTCATGACATACCCTTAGGTCATAAGCAATCTTTGTGTGAATTAAGAACATCCAATGTTTCTCCATAAGAAAGATATGGACCAGACACAAATTTTGCACTTTTTCTGCAAGTGACCTTGACCTTTCCCAAATTAACTTGCGTCAAGGTCATGACACACCTTTAGGTCCTAAGCAATCTTTGTGAGAAGTAAGATCTTCCAATAATTCTCCATAAAAACATACAGACCGTACACGAATTTTTTTTTTGCCAGTGACCTTGCCCAAATGACTTTGCGAAAAGGTCATGACACACCCTTAGGTCATAAGCAATCTTTGTGTGAAGTTAGAACTTCCTATAATTCTCCATAAGAAAGATATGGACCTGATACGAATTTTGCATTTTTTCTGCCAGTGACCTTGACCCTTCCCGAATGACCTTGGGTCAAGGTCATGACACTACCTTAGGTGTGTGAAGTAAGAACTTCCAATGTTTCTCCATAAGAAAGATATGGACCGGACACATTGCACAGACAGATGGACAGACGGAAGGACAGACGGACAAGGTGATTCCTATATACCCTCCCCCCAAAAAAAAATTCGTTTGCGGGGGGTATAATAAGTTTTAATGGAAATCAAATCCATGACCCATTTAACTTTAAAAATGTCATTTGTATCCATAAATATGAACCTTTTAGAAAAATAATGCAAGTCCGTAAATTCGTGACCAAAGTCTCATTAGCATTTAAAGCTGCTTAGTCTGATTTTATATCAAATTGTGTGTACTCTTTTAAACGATGGTTTTGCTAAGTATGTGTACAATAATGTGGACAATTAAGCCAAATTTTTATTTAAAAAAATTATGCACAAAATTTGTTAACAAAACAAACGACAAAAAAGGTAATCGCGTGATTTCGACTCATGTTGAAATTCGCCAGTGACGTCGAGACCGGTATGGTTGTATTAGGACTTCAACTTCGCTATACATAAAGGTCATAATGTCCAGGTAAATCAAAAATAAACATGTGTCAGATATATATATATATATATATATATATATATATATATATATATATATAACATAGTATATATATCTATACTATGTTAATTACATTGTAAAGTAATGCATTACATTACCATTACTTCATGAATTTGGGCATTAAATTAGCATTACCATTACTTGATTTTCTTGAAGTAATGCATTGCATTACCATTACATTGTACATGAGTAAAGTAATGCATTACCATTACCATTACTTTGTTTTAAAAAAGCAAAGCTAATAAAGAGTTTTTGCAAATGTTTCAAATATAAAACACTCTTTAACATATCTACAGGTTAATGCTCAGTATCAGGTTCAAATTCAATGACTATACAAGAGTCATTCTTTATTTGCTCAATATATAATCATCTTGTGGCATTATGAACAACATGCGTATCAAATAAGTAAAATGATATTTATTGACATTTGGCTTGATGCAATATAGGATACGAAATAGAGACACAGAATTACATGCATAACAAAAACAATTTATGGAATAATGTTGCGGTTATTAAAAGCTAAATAGAGATATTTCCCCAGATTACACAAATCTCTATAATTTTGGACACTTAATTGTATTAATTCATAAACAGATGGTTTTCCCAGTTATATTTCTTAAGATACTGTGTTTAAATCGTATTTCTTTCTACTGAGGACACTTTAAGACAAAAGATTGTTGTTGCACTTTATGATCGAAGTTTCAAAGGGTTCATCTTTTAACTGCACCCTGTTAGTTTGAAAATCTTGGAGCAGTCGAAGCTTGGACTGAAAAGTACTGTTTGACATTTATCTTAAGATATATTAAGTGCAATAATAGAAAAAATACATGAATCTTGTATTTTCTATCAGTCCAAACTAATGTACAGTGTACTTAAGATACAAGAGAGACAGAAGAGAGAGAGAGAGAGAGAGGGAGAGAGAAAGGGAGAGAGAGAGGGGGAGAGAGAGAAAATAAATAAGAAAAATTATTTTCAAATGGGTTATTATATTGGAAATGATATTTATTTTCATCATGGATGGACATTGCAATCATTTTGCTTTTAAAGGTGCATGTGTCTCCTATTATATTGGGACATAGCGAAGGGAAGGGGATTGGGGTGTTTAGCACGTCATATAACAATAGATTGTTATGATACTTAGATTATCCTGGGGGCAATAGTGTGTTGTTGACACATTTCTTATTGAAGTGCAAACTAATTGGAGTAAATCGTTTAGGGTGGAAGGCTACATCGTCACATAATGTCTGACTTCCGTTCGAAACGCCATTGTGTTCCGGATTGATAACATTATGTCGTGGTACAAAATAGCTATACACCGTTTAATTGAACTCTTCTAACTAAGGAGATGAGATAGGAATGAAGTCACCAAAACGCTTAGAAAATATGTCAATTTTCTTCCTGTTGAAAGCTTTTAACTAACATTGATTATCAGCTGTTTTGTACGGAAAACGTGGAATCTAAATAATATACCGTTTCCCTGCTCTGCTGCTATTGGCAATACATTTTTGTCATGTCATCTGCAACAGACGATCATACATATATGGCGGATTAACGACTAAGGTAAGCAGATGTCAAATTTTCATTTAAACTATATATGTATGATGAATATAAAACGAAAGTACCATAGTACATGTACGATCTATTGAATTGATCATAACTTCCCAAATTAAAAAAACATTTGCAGTAAAAGACTTTCACTGAAACTTTAACATTAAACTAATGTATTTTGATTAAAATAGATACAGCTAGGTAGCAATAGCAGTGGAAGCCCGGATTTGCAAGCCAAAATGAGGGAAAGACAGAATTCTGAAAAGGAGCATGTTTTTCATTTCCACACATGCATGTGTATCACTACGGACATCTAATGTATGTATTAATACGCGTATGGTTGTTGTTTATAATTGCTATTGTATATAAAAAAGTAAAAGGCAATTTATAATATAATTAACTACTGTTCTGAAGAGTTAAATATATATAATGCATTCATCAATAATATAATTTTTTAGCTTCAAACATAATCATAAGCACTACTTATCTTATATCTACATATTTAGCATAGACTTGTTCCTTTTTTAATTTTTCTTCGTGATTTTTATTAATTAAAAAATTGATATTTGATGTATATTTATTATATGTATATTTGAGACCATGTAAAATAAAGAAAGACAACTCTTAAACAGGATCTTTCATACCAAGATTTTTGCAATAATTAAGTATTTCCTTTAATTTTTCAGTTTCATTCAATTTCTTTTCTTCATCCCATTCACCAACGAATATTGTTTATATTTTCAGGTTTTTGTGGGATTTTGTCCAGCAGTTTGCCTTAAAAGAATTTTTTTATATTTCAGTTTCATATTTATGTGGATTCCAATAAAAATCATACAAACTTCATTCATGATTTTTTTGTTTTTCATTTCTAAACTTAATAACATTTCACTTTCATAAGAATTTTAAAACAGAAATGTTTAAAAATTTGATAAACAAGGGGTTATCTGGAACCAGACTGATATTTTAAAAATTCTCTAGAAAATAGTGTATTGTATTTTGAGGTATATTATTGTTGAATACTGTGCCTAGTATTGGTAACAAATGCATGCAACAAAAATCTCCTACACTTATTTGGTGTAGAGATCCACCTTAAATGATTAAAAACTCTTAATAACAACACTCTTTAAAATGTTATAAAATTGTGCTGTTATATTTAGTACTACATTGTATTAACAATTCAAATATGAATTTTAAAAAAATCTTTTTTAATAATACCATCAAAACATTTTTATCTCAAGAATTATTTTTATAAATCAATTTAATCAAATTCAATTTCAAATATTCATTTTTTCATCACATTTTTAAAAGTGAACATGCATAAATAAGCATAGTAATGCAAAGTAATGCCATGTAATGCCAGCATTACATTAGATTTTGGAAAGTAATTAATTACATTACCATTACTTGTAATGCTAATTTTGTGGCATTACACATTACTAGCATTAAATTGAAAACATGTAATGCATTGCAATGCATTACCATTACATTTAGCATTACCCCAAGCCTGATATATATATATATATATATATATATATATATATATATATATATATATATATATATATATATATATATATATATATATATATATATATATATATATATATATATATTCATATATATATATATATATATATATATATATATATAACAAACATAGTTTATATGTCCCTGATATTTATTTTTGAAGTTTGTTTTGTTAACAATCGATGCATAACATGCGAGTTGAATAAACCCAATCTTCCGAACGACGAAACCAAACGGTTCCCTTATCTAAACATTCCCATAATGCATTTTGGTTTGTTTTTTCGTTTGCCTAAAATATCTTTAAATATTTCTAACTTTGAAAAAAAGACTGATTCTGCTGGTGTGAATAGGCAAAAGTCCATAACTTTCTAAGGTAATTGGTTTGTATTGAAAATTATTTGATACTGTAAAACCCAAAAAAATCGGACCAAGCAGGTTTAAACAACACACTCTTTTGTGAATGAATTGGCCCATAGTTAGAGCATCAGACATTAGAAAACATTATAGAACTAGGGTTTTTAGGTTGTGGTTTCGATACTACCAATATAATGTTTCTAAATATTGTGATTTTTTTATTTTTGTTTCCTTAATTACAAACATTTACTACAATGCGTTGCTCATGCATTTAAAAGCCCGTGCAACCTGAATGCCTCTCGATCGGAAAGCATTCTCGACCGGTATAGACATGTATACCCCAATGGCAGCAGAGTAGCGATCAAATCTAATATGGCGACCAAATGCTTCTATGAATTCATGTCAGCTTTATGAAACCACATGGGTAACAATGAAGAAATTGAAATACCATTAAAAGGACTACATGGACTGTGTTTTGTAATCAACACGCCAGGCCGAGAGAATACACTCTTGTACTTATATTGGAGTTAAAACTGATATGGCATATTGACAATGTAGTTCCGCTTTTAAAATGATTATTTACCTGGCAAAATATTTATAGATGTGCATTGCTAAAAATCTTTATAGGTGCAACCGACAAAAACAGAAATCAAAGAACAATACCTCTTCACAGTATATATGCTGTAAGCGTTCTAAAACGATACGTATTTTCGTTTTCAACAACCTGGTGCCTGATTTTTACAATCACAACTTCTCCCCGGCCTGGCCTAGTCTTCAAGTGGATTTCCGAGCTCTTCCGAGAAGGCCCGAGAAGTTGCGATTTATTGTTTTAAAATTCAAATGGTGATATCACTTTATAATATATACCGAAACAGCTCTCATACAGGTTTTGATTTGTCATAAAATACATATTAATGTTACTTTTGATTAATATGTCGTTACAGAAAAATATAAACATATATACCAGAGATTTATTCTTGTCTCCTACTTTTACTGAACGTTCTGTAACTGATATATTTTTCTGTCCGTCCATCGTACTTATGTATTAGTAAAACAAAATACATTTCTTTAATTCTTTTTAGATTGATAAAAATTCAAAATACATGTATTTGCAACATTCAAAATATTTATGCCATGCATAAGTTGTTTCATTTAAGCAAGTCTCATTTTTGTTGGTTTAATTTAGCATTCAATTGATAATTACTATCATTTTCTATCAGGATGACGTGTCAGGTGACGCTAAATCATATAAGATGATCTCACGAAAAACTAATTTAGATACCGCTATCTTCAAGTCAACAACAATGTATTATTACCCATACATGCAAAATGTTTAAGGTTTTTTTTTTGTTTGTTTGACCTGTTCGTCAGTCAGTCAATAATTCAGTCTTTTTGGCCTTTATTAAACAAAGTATTTATCTATTTGTCTGCACAACTCTTATCAAACCACTTAAACATAATTTCATAAAACTGTCTGTATACGTATCGGGAGGGGGTGTGTATGGTGTTCCAATGGGGCCACTTCGACCTTCGAATTCGCACTTTCACCTTTAGGTCGAAGATGCGAGAGTGCGAAGTTGTGAAGGCGAAAGTGCGAGAGTGCGACGGCGAAGGAGCGAAAGTGCAAAGATGCGACGGCGAAGCGCGAAGATGCGATGGCGAAAGTGCAAAGGTGCGAAGGCGAAGGAGCAATACTACTATCGCAAATTCGCACTTTCGCCTTCGCCTTTTTTGATAGCATTCAAAAAGTCTCGGTCGATTACATAGAATTTGATGCAGACACCGTACTCGCCAAGGTTTTCCGATTAATCCATGATATCATTGGTACGCATGCGCTAGGCCATCGTGCTTACTATGAATGTTTATAAATATTTTAATGTGTTTATGTGACATATATGTTTGCCAGTGCTGGCTATGTCTAATCATTATATACTCCATATAAAATGTAATGTCCGCCATAATGTATACATATGCACTTCCAGACTCCTGTCACTTACCAGCTGTCTGTTTTCCGTGGATCAAACACAGTAACATTCTAATTTCATTATGCGACACTCCTTGCTTATGTATGGATCTAGAGGGGGAGAGTGGGTCCGCCCCTCCCCGGAAAATTCAATATTAATAACTTCACACATGCAGTAAAGGGGGAGAGAAGGTCCGGATCTCATCCCCCCGGAAAATTTAATTTTATTAATTATATATAATAAAATCTCCAAAATAGGTCTCGGAACCCTCCCCCACCCGCGACAAATATAACTATTCAGATAAAATTGTCTTTAACGATAGAGAGCTCCACAATTATAAAAAGGCGAAGGCGAAAGTGCGAAGATGTGAAGGCGAGAGTGCAAAGTTGCGATGGCGAAGGTGCGATATTAGTATCGCTTCTTCGCCTTCGCAACTTCGCACTTTCGCCTTCGCATCTTCGCGCTTCGCCGTCGCATCTTCGCACTTTCGCTCCTTCGCCGTCGCACCTTCGCAACTTCGCACTCTCGCACCTCGACCTAAAGGCGAAAGTGCGAAGGTCGAAGTGGCCCCATCGGAACACCATAGGTGTGATAGTATCGTAGAAAGAACCAATACAGGAGGTATAATAGTAATTATAACGTATAATGGATTTAAGAACCTTGATAAGGACATCGATCTGATTGGCTGCCCACTTGTCCTCCAAAGTTAAGCGAGCCCTCATTGGCTTATGATTTTTCTTTTTAAACTTTCCCTCAGGTCGCCTTGCACGCTTGTTAATCAAATTATACGTTATTAAATGATTGGAAAACAATTATTCCTTAATTCTTTTTTAAAAAGCACAGATTTTTTTAAACAGTTTAATATTTATTATGTTGTCTCGATCATCAATGCACTTAAAGACATTAGAATATGCAACGCTACGTTTTAGCCAGATCTAAGAACCTTGTATACTTTATATAATCTATATCTATGCACCTTGTCTTGTCTACAATGGCTATATCTAAGAACCTCGTCTACTCTATATTGACCATATCTAAGAACCTCGTCTACTCTATATTGACCATATCTAAGAACCTCATCTACTTTATACTGGCCATATCTAAGAACCTTGTTTTTTCAATACTAACCATATCTAAGAACCTCGTCTTCTTTATACTGACCATATCTAAGAACTTTGCCTTGTCTATACTGACCATATCTAATATCATTGTCTTCTCTATACTGACCATATCTAAGAACCTAGTTTTTTTCTATATTGACCTTATCTAAGAGCCTTCTTTACTCTATACTGGCCAAATCCAAGAACCTTTTCTTCTTTATACTGACCACATTCGAGAACCTTGTATACTTTATGAAAGCCTAACTAAGAACTTTGTCTTCTCTGTACTGACCATATCTAAGAACCTTGCCTACTTTATACTAGCCATATCGAAGAACATTGTCTTCTCTATACTGACTGTATCTAAGAACCTTTTTATACTTTACATAAGCCATATCTAAGAACCTTGCCTTGTCTATACTTACCATATCTAGGAATCTTGTCTTCTCTATACTGACCATATCTAAGAACCTTGTCCTGTTTATACTGACCATATCTAAGAACCTTGCCTACTTCATAATGGCCATATCCTTATCAAGGTTCTTGAATCCAATAATACGTTACTATTATACCTCAATATAGCGTATGGATATTAAAGACTCGTAGCATCTTTAATCTTATCATTTAACTAACAAAAATGCTTGTATACTTTTTTTATCCTAACTGGCATAAGAAAAATAACAAGAATCAAAGAGCAATTGTACCTTTTTACTATGCTTTGTAGGCTCAGTCAAAACGATACTTATTTTCATTTTCCACAATACTGTACCCAAGATATTTTTTAGTCTAAACTTTAACTTGTGCGCGCCCGAATAACTTTTACTAGAGGAAATATTGCAAAAATAATATCACTAACATCAATATATTACGGAATTTCAGACTGTATTGTTTCCTCTTTCAATCGATATGTCAGAAGTAGTTTTCATATCTTTACTAGAAAATTCTTCCCGTTCAAAAAACTGTATCGTGCTAGGTAACATAAATAATTGAATGCGATGAATCATAAAAAGTTGCATATGGGGGACGTGAGACAACGTACATTAGAAATTAAAAACTAAGAGAGCAGTAATCGGTGAAAAAGAAAAATTATATGTATTTATAAATCCATGCCAGCTTTAACGCGCCATGTCGTCCGAATTCATCCCAATTCCCACAGAATCTCCAAAGTGGTTTGTCTATAGTCAGACTTTTTACGCCAAACTGACAGACTTAACCCTTGTGCTGATATCTTAGAAAGAACTAATATATTGCATGTATATTTAAGACTCGTGTTCAGCTTTAACCTGATCATTTAAATGGCAAAAACTGCTTTAATTACTAGTATGTATCTTAAAATGCACAAACATAAATAATAAGAATCAAAGAACAATACCTCTTTACTGTTTTTGTAGGATGAGTAAAAACGTACCTATTTCCGCTTTCATTAATATTGTACCCCAGATATTTTTGTTGTTGACTAAACTTTAACTTGAGCACGTCCGGATAATTTTTACCCGAGAAAATATTGCAGAAATAAAAACATGCTACATATACTACTAACAGTAAATGTACTTGAATAAGGAATATATAATATAAATGGATGCTACGTCTATGTAATAATTTTATTAGATTATTGAAAAGAATTTATATTTTTAACGTAAATCACGTTAATCAAAAAAGTATTCTTCACTCCAACGCCGGCTGGGAAAGAAGGAGGGCCGCAGACAACCCAGCACGTGCGTTGAGAGGACACTTTTTGTCTTAGAGCATTACAAAATAATCTATTTAGAGAAAAAAGGAAATACATGTAAGTGTCCTGTACAAATACTATAGTACGTTTAAAATATAACACATTATCAAGTTAGCACAGCGGAGCTTGAAGCAGCGTGCATGAGGTTAATGACCACTAAGCCATATAATCCGTTTTTTACAGCCCAATGTTATAAATACTTGGAGATTTCATTAGGATAAAGATTTGTTGTAATTCAAAATGGGTTTTGCAAAATTGGTTAATTTTACTACTCTTTTAGTTTTGGTAGTAACAACCAATTTGTTAAATAAAATTCTTCTGTGGTCTCTTGAGCATGATATTACGTTGAAGTTATTGAAATATTGGCAAATATATTTGTATACTAGTAACTGTACATGTTAAACCTGTGTCAATGCTGATGAAATTGAAAATTATTCGTAAGCAATTTTATTTACAAAACTCGTTTTGCAGATTAGAAATGCAGTAACGCTCAAGCTCTGTGAAGAAGGCATTGACGCTGTGATGTTTGTCTTGACTATTATATACGCAAATATTTCATAACGTTTCTCTGCATATTCACCAGTACTCTCGACTTAGTTGCCTATGGGGATATACATGTAGTATCTACCTGTCACAGAGATGGTACTAGTTTGACAGAACAATTCTAGTAAACTATACAGACCAAAGACAATGTCAACTTTCAATTTATCATTCCTTCACTTTTTTTCGAAGCTTACAATTGATTACTATAGCATTTTTATATTTGTTAGAATACATGTAGCTATATATTTCATTGAAAACCAACATTTTTCAAAGGCTCATTTAAAAATAACCCGTTGACCAATTTTGAAAAGACTTGGATTGATAAATTCTAGCTTTTTTGGCATCATATTTAAATATTTTTCCCACCTTCAGTTCTTGAGAATTGATGTTTACAATCCGAAGTAAGATTTTTTGGCTTTAATATTGCAAAGGATATATAGTAGAGCACTTAAAAAATATCTTCGTGTTGTGTTTGAAATACATGTATGAAATTTTGCATATGAGTTGTCAAAAACTATTTCAATGTATGTAAAAAAGTGCAAATTGAATCTACTTTAATCAATTAAAACTTCTTCAAAATCTGCTAAAAAATAACAATAAAAATATGAATATGTCTTGTTTTCAATGAAAGATATAGGGAAAAAAAGAAAGTTGACATACTTTTGGCACGTTAGTGTATAAATATAAAAGATTTTCAATGCATTTTATGTTAATTGGTCAGCAGTATTACTCGCATGAATTATTTTTTTTTTCTATTACAACATGTCTATAAAATGTTAAATAGTTTGTGTTCTTTATACAGTTTCAGAAAATCTTTTAAACATCCAAAGTCAGTTAAAGTGCCCCAAAACCAGTTTTCGTTGTCACAAGCGATTTTTGAAAACAAAATTCTCCATCTTTAGTTGTTGAGGGGATAAAATCTAATATCTAGGTATGACTGACTTATGAATTAAGATATTACGATGTATTAATCCCATTTACTGTACTAAAATAAAGAATTTATGAGCCAAATTTGATCAAAACCGGATGTCACAAACGAGAGTGGTCGTGTTTAGTTACAAAAAATAATCTAAAAACACCAATATAGGAAGCGAAGTGATGTATATTATAATGATCAAGGGATAGACTTTACATTTTTTGTCTAAAATTTTCTCACTATTGGCCGAAGAAAAAAATTACAATCCACAATTTGAGTGTCCCATTTAATGCTGTGAATTACGTTACGATTTTCTTGCATCAATAATGAAACTGTAATAGGCATTTACCGTGAGGTTAAATTGATAAAACTGATCACAATGTTACAAAGATATGAAAAAAATTATGATTCACTAACAAAAGATACCATTTTTTAAAAAGAATCACTAATTTTGAAAACTTTCCATTTTTACATTAAATTGTGAATTACGTTACGCAACCTTGCACACAGTGCCTGAATGCTACAAACTTCAACTATCCTGACTGATGAACACACCGATGCCTATCATAATCACCACATACACAATGCTTCTAACTGCCGCAGTTTTATTTCATATTCTAATTAAAAGCCAAGACTGTGAACTACGTTACAGTGAATTACGTTATGATCAATTTACTTGATATTGTAAAATAATCCTAACTGGGGCCAAAATCACCATGAATCTTTATTCACTAACACCGCTTAACATACACGCACTTGTAGAAAGAAAGTTTACACGCGGGAACCATTTTGACTACTGCAGTAGTGTACACAATCGCCAGAAGTGTGATTATGCTTATTTGTGACTGAGGAAAACTTTTTGATTTTTAATGATGTTATTGGAATTTTATATTGAGAATGAAGAATAAAGGTTAAACTTTGATATCATAAATATAAAACATTGGTTCGCTGGGTGTTTAAATCAGGAATAAGTCTGTATTAGAGTGTAACGTAATTTACAACAGTGTAACGTAATTCACGAACATACAAAACTACTGTTTTAATTTTATATACTGACTAGAATGAAATATGCGAAGCTTTAAAAGAAATACTGGGATCAAAAAAGACCAAAGGTTAGAGAAAACTATCGCAAAAAAGAGGTTATTATACTGTTATTTCACAGGTGGTGGGGGGGGAGGGGGGTTGTGAGTTGTAATAGCCGTGCAGATCATTTTACGGGGACGCATGTTTCAAAATCGTCAATTTGGTACCATGTGAGTGCAAAGAGTGGGTAACTTGTTGTATGAGCTCTGTTCCTTGTCAAGGCAGTGAGAGTGACACCCCTACCAATAGTTTTACAGAAAGCAAGCACTGGAACATATATATTGTTAGTGATAATAGGTGAATGAAAGTATCAAGTAGATGCGCGCATGTTGCCACCATGTATGAAGGTTTATAGTACACAGTAAGTTCAAAAAATTATCAAATAAGACCAGGGTATCATATCACATTTTTTGATAGGTGGGGAAAAGTCTTTTAGATGGCCCAAACAGACAGACAAAACTTGGATTCCTAGTACAGAGAAATAGTGATATCCTATTCTCGTTGAACGATCCAGTATTTAGCAGGAAGAGACTGTGAATATGTTTAAATTTTCTGAAATATATGAGGAAAAGTTCAAAGTTTGTGTGATAAACTGTTAAAATCCCTTCAATAAGATAACTTAATTTACTTCTTAATGTTTATTTGTAACATATTGACTCTTACAACGTCGTTTGTGAATTACGTTACGTTGCTTGTTTTATTCTACAGACTTATTTTGGAATATAATTTATTGCCCATTCCAATCAAATTTATATGGACACAAGAAAATGTTGCTTTCATTATTTGTAGTAAGTAGTAATTATGTTCTTTAAGAACATTCAGCATTTGAATTCCCCTAATGTTTAACAAGATATGTGAAATGTGACATAGTCTGATTTGAAACAATCATAACACATTAGAGATATATGTTATCATTTGCATAAGTATTGCAATATATATTTTTTTATTTCCCATACTTTCATTTGAGAAAATACTGTTGTTTAATCGTAAAAAATCATATTGATTTGTAATTTAAGGAATTAATGTGAATTACGTTACAAAGAACACCATTTAACTATGTCTCAAAAAAGTATTTCCTCCGAGTTTCAACATTACAAAAACGTAAGAATCTCTTCGTAAAAGGTATACAAATGAAAGCAGATGCATAATTCTTTTTTGAATTTAATAAGTAAGTTTTAAAAAAGAATAAATAAAATAGTTTTTGTATAAGACGACATTTTTTTCTTTTTACCTTACAGATACTATGTGTAAAATGGACTATTTTAGAATTGATAGTCAATTTTCCATTAAACTATGGTTTTTAATCGGATAGTTACTCTATCTGCATCAAGTATTATTACTTGAAACACTATTTTGAATGCTACAATAAAAATTTATTTTACATTTTGTATAGTACTACATGAAGTTCCGTAATTCACTTCTAAAATTACACTGGATTTGTTGAATATGTCTGAAAAATATAACATCTAATTTTCCAGAGCTCTTATATGTGTTTTCTGGTCATTCAGATATTGCTCTTTCCAAATTTATACATTTCCTGCGATATCTGTATTGAGCCGTTTTTTGAAAATTTTTGGGGCACTTTAACTGACTTTGGATGTAAAAGAGGATTAATACCTTCACTGCATTTTGAAAAAAAAAATGCTAATAGATTCAGCAAAACATCAATGGGTCAACATTGATTGTATATCATACACGGAATTAAAACAGCGTATTAAAGTAAAATGTTTAAATCGAACAATTTCTCAATTTGGATTTTTTTTAAACGTGTTCATTTAGAATGCCTTACTATCAACTGTAACGTAAGATTAGAAAGTTGCAGTCAAACATGTATAATTATCATGTATTATCGTTTTCCTGATTTGCTAAAGCAATAGGTCCTACTTTATAAAGCAGTATAAATGTTAGAAAAAGACATATATCATACACCATTTTGAAGTATTGTTCTAAAACATCATGTGTGTAAATTGAAAGCGCCAACATGACACAGAATACTAAATATACCCAGGTATGCAAATCGGAATAAGGCACCAAAAGCAGGATAGAGGCAAGCGTCTCAATGACTTCGACAAAAAGCATGTATCCATCTGGTGAAGGTGTGATTCCCAATAACATAGTGGGGCACACAGTAGCATATTGTGCAAACTCTTGTCTCTAGATAATAAACAGTAACCATAATAATCATTCTTTACAAATTACACAACTGCAATTATTTTTTTTTATTTTGAATTACACTATGAATTGTTATAGTCATCAAGCTTATCCTCATCTTTGCCCTATCAATAATGAATGTCTATCAATAAAATATATTTCATCTTTACTAACCGTTTCCTTATGGTCCTTTGAAAATAAACGACTGGTTACTTTGACTAAGCCTGCTCTCAGAAATATGAGGGTCAGTATCCATGACAACACGTACAAAGCCATAAACAATTTACAACGCACAAAATGTTATTGTTTTTAATTGTTAGTATTTCATCACGTGGCATTGACTGAATTAATTTTACTGTAGATAGTCAAAACATTGAAATTTCAAAACTATTCATAGCTTCTGTATTCATTCTATAAAGTAAACATGTACATATTAGATCTATCATAAAAAAATTTAAAACACGCGTATAATCTGTTCAATTTTCACAAGTTTTCTTTAATACAATGTACTAATAAGTAAGTTGTTATTATATCTATAGTCAGCAGGAATGAATGATTCTAAAAATGAAATCAAATAGCATAATTTGCAATGTTTTGTTGTTTTCCGAATACATGTAACTTAACTTTACTTTTATAGTAGTCGAGGCTAGAGTACTTCCCGATTAATTTTTTTAAGCATTTAAGTATGATTGAATAATTATGTCACTGTATAAAAGTTTAAATCTCAAGAAAAATGCATCAAAATATGAAATTTTTAATTTACACAAAGCTGTCACTGCATAGTTAACAAAGTAGTGCGAATCGTAATGTGTGCGCAAATAGTAGAATTCACCGAATGCCTGATACTATAAATGCAAACGTCATTCATAGATAGATCATAATTATTTTAGAAGTATGAACCCTTTAAATTCTGAGATAAAAAGTCAGGGCTATACATACATGTATACGTACATGTATACGTTATACAACGTACAAATTTATTGGTTAAAAGCAGAGGGCTAGAGTCGGTGGAATCTCTGATAATCTTAAGGCGTTCACGTTTTCGTATGAAACACATGCAAATGATCCACGTATTGTAGCCTTTTTTAAAGGACAGCGATAGGACCGGTCTTCTTTTGTATAAATCTACACAGGCTAGAAAAATACAGCTTGCTATCGCCACTTTGCCAAAGTTTACAAGAACACTATGACTGTAAATTGAAAGCGTCATCATGACAAAGAATGCTAAATACATCCAAGGGTGTAATGCGGTAAGAGGCAACAAAAGCAAGAACGAAGCAAGCGTATGAACCCGATCACAAACATGTATCCGCGTGGCGGTGGAGTGTACCCGAATAATTTAGTTGGACATACAGAAGCATACAGCACGAACTCTTCACTCTGGAAAATAAATGATAAACTTAGTATTATAATAGTTACATTCTACTTTAAGAATTTCAGTACATGCATCATTTCTGAAATTTTACAATTTGCTTAGTTTAAATGTTTTGTTTTCAGTCACCTCTACAGGTACTGTACCAGTTATCGGCTAAGACCAGTTATCGGCTAAACTGAGAGTTCGGGTTTATAGCACGCGACAATCCAAGATTTTTTAATTCAGTCGTCTTTTTCGAATAAGGAAAAGTAAGTTTGCTTGAAAACTTTCTTGAATATGTTTTATACATGAGCTTAAACGATCATTGTTTACCGCTGATTTTATATCGTTGCACTTTCAGCAGTGGGGGAAGTGAATTCACGAATTTCCGAGAGATTCGTAGCGCAATTGAATGCCTAATTGCACAATTATGTATTGAATAGTATACGATTTGGTGTATTACCGTATGATAATAAACAACTTATTTTATGAGTTTTGTTTATAATGTATCATGACCCTGAATACTTTAGTCTGACCTCACAAGGGGTATAATTCAAACTACATTTAGCAGAGTATAAAATCAACATGAGCACGGATTTTTACTAAGTGATTATCACGAAGCCGATAACTGGTACAGTAAATCGTAAAAACTCGGCAAATTCGGGGCGTGCTTAAAAGCACAAAACAAGATGTTTTGGGTTCTAAATAATGATATAAACTAACAGATACATAAATAAGGAGTTCACTTTTTAAAGTATGTCAATTTTTATCCAAAAATATCATTAAATAAGGAATTACGAAAAGAAAACATTAAATTTTAGCCGATAACTGGTACAGTGCCAGTATAATAATTTTTAAAACATAATGTTTGTATGTGAACATCGCTAACATTCATTTATCACTGTTAATATAAGAAATATAAAGGATTCATCTTTACTTACCGTTTGCTGGTGTTCTTTTGGAAATAAACGACTGGTTACTTTGACCAAGCCTGTTTTTAGAAACATGAGGGTCAGTATCCATGACAGCACGAATAAATCCCCGCTCACGATGTCCATGTTTTATCCAGCAGATTTACAAAACATGCATTCCCCTGAAGTCGAAAAATGAATATCACTGCGACATAAATTAATAGTTGAACACGACTCTTTCATAGGGAGAGAGATGTCCTTTACCGCCATATTTCTACATTCATTTCTTTCGCAGCAAATTCTGTACAAGCCACTGTATTTTATACTAGTACTGCTAAACAAGTCTTCCCCGTTTGGACTTGCATCTTATACATTATATCCCCATTATAACTTTGTCCATTAGAATCACAAAGCGTCATCATTTTTAATATGGCTGTTGTAAATTGTGCACCATGTGACCTCAGCATGCCATTATGTACAAATGTATTGGATAGTTTGCAAAATAATGCTTTGAGGCATTTTATAAGATCTACTTATAGTGGTAGAAGTACGTACGTGATTTTACAAGTGTAAAGACGTGTAACACAAGGCGACATTATACAGTACGAAGTATATTAAAAGCAAAAGAAAAATCAACTAGTAGGCTAATTGTTCTCGAACAATTAGAGGTCTTTCCACCTTAATATATTTAATGAATTGCTAGATTGCTCAAAAAGGTATACAAAAAATTATTATACCTATGATTCATGTTGTACTATAAAATGGGAAAACCACAAAACCATGAAATGATAAATGATTTTTAAAGAGATATTTTTTTTATTTTCAAGCCATTTCTTTAAGAATTCCATGTTGTATATATCGTAAACATTTATTAAATTACTTTTCTGAATTGTTTTCCACTTACTATGAGCAAAACTTAGCCAAGTGAATATTCTTTACACAATCATACAAACAGTCAACCTAACAATAGAAGAGAGTGTTCTGGAGGCTACACAGGATGAATGACCATCTTTAAGTCCTCCTTAAAGATAGCTTAAAGGTGTTTAAAGGTAGCTTAAAGACGATCTTTAAGCCACCTTTAAGCTACCTTTAAGCTATATGTATTGCTTAAAGGTGGCTTAAAGGTGGCGTAAAGATGGCTTAAAGGCAGCTTAAAGACTATCTTTAAGCCACCTTTAAGCCACCTTTAAGGACAACTTATAGGTCCTTAATGTCCAAACTTCTTTAAGCCACCTTTAAACCACCTTTAAGCTACCTTTAAGCCACCTTTAAGCCATTAAAAAAAATTAATTCAATATTATGCTTAATTTCCAACAAAATGTATTCACTTTATGAAAGAAAAGGTATTAAAACGGTTTTTGTTCTAGAAAGAAAAATGAAAAAAAAAACATAAAAAAAAGGCCACGGCGAGAATTGAACCCGGGATCCTTAGTTTACTAGCATCACCACACATCCTCTGCGCCACGGCAACTTACATATATATGAGCGTTTTTATATCCTATATATCAGTGGATATTGAATCACTGTATTGAATGTGTTCACTTGAAAAGATTTTGACAAACCATTCAGTTTGTAACAATCAATTATATCTAATTTATAAATTACATGCATGCATGTATTTAGAATGAAATACGGAACTTGGTCTTCAGTGAACAAAAATATATTATACCTAAATGGAAACCGTTAGGTTCACTATAGTAGGCTTTCTTACATGTAGTTAATAAATTTAAACCGAGTAGATATACGTTCATCTTATTTATAGCTATAAAAATGTAAGAAAGAAAATGAAATCATTTCTTTTATTAAATGCATTGATACTATTAGGGTATTTGTTCAATTTCCCGCAATTTCCCGGTTTTCATGATCGCGGCGCCGTTCCAATATGTTTAAATATTTACATGTAATTGTATGTACATGTACATGTACATGATTTATAAACTATCAATTCTATAACAAACAAAATTACTAATTACCGGTGACGTATTTACTGCATGTGGCAATTGCAAATGACTTGTACATACAACTGTATGATGTGCCAGGCCGGGTATATTTGACATATTTACCCTTATACATATATTTAAATAATCAACCCCTATTTATGATCACCGGTACATTAATTAATTAGCCTCAAGATTTTACTCTTACATACATGTATCGTTAATTTGTAGACGTAACATCTTTGAAACCCAGAGCTAGGAAATAATATTTTGAAAATAAATTACAAATGTAAATTAACTTTTATTCATTAGACTTATCGTATACTGGTACATACTAAGATTCAACGCCTTTAGAAACCCTGACGTGCACCTGGGCACACGACACACCTGTTGTGTATATCTTGTATATTCTGTGTTAGTTCCAGGGGTTTTCTTAAGTTGGACAAACAATAGACTTTAATTAGATATACACAAACATGCACCTTGGCACACGACACAACTGTTGTGTATATCTTGTATATTCTGTGTTAGTTCCAGGGGTTTTCTTAAGTTGGAAAAACAATAGACTCTAATTAGATATACACAAACGAACAAAACTATGTCTAGACAAACAAAGCAGTAATATCCTGCCCGATATAACAAAGGCAGTTGAGAGTCTTTTTATCTTTAACATGTATCTAGCAGATCTAGAGTTAGAAATAATGAAAATGGAAAAAAAAATACAAACCTTAAACCGATTAACAAATTAAATCATGCATTTTTGGTTCATTATCTTTATTTTGTTTAATAACCGGATGAACTGAGAGAGAGCGAGAGAGAGAGAGAGAGAGAGATAGAGAGAGAGAGAGATTTTTTTCACCGATTAATTTATAATAGGAAACAAACATACTTTAATTAGTTTTATGCACATATTAAGATACAGAGACTGCGCTCATCCCTACAATAATTTATGAAACCCCCCAAAAATTATAAAGAATTTTATAACGGCAGTCTGTGTCCATCGGAGCGGTGCTGATGATAGCGATCTGTGTTTAATGGAGCGACGATTAAAACCGCCTGGAACCCCCCCCCCCTTCCTTGGAAATTATATTATCACTCGGATGACCCCCTCCCATCTCTATAAAAGAGCTTTTGCATTTAATATATGTTTTTATTGTTCAGCTTGATCAATATTGACTTAAAGGCCACTTAAAGACAGTGTAAAGGCAGTGTAAAGAGAGCGTAAATGCCACTTAAAGATGCTTAAAGGTGGCTTAAAGGTGGCTTAAAGAAGTTTGGACATTAAGGACCTATAAGCACTTGCTGAAAGGTGACTTAAAGGCGGCTTAAAGGTTGTATAGCCTTTAAGCTCCTTTAAGTCACCTTTAAGCCACCTTTAAGGACTTGCTTAAAGATGGTTTTTCGTCCTGTGCTAGCTGTCTTTGTACAAAATGAATGGGTTGACTGTAAAAACAAGTTCCACTTGAGTAACCACAGGACTTGATGTGATACCTGGCTGACTCAATTGAATACCTTATTGCGCAATCCGGCAAGCTATTGAAACCCTTACTATAATTCTATATTTCAAATGATATGAAAATTCATTAATTAACAGACTTCTAAATTACATTGACCTTTGACCTTTATGTCATTTTGTTCGGCCAAGGTAGACGCTTCTATTCCAAGTGGTCCGAACTCTCTATGATAGATAGTAAAAAAGTTGGAAGTGATTTTATTGAAACTTCAATACTTTCAGGGGCAATAACTGCTATAAGAGGGGCTCAGATCCGTTCCGTATGAATAGATTGAAGAACCCTCTGAGTGTACTGAAGACAATGGTAAAAGTTCCATATCTCTATCTCTAATGGTTTCAAAGGAGTAGCGATAACAAGCATTTCGTACAAAAGGGGCTATAACTCTGTAATTATTCAAAGGTATGAGCCAAGGGGCTATATTTTAAAATGGCTTAAGATGTCCTACTACATCCATAAAAAAGTTTTTCTCTACCACCCTAAACAAAAGAGATATAAAAACTCATTAATTAACAGCTTCTCAAATGACCTTGACCTTTGACCTTTATGACATTTTGTTTGGCCAAGGTAGACGCTTCCATCCCAAGTGGTGCGAAGTCTCTATGATAAATAATAAAAAAGTTGGAAGTGATTTTATGGAAATTTAAATACTTTCAGGGGCAATAACTACTACAAGGGAGCCTCAGATCCTTTTGGTATGAATAGATTGAAGAACCCTCTAAGTGTAATGAAGACATTGGTAAAAGTTCCAAATCTCTATCTCTTATGGTTTCAGAGGAGTAGCGATAACAAGCATTTCCTTATCAAAGGGCAATAACTTTGAAAGTTCTGGGAGTTCTTTGACACAGGGTCATTTGGTACCATAACTTTTAATGAGCAATTACATAAAGTTTAAATTGTTTGGATATCTCTAATAATAAAAAAGTCACCCAGAGCTAAATAGAAAAAAAGAAGAAGAAGATGAAGAAGAAAAAACATAAAGAAAACAAGTAGACTAATTGTTCTCGAACAATTAGATGTCTTTCCACCTCATTGTTTTTTATGTTTAACATAAGATTGCTTCAATAGAATAAAGAATTTTTTCTGCGTTACTTCATAAAAGAGTGTCAAACGATAAAGTTTGCAATTTTTTATTGCTTGACCTTGACCTTTGACCTTTATGTCATTTTGATCTGACACGGCAGACGCTTCAATACCAAGTGATCCGATGTATCTATGATTATTGATTCAAAAGTTATTTGTGTTTTTATTGAATGTTCGAAACTTTCAGGGGCAATAACTGCAAGAAAGGGACTTTGGACCCTTTCGGTATGAATAGATTGAGAAATCCTCTAAGTGTACTGAAGACATTGGTAAAAGTTACAAGTTTCTATCTTTTATGGTTTCAGAGGAGTAGTGATAACAAGCTTTTCGTACAAAAGGGGCAATAACTGAGTAACTATTGAAAAGAAGGAGCCAAGGGGATATATTTTAAAATGTCTTAAGATGTCCTATTGCATCCATGAAAAAGTTTTTCTTTACTACACTAAACAAAAGAGATCTAAAAACTCATTAATTAAGAGATTTTGAGATGACCTTGACCTTTGACCTTTATGTCATTTTTTTTGGCCAAGGTAGACGCTTCCATCCAAAGTGGTCCGAAGTCTCTATGATAAATAATAAAAAAAAGTTGGAAGTGATTTTATACAAATGTAAATACTTTCAGGGGCAATAACTTCTAGAAGGGGGGCTCAGATTCTCTCGGTATGAATATATTGAAGAACCCTCGAAGTTTACTGAAGACATTGGTAAAAGTTCCAAGTTTCTATCTCTTATGGTTTCAGAGGAGTAGCGATAACAAGCTTTTCGTACACAAGGGCAATAACTTTGTAAGTTCTGGGAGTTATCGAGCAAAGGGTCATTTGGTACCATAACTTTTAATGGCCAATAGCATAAAGAAAAAATTGTTTCAATATCTCTTGAAATAAAAAAGTTTTCCCGTGGAAAATAGAGGAGAAAAATAATAATAAACTAGTAGACTAATTGTTCTCGAACAATTAGAGGTCTTTCCACCTCATTGTTTTTTATGTTTGAAATAAGATTGCTTTAATAGAATAAAGTATTTTTTCTGCGTTACTTCATAAGAAAGTGTCAAACGATTAAGTTTGCAATTTTTTATTGCTTGACTCTGGACCCTTTCGGTATGAATGAATTGAAGGAGTGTCTAAGTGAACTGAATACATTAGTAAACGTTTCAAGTCTCTATCTCTAACGGTTAATGAGGAGTAGTGATAACAAGCATTTTGTACAATAGGGGCAATAACTCTATAATTGTTACATGGTAAGGGTCAATGGGTTATATTTAGATATGTCTTATGATGTCCTACTACATCCATGAAAAAGTTTTTCTCTACCACCCTAAACAAAAGAGATACAAAAACTCATTCATTTTGAGATTTCCAAATGACCTTGACCTTTATGTCATTTTGTTCGGCCAAGGTAAACGCTTCCATCCCAAGTGGTCCGAAGTCTCTATGATAAGTAATAAAAAAGTTAGATGTGATTTTATAGAAATGTAAATACTTTCAGGGGGAATAACTACTAAAAGGGGGCCTCAGATCCTTTCGGAATGAATAGATTGAAGAACCCTCTAAGTGTACTAAAGACATTGGTAAAAGTTTCAAGTCTTTATCTCTTACGATTAATGAGGAGTAGCGATAACAAGCATTTCGTACAATAGGGGCAATAACTCTGTTATTATTTAAAAGAAAAAGCCAAGGGGCTATATTTTAAAATGTCTTAAGATGTCCTATTTCATCCATGAAAAAGTTTTTCTCTACCACACTAGACAAAAGAGATCTAAAAACTCATTAATCAACGGATTTCCAAATGACCTTGACCTTTGACCTTTATGTCATTTTGATCGGCCAAGGTAGACGCTTCCATCCCAAGTGGTCCGAAGTCTCTGTGACAAATAATAAAAAAGTTGGAAGTGATTTTATAGAAATGTAAATACTTTCAGGGGCAATAACTACTAAAAGGGGGCCTCATATCCTTCCGGTATGATAGATTGAAGAACCCTCTAAGTGTACTGAAGACATTGGTAAAAGTTCCAAGTTTCTATCTCTAATGGTGTCAGAGGAGTAGCGATAACAAGCTTTTCGTAAACAAGGGCAATAACTTTGTAAGTTCTGGGGGTTATCAGGAACAGGGTCATTTGGTATCATAACTTTAAATGATCAGTTACATGAAAGAAAAATTGTTTCAATATGTCTTATAATAAAAAAGCTGTCCCTTGGAAAATAGAGAAAAAAAATAAGAATAAACTAGTAGACTAATTGTTCTCGAACAATTAGAGGTCTTTCCACCTCATTGTTTTTTATGTTTGAAATAAGATTTCTTCAATAGAATAAAGTATTTTTTCTGCGTTACTTCATAAAAAAAAAGTGTCAAACGATTAAGTTTGCAATTTGTTATTGCTTGACCTTGACCTTTGACCTTTATGTCATTTTCATCTGACAAGGTAGACGCTTCAATACCAAGTGGTCCGATGTGTCTATGATTATTGGTTCAAAGGTTATTTGTGTTTTTTTATTGAATGTTCGAAACTCTCAGGGGCAATAACTGCTAGAAAGGGACTTAGGACCCTGTCGGTATGAGTAGAGTGAAGAAGCGTCTAAGTATACTGAATACATTAGTAAAAGTTTCAAGTCTCTATCTCTAACGGTTAAAGAGGAGTGGCGATAACAAGCATTTTGTACAATAGGGGCAATAACTCTATAATTGATACATGGTAAGGGTCAAAGGGTGATATTTTGAAATGTCTTACGATGTCCTATTGCATCCATGAAAAAGTTTTTCTCTACCATACTAAACAAAAGATATACAAAAACCCATTAATTAAGAGATTTCCAGATGACCTTGACCTTTGACCTTTATGTCATTTTGTTCGGCCAAGGTAGACGCTTCCATCCCAAGTGGTCCAAAGTCTCTATGATAAGTAATAAAAAGTTGAAAGTGGTTTTATAGAAATGTAAATACTTTCAGGGGCAATAACTACTAGAAGGGGGGCTCAGATCCTTTCGGTATGAATAGATTGAAGAACCCTCTAAGTGTAATGAAGACATTGGTAAAAGTTCATAGTCTCTATCTCTTATGGTTTCAGAGGAGAAGCGATAACAAGCTTTTCGTACAAAAGGGGCAATAACTCTATAACTATTTAAAAGAAGGAGCCAAGGGGATATATTTTAAAATGTCTTAAGATGTCCTATTGCATCCATCAAAAAGTTTTTCTTTACTACACTAAACAAAAGAGATCTAAAAACTCATTAATTAAGAGATTTTGAGATGACCTTGACCTTCGACCTTTATGTCATTTTGTTCGGCCAAGGTAGAGGCTTCCATCCCAAGTGGTCCGAAGTCTCTATGATAAATAATAAAAAAGTTGGAAGTGAATTTATGGAAATTCAAATACTTTCAGGGGCAATAACTGATAGAAGGGGGTCTCGGATCCTTTCGGTATTAGTAGATTGAAGAACCCTCTAAGTTACTGAAGACATTGGTAAAAGTTCCAAGTCTCTATCTCTTATGGTTTCAGAGGAGTAACGATAACAAGCTTTTCGTACACAAGGGCAATAACTTTGTAAGTTCTGGGAGTTATCAAGCAAAGGGTCATTTGGTACTATAACTTTTAATGGCCAATAACATAAAGAAAAAATTGTTTTAATATCTCTTGAAATAAAAAAGCTGTCCCTGGAAAAAAAGAGAAGAAAAAAAATAAGAATAATAATAATAAACTAGTAGGCTAATTGTTCGAGAACAATTAGAGGTCTTTCCACCTAATATTTTGATGAATTGCTAGATTGCTCAATAAGATATACAAAACATTACTATACCTATGATATATGTTGTACTATAAAATGGGAAAACCACAAGGCCATTAATTGATAAATGGTTTTAAAAGAGATTTTTTAGTTTTATTATTATCAAGCCATTTCTTTAAAAATTCCGTGTGGTATATATCGGTAAAGATTTATCTAATTACTTTTCTGAATTTTTTTCCACTTACTATGAACAAAACTGAGCCAAGTGAATATTCTTTACACAATCGTATAAACAGTAATGCTAACAATAGAAGAGAGTGTTCTACAGGCTAGCTGTCTTTGTACAAAATGAATAACAAGTTCCACTTGAGTAACCACAGGACTTGATGTGATACCTGGCTGACACAATTGAATACCATATTGCGCAATCCAGCAAGCTATTGAAACCCTTACTATAATTTTGTATTTCAAATGATATGAAAATTCATTAATTAGAAGACTTCTAAATGACGTTGACCTTTGACCTTTATGTCATTTTGTTTGGCCAAGGTAGAGGCTTCTATTCCAAGTGGTCCGAAGTCTGTACGACAAATAATAAAAAAGTTGGAAATGATTTAATAGAAAATTAAAAACTTTCAGGGGGAATAACTACTAGAAGAGGGCCTCAGATCCTTTCGGTATGAATAGATTGAAGAATCCTCCAAGTGTACTGAATACATTGGTAAAAGTTCCAAGTCTTTATCTTTTATGGTTTCAGAGGAGTAGCGATAACAAGCATTTCGTACAATAGGGGCTATAACTCTGTAATTATTCAAAAGTATGAGCCAAGGGGCTATATTTTAAATTGTCTTAAGATGTCCTACTAAATCCATAAAAAAGTTTTTCTCTACCACCCTTAACAAAAGAGATATAAAAACTCATTAATTAACGGCTTCTCAAATGACCTTGACCTTTGACCTTTTTGTCATTTTGTTCGGCCAAGGTAGACGTTTCCATCCCAAGTGGTCCGAAGTCTCTATGATAAATAATAAAGAAGTTGGAAGTGATTTTATGGAAATTTAAATACTTTCAGGGGCAATAACTACTACAAGGGGGCCTCAGATCTTTTTGGTATGAATAGATTGAAGAACCCTCTAAGTGTAATGAAGAAATTGGTAAAAGTTCCAAATCTCTATCTCTTATGGTTTCAGAGGAGTAGCGATAACAAGCATTTCCTTCTCAAAGGGCAATAACTCTGTAAGTTCTGGGAGTTCTTTGACACAGGGTCAATTGGTACCATAACTTTTAATGAGCAATTACATAAAGTTTAAATTGTTTGGATAACTCTAATAATAAAAAAGTCACTCCGAGCTAAATAGAAAAAAAGAAGAAGAAGAAGAAAAAACATAAAGAAAACAAGAGGTCTTTCACCTGAAAGGTGGAAAGACCTAAAAACATAAGAAAAACAAAAGGTCTTTCACCAGAAATGTGGAAAGACCTAAAAACATAAAGAAAACTAGTAGGCTAATTATTCGAGAACAATTAGAGGTCTTTCCACTTAATATTTTAATGAATTGCTAGATTGCTCTATAAGATTTACAAAACATTACTATACATATGATATATGTTGTACTATAAAATGGGAAAACCACAAGGCAATTAATTGATAAATGGTTTTAAAAGAGATTTTTTATTTTTATTATTATCAAGCCATTTTTTTTAAAAATTCCATGTTGTATATATCGGTAAAGATTTATCTAATTACTTTTCTGAATTTTTTTCCACTTACTATGAACAAAACTGAGCCAAGTGAATATTCTTTACACAATCGTATAAACAGTAAAGCTAACAATAGAAGAGAGTGTTCTACAGGCTAGCTGTCTTTGTACAAAATGAATAACAAGTTCCACTTGAGTAGCCACAGGACTTGATGTGATACCTGGCTGACCCAATTGAATACCTTATTGCGCAATCCAGCAAGCTATAGAAACCCTTACTATAATTCTGTATTTCAAATGATATGAAAATTCATTAATTAGAAGACTTCTAAATGACGTTGACCTTTGACCTTTATGTCATTTTGTTTGGCCAAGGTAGACGCTTCTATTCCAAGTGGTCCGAAGTCTGTACGACAAATAATAAAAAAGTTGGAAATGATTTTATAGAAAATTAAAAACTTTCAGGGGGAATAACTACTAGAAGAGGGCCTCAGATCCTTTCGGTATGAATAGATTGAAGAACCCTCCAAGTATACTGAATACATTGGTAAAAGTTCCAAGTCTTTATCTCTTATAGTTTCAGAGGAGTAGCGATAACAAGCATTTCGTACAATAGGGGCTATAACTCTGTAATTATTTAAAGATATGAGCCAAGGGGCTATATTTTAAAATGTCTTAAGATGTCCTACTACATCCATAAAAATGTTTTTCTCTACCACCCTAAACAAAAGAGATATAAAAACTCGTTAATTAACAGCTTCTCAAATGACCTTGACCTTTGACCTTTATGTCATTTTGTTCGGCCAAGGTAGACTCTTCCATCCCAAGTAGTCCGAAGTCTCTATGATAAATAATAAAAAAGTTGGAAGTGATTTTATGGAAATTTAAATACTTTCAGGGGCAATAACTGATACAAGGGGGCCTCAAATCCTTTTGGTATGAATAGATTGAAGAACCATCTAAGTGTAATAAAAACATTGGTAAAAGTTCCAAATCCGTATCTCTTATGGTTTCAGAGGAGTAGCGATAACAAGCATTTTCTTCTCAAAGGGCAATAACTCTGTTAGTTCTGGGAGCTCTTTGACACAGGGTCAATAGCCGATTTCCGAGATCTTATCGTCTTTACTGCGGAGGTAGAAAAGTTGCTGTCACGTGATCATTTGTTAGGCATAAAAAATGGCAGATCAGCATCATCACATCGGTGCAAAAACCGTCCCAGAATTACGCATTTTTTTGAGAGAAAGGGGAATCAGCTGTAATGAATATAGAAAGTTCACGTTAGTCAGGTTGGCTCAAGTCGCACTAGAACTTCAGTTACCGATCATTGTCGCGAAAGACGACTACAAAGTCATGAACTTGAAACGGCGCACCATACGAAGTCTTGATGGAGAAGAAATTGTCGCCCCAGATATAACGACTATTATAAGTCGCTTTACAAAGAATCTTAAAGAACTTCCTTGTCTGGAAATATGCGATGTGTTGATATATTTGCTGCGGTCTTCTGCCTGGTCAGATAACAGATTAAAGAATTACAGACAAGACAACGGCTATAAACTGTACAAAGATGGACACATTAGTAATGTGCAGATGTACAACATTCCAAACTCAGATTATAATTACGTTTCGGGCACATGTGTTAGGGAAACAACTTTAAGCGAGAAACCTTATATTACATGGATATTACAGAAAAAGGATGGCCAAGTAATTTCTGCTGGATGTGCTTGTGTTGCGTAAGTGTTTATCACTACAGTACTGAATAAAAAGTTTAATGCATTACAAAATTATGTAAATAAAACATAATATTCATCAACACGTATTCATTTAGTAATGTTTACACTGAATTTGCCTTTAAAATTAGTGGGAAACTTATAAGACATGCGCGGATCTTGGGGGGGGGGGGGGGTCCAGACCCCCCTTCCCCCTCTGCAAAATTCTTTTCTTTCTTTAAATTTTTTAAAAATTACATTATATACTCACCAAAAATATGTCTTGGACCCCACCCACCCCCCGTAACCGACAAACTCAAATAACCGTCAGACCCCCCTCCCCCCCAGAAAAATATTCTGGATTTGTGCATTCAGGATCTACAGTTGCAGGCATGTATCATGTATTGCTCATTGTTTTCAAAGTGGGGGGGGGGGCACTAATGACAATTTAAGGGGGCCTGTCCTGCTACATGCTTGATAGTGTAAATATTTTCCAAATGTATTGTGATGTTTTATCTAGGAGCACTTTTCATTGTTTTGTAAATCAGTATAGATGTATTAGCAAATATACACACTTTACAATTCAGATTTAATCATTTTTAGAGATGATGGAACGTGTAAACACTGCACAGCTTTACTGTTTTCCTTGGCTGATTTTTGCACTCGCCATATGGACAGGAACACACAAGTAGGAACAGATCGCCCGTGCATATGGGACATACCTAGAAAAGTGTCAGTTCCCACAAAAATTGATGACCTTGATGTTAGATACAATAAAAATAATCCGTGCATTGCACCTACTTCTGCAGCTTTCCACTCTTCTAAAGTTCATGAACAATCCTTGCGAGATGTAGAATGTCATTTGTATAGATTGTGTAAAGGATCAGATTCTTTACTGCTTCATGTTCTCGAGCCTCCCTCAGATGACAGTGATGAAGAAATAAAGGATGAGCAGCCACCAAATATGACAAACTATATGAGTGAATTTATAAGAGAGAAAGTTAATACAGATTTTCTTACCTTTTTGAAAAGCAAATGCGATATAAATTTAATTAGTAAAATTGAAGTATTAACAAAAGGTCAAGGAAATTGTACTGAGTGGTTCAAATATCGTGAAGGCAGAATCACTGCCTCTCTTGCATTTTCTGTGTGTCACTTTAGAGATTCAAACAAAGAAGATAATTATATTGTAAAAAAAATCATGAACTCCAGCTCTGTGCCCCTTTCAACTCCTGCAATTAAATATGGAAAAGAGCATGAAGCAATCGCTCGACTTTTATACCAGGAAAATTATAAAAAAGAGCACATAAAAGCCCATATTGTTGAAAGTGGATTACATGTGTCCAAGCAATATCCATACATGGGTGCCTCGCCAGATGGACTTGTGCAATGCAAATGCTGCGGGAATGGACTTCTAGAGATTAAGTGCACATATACACACAAAGACTTATCTCCAGATGAAGTTGCTACAAGGGACAAAAATTATTTTGTTTATATGGACGACAACAACAATGTTAAGTTGAAAACAAACACATCTTGGTATTACCAAATTCAGACCCAGCTTGGTGTGTGTGACAGAAAATGGTGTGACTTTGTCTTTTACACACAGAAAGGAATATCTGTCGACAGAATTTCTTTTGACAATACCTTATTTGAAATGATTGTATCAAAATCAAATTTCTTCTTCAACAAATATGTAATTCCTGCTCTTAAAAAAAATTACAAATGAAATATTAAAACACAATAACTTGTATTTTGTTTTATCATTTAATTTTGTTTTAATACTTGTGCACTTTTACAAAAATGCTCAAATTTATCACAATTCAAATCATTGAAAAATATTAAAACCAATCAGCATGACAATTTTATAGCTTTTTATCATGAATATACAATACTCTTAAAATTTTCCAAGAAAAATCAATACTTTAAACTTCTCTTCCAAAGAAATAGAAAATGTGCCACTCTCTAAACAAGTTGTCACACTGACCATGCAGACAGCGCATTATTTAATTTCAGCTTTTAATATAGATAAAGTAAATTTAAAAATGTAATACAAGTTCAGACATAAACAACATCGCTGTTTGACTAAATTATCAATACAATGATAACCAGTAGTGACTAAATTATCAATACCATGATAACCAGTAGTGACCAGGCACATGCAAATACCTAAATACAAAAACTTACAATAAGTTATAAGCATCATAATTATGCACTTTATACACAGGTGATACATCTAATTTTTCACAAGAGGTTTGTCAATATTGCAGAAAAATGCAGCAACTTTTAGCATTTGATTACAAATAGGTTTTAATTTCAATGGAATAATATTTGAGAGTAGTTTGAAACACTTTAGTCTTTGTATTGCCCTTTCTACATGAATTCTTAAATTTGCTATTTTTCTAGTTTTCCTTACTTCGCTAGCATTCAAACGTTTTCCTTTACCCCAAGGACACTTGTGAGTAAAGGGAGGAATGTTTAGAGTAGCTCTTCTCAAGGTCAAAAGGTCCCCAATGTTAAAGCCACGATCAGCCATAACTTCATCGAATGGCTCTATATTATCTAAAAAGGAACTATTCTCGGTAATATACCTATCTGATACATTTCCAGACCACAAGTCTGAAATATAGTTAAATGCACCTGAAGGGGTAATGCTTACTAAACACTTGAAAGTGTTATGATGTTTGTAAGAGCTGTAGGTTGCTGACTGACAAGTAGGAGTTTTTGGCCTCTGAACAAAAAATTCTGTGCAGTCTATAATAGCACAAGTCCTAGGGAACGATTTCTTAAATGATTTTGGCATGTATTTGATATTTTTTTCTCTAGACTGCCATTTAATAAGTGGACTGAAAACATCGTGCATATATGATATCCAGGTAGTAAAAATTTGGGATACCCGGGTCTTTGAAACACCAAATAAATCTGCAAGAACAAATCCTACTATTCCAAGTCTTAGTCTAACAAGAGTTAAAATGAATTCCTCATAGGGACTGAGCTTCCGTTTGGGTCCTGGTTTTTTACCTTCCTCTTCATACTTCATATCACCGACAGATTTTTTTCCTGACCAGTATTTGAGTTTGCATTTATCTGCTTCTATTGATGAAAACAATCCATCCAAAATAGGTTTACTGGGTAACCCTGTGTAATGTTTCACTGAAACATCGGACTTGATGACATTTTCTAAAAAACAGTCTCGCAACAATGCTTCTTTGTCAGATAGTTTTGCTTTCATCTCTCTGGTTTGCCGCTGCAAGAGTTCAATGCCCTCTCCTGTGAGATCTGTTTGTGTGGACATGTCAACAGGTTCAGGTCTTTCCCAGCTTTTTTCTTCAGACATGTATGAATGATCATGATTCACAACACCTACAATGATATAAATTTAGTGAAAAGAGCGATTTGCATATACTTTTGCATCTATGTTTAACTTTAAAACCTTCGTAATTTAAATAATTGCAGTATTATTATTTATCATTACAAAATTTTATAAATGAGCCTTACTGGACTTTGCTGCTATTCCTGGCAATTTTCTGGATCGAACATGAGAAACTGTGTTTTCACCTTTAACAATAAGAAAGAGACAAACAATACAATACCATAAACCTGAGTTATATGTGCATTGTAAAACATCAACTATACTGGTGCGCGACCAGTTCTTGCCGAGTACCATTTCTTGCCAGTGCATTGTTACCGGTACCTCATTTTTCGTATATAATTTTGTGTTGATAAAATGACGTAACAATGCACTGGGCGAGAATGGTCCTCGGCGAGAACTGGTCACACTCCAGAATATATATAAGTAAAGTTTTACTGCAACTGGTCAACTACATGGGTATCAAAAGATCCGAGACATTTATTTTTGATTTTACCTTCCATAACTGCAGTTACAATAACTTCTGCTGCAACTGGTGGTGCATTGAAAAGTTCAGTCTCAGTTGTATTATCATCCTGAAGTTGATCAAGTCGAGCAGAAGTGATGTTTCTTTTTTCTACAGCATTCTGTGGTCTCTCCTTCAAAGGGCGCATGAAATTATTTCTTGGAAACAATGTTGGGATTGGGTTACACTCAGTAGGTCTTCCATCAACAAAATGATTAGAACACACCCGGTGATGTCTTTTTGGTTCAAAATTCTCTCTATTAATCTAGTAAATCAGTAAAATATTTGTATTCATATAAATGGTTTATGGAGAAAATTCGGATTGACAGTCTGTCATGTTTACATTCTTAAAATCTAGAATAACCGACTTTATTTTCTGATTAAGATTTGCAAAATAACTGATTGGAATTTTATATATACGTCAAAAATTAAGTACCATGGCTTGCTTTTGCAAAAACAATGTACCTAAGAGATCCACCGCTTTCTAATTTTATTGTTCTTTAAGCGGGTGGGAAACGGGAAAAAATCGACTCCTTCCATTGCAGGATACTTTTCCAGGTTCCGCTTTTTACGTCCGTCTGACGTACAACCTGGGACAACACACCAGTACTTGGAAATATTTGGTTTAGCCATTACACAAATTGTCCACAATTATGACAACATGCCTAACAAATCAGCATCGTCACGTGACCGCGGTGCGTAAAATAAAAACCAATACGGTAAAACAGAGCATCCCGGAAATCGGCTATTGGTACGATAACTTTTAATGAGCAATTACATAAAGTTTAAATTGTTTGGATAACTCTAATAATAAAAAAGTCACCCCGAGCTAAATAGAAAAAAAGAAGAAGAAGAAGAAGAAACTAGTAGGCTAATTGTTCTCGAACAATTAGAAGTCTTTCCACCTAAAATTTTTAATGAATTGCTAGATTGCTCAATAAGGTATACAAAAAATTATTATACCTATGATACATGTTGTACTATAAAATGGGAATACCACGAAGCCATTAAATGATAAATGGTTTTTAAAGAGATTTTTTATTATTATCAAGCCATTTCTTTAAGAATTTCATGTTGTATATATCGTAAAGATTTATTAAATTACTTTTCTGAATTTTTTTCCACTTACTATGAACAAAACTGAGCCAAGTGAATATTCTTTACACAATCATATAAACTGTAAACCTAACAATAGAAGAGAGTGCTCTACACGCTAGCTGTCTTTGTACAAAATGAATGGGTTAACTGTAAAAACAAGTTCCACTTGAGTAACCACAGGACTTGATGTGATACCTGGCTGACCCAGTTGAATACCTTATTGCGCAATCCAGCAAGCTAATGAAACCCTTACTATAACTCTGTATTTCAAATGATATGAAAATGCATTAATTAACCGACTTCCAAATGACGTTGACCTTTGACCTTTATGTCATTTTGGTTGGCCAAGGTAGACGCGTCTATTCCAAGTGGTCCGAAGTCTGTACGACAAATAATAAAAAAGTTGGAAATGATTTTATAGAAAATTAAAAACTTTCAGGAGGAAAAACTACTAGAAGAGGGCCTCAGATCCTTTCGGTATGAATAGATTGAAGAACCCTCCAAGTGTACTGAATACATTGGTATACGTTCCAAGTCTCTATCTCTTATGGTTTCAGAGGAGTAGCGATAACAAGCATTTCGTACAATAGGGGCTATAACTCTGTAATTATTCAAAGATATGAGCCAAGGGGCGATATTTTAAAATGTTTTAAGATGTCCTACTACATCCATAAAAAGTTTTTCTATACCACCCTAAACAAAAGAGATATAAAAACTCATTAATTAACAGCTTCTAAAATGACTTTGACCTTTGACTTTTATGTCATTTTGTTCGGCCAAGGTAGACGCTTCCATCCCAAGTTGTCCGAAGTCTCTATGATAAATAATAAAAAAGTTGGAAGTGATTTTATGGAAATCTAAAATTTTCAGGGGCAATAACTACTACAAGAAAGCCTCAAATCCTTTTGGTATGAATAGATTGAAGAGCCCTCTAAGTGTAATGAAGACATTGGTAAAAGTTCCAAATATCTATCTCTTATGGTTTCAGAGGGGTAGCGATAACAAGCATTTCCTTCTCAAAGGGCAATTACTCTGTAAGTTCTGGGAGTTCTTTGACACAGGGTCAATTGCTACCATAACTTTTAATGAGCGATTACATAAAGTTTAAATTGTTTGGATAACTCTTATAACAAAAAAGTCACCCCGAGCTAAATAGAAAAAAAGAAGAAGAATAAAAAACATAAAGAAACCAAGAGGTCTTTCACCTGAAAGGTGGAAAGACCTAACTAGTAGACTAATTGTTCTCGAACAATTAGAGGTCTTTTCACCTCATTGTTTTCTATGTTTGAAATAAGATTGCTTCAATAGAATAAATTATTTTGTCTGCGTTACTTCATAAAAAAAGTGTCAAACGATTAAGTTTGCAATTTTTTAATGCTTGACCTTGACCTTTGACCTTCATGTCATTTTCATCTGACAAGGTAGACGCTTCAAAACCAAATGGTCCGATGTATCTATGATTATTGATTCAAAAGTTATTTGTGTTTCTTTATTGAATGTTCGAAACCTTCAGGGGCAATAACTGCTAGAAAGGGACTTTGGACCCTGTCGGTATGAATGGATTGGAGAAGCGTCTAAGTATACTGAATACATTAGTAAAAGTTTCAAGTCTCTATCTCTAATGGTTAATGAGGAGTTGCGATAACAAGCATTTTGTACAATAGGGGCAATAACTCTATAATTATTACATGGTAAGGGTCAAAGGGTTATATTTTGAAATGTCATAAGATGTCCTACTACATCCATGAAAAAGTTTTTCTCTACCATCTTAAACAAAAGAGATACAAAAACTCATTAATTAAGAGATTTTCAAATGACCTTGACCTTTATGTTATTTTGTTTGGCCAAGGTAGATGCTTCCATCCCAAGTGGTCTGAAGTCTCTATGATAAGTAATAAAAAAAGTTTGAAGTGATTTTATGGAAATGTAAATACTTTCAGGGGCAATAACTTCTAGATGTGGACCTCAGATCCTTTCGGTATGAATAGATTGAAGAACCGTCTATGTGTTCTGAAGACATTGGTAAACATTTCAAGTCTCTATCTCTTATGGTTTCAGAGGAGTAGTGATTACAAACATTTCGTACAATAGGGGCAATAACTTTGTGTTTATTCAAACGTATGAGCCGAGGGGCTATATTTTAAAATGTCTTAAGATGTCCTAATACATCCATGAAAAAGTTTTTCTCTACCACCCTTAACAAAAGAGATCTACAAACTCATTAATTAACAGATTTCTAAATGACCTTGACCTTTGACTTTTATGTTATTTTGTTCGGTCAAGGTAGACGCTTCCATCCCAAGTGGTCCAAAGTCTCTATGATAAGTAATAAAAAAGTTGGAAGTGGTTTTATGGAAATTCAAATACTTTCAGGGGCAATAACTGATAGAAGGGGGTCTCGGATCCATTCGGTATTAGTAGATTGAAGAACCCTCTAAGTGTACTGAAGACATTGGTAAAAGTTTTAAGTATCTATCTCTGATGGTTTCAGAGGAGTAGCGATAACAAGCATTTCGTAAACAAGGGCTATAACTTTGTAAGTTCTGGGGGTTATCAGGATCAGGGTCATTTGGTATTATAACTTTAAATTGTCAATTACATGAAGAAAAAATTGTTTCAATATGTCTTATAATAAAAAAGGTGTCCCTTGGAAAATAGAAAAGAAAAATAATAAGAATAAAAAACATAAAGAAAACAAAAGGTCTTTCACCTGAAAGGTGGAAAGACCTAACAAAAGGTCTTTCACCTGAAAGGTGGAAAGACCTAAAAACATAAGAAGTACAAAAGGTCTTTCACCTGAAAGGTAGAAAGACCTAATAATAAAAAACATAAGAAATACAATAGGTCTTTCACCTGAAAGGTGGAAAGACCTAACAAGAGGTCTTTCACCTGAAAGGTGGAAAGACCTAATAAGTGAGTGTTTGTTTGTACAATAGTATGTTTATTCACAACAATATAATTATTCCACAATTTTAGATTTATTAGTTCTTTAGCTTTTTTTTAACTTGTACTTTACCTCCAACTTCGATAGAATGCCAAGCATGTTGGTTATATAATAAAATATTTGTTCAGATATCGGAGGTTAAAAAAATACCAAAATGGCGTAAAACTATTTACAAGTGGTGTTAAACTTATACCTGATCTTAAAATTATCTACGTTTCAATAGCAAATATGTACATTATAAATAACTTCCTTATTATAAGCAGAATTGAATTAAAGGACATTAAAGAACAATACCTCCTCTTTCAGTAGATACAGGGTATGCCCGGAGCTTACTAAACTGACAAGTAATTTTGTTCCCCACAATCTCGTGCTGCACATTTTCTTGAAAGTTGACAACACTTTGAAAAGTGTTGCAGAATGTCCAATTATCTGTAAGATGTTGATAATCAATGAAAGATTTTTTTTAACTGAATCTAAATAATTATTTACGTTATGAAAAACGAGATGTTGTACATGAACTGACATCTTTTCAAGTCAACAGTTTCTGATCCGCGCCGCTCTACACATGTAGAGCAGAGTGGATCAGTAACCGTTGACTTGGGAAGATGATGAACTGATAACTATAGTTGATTTTTTAGGTAGGGGGGGGGAGGGATAGACAATAAAATTGATTATGTTCGAATTGCATGTCATTACATAAAATCCTCCATTCGTGTTAAATACAGAGTAAAATGGCTAAAAATTGGTCTTGATTTCATTCCAATTTTGTCCCACGAATAGTTTTCGTATCAAACCAGAAAATCAAAATTTCCACAACCAATGTCGGCGATTTCATTCCTGACACAATTTATGTTTATCATTGAAACCCATTCATTTCGTATTAAAACTTGTAATCACTTAATAAAATCACGCAGAAGTAAGAGAAATATATATTGTTATCATATAAAACACGGAAATCTGTAGAGCTTCCTTTTACATTTCAAAGAAATTGGACAATATTCCAGATGCTGACAGTCCTGCTTATTATTCCTCTATACAAGTCAAAATTGCGTACACAGCACAATCATCGAGGAGTCGAATCGAACACACTATGTTACTATATTTTGTGCCAAAACAGTTTCCTTCTATGTCTTATAATTCTACAGAGGCTGGTATAATAGATAAAATAACAAATTGATTTGGCATGTCATTAAATACCAAAGTAGATTTTAATCATGAAATGCCATTAATTACACTTTAAAGTAACCGACACCACCCCTATGCTATTTATCCGGTACGAGAGCACAAAATCTCGTAGAGTTACATTGTACACGTATGTTTTATCGATGAATTATTCCACGCTGTATCTATTATTACTGCTTTAATTTTTAAAAAAGGATTAGATTGACCCACAAATAGGAACATATGGCACACATTCCATATACGTAACTTTTTAAAGGGGATTAGTATTCATTTTCAGAGATAAGAAGGACAACTCGTGTTTGCTTTTTTTAACATTAAAATACAATAATTAATAACGTCTCTTGTATACATATATATATATATATATATATATATATCTGCTTTCAACCTTAGGGTGACTATATATTTTTTTGAACCTTAAGGGGACATTTCGTATAATTTGATATGTTACTCTCAACACTATATGAGTTACATGAACATTAATTGTATGGTTACCAAAGGCCAATTTTTTATAGAAAATCATAAAACTCGTAAAGAAAAAAAATATACAATTTTCGTGTCCCCTTAAAATTTAGAAACCATGTCGCACAGTTTACGGGGACATTTGTATATTTATTTACAATGGGCACTTTAAGTAGACCAGATGTATATTGATATATTCCAACTTAAGGTGCCCAAAATTTTAATTTATCTCATTTAAAGTGTTACATTGTGTTCTTTTTGTATTTATAATGAGATAATTTTAAATAGTTTAGTGAAACATTCCTTACATGGCTGAAGGCCCGCCATTAGGATAAATTTATAATATCATCAAGTTTTTCTTACCATAAAGAAACTTCTTTTCTTATCAGTTCTTTAGTTCTTTAATTTCTAAATTTGCGATGATTCCTACTTTTTATTATATATATTTTTTAATCTCTAATATTAGGTTAAAATTCAGTTAAAGGCATGTCAAAAGGTGAAAAGGTGTAGGTATTTTCTGACTTTGAGAAGCGAGTGACAAATAAAAAATAACTACACAAATGTATGAGATATTTCAGTGCCTACATAAGTGTCTCAAACAATACCAAAGTTCCAAATTAATTCATTTCATTATCTGCATCTCAAAGTACAACTATTGGGAACTTTAAAAAATACCAGAAAAACGAAATTGGGCTTTCTAAAATTCTTTTATTACATATTCAAACAATTTTATAGGAACAATTTAATTTGTTCTAACTTCATTTCTTTAAAAACAACATAGAAATTAAAACATTAATTATACTGTTTTCAAAAATTCTTGAGCAAAAGTCAGAGAATTACAACAATGTGGAACATTTTAGTCAATGTCTTTCATGTCTCCCTTGAATGACCAGTCTACATTCAATCAAAGCTCAAATCAGCAAAATATAATGCAGTCTGTCAGTTACAAAGTGATTCTTAACCAAACTTTTTTTTCAACACTTTGCACTTTTAGTTGAGCAAGACCGTGTTAAAACTAAATAATATGATGTTCAGAAGACAATCAAGTTTTAAATTAAACATCCATTTAAAGTTAAGAAATAACTACTGATCATAAAAGTAATTCATTATTGCATAATCTACTATATATAAATGTAATGCAAATATCATTACAATCTAATATTTTTTCTCATTTAACAAATTAAGACTTAAATTCTTATAAGCAAGTTCAGAACAAAAATGTTATTCATCTTCAGTGTATCATTAATTTTAAATACTTTCATTTTTTTCTCAATATTTCATAGGATTAAATTCAGAAAATTGATGAGTTGTTTCATCAAACTAGTAATCTAATACATAAGTTTGCATCATTACTTAAATAAATGTCCATTTAATCAGAGTTATTTCATTCAATTCTTCAGTAGACAATTTCACAATAACTCAATGTTTTTGTTTAAATTTATTCTATGCACCTTTTCCAACACACGACA